>NC_135425.1:21397386-21997386 GCF_051991245.1 Festucalex cinctus
AATTTGAGCTAAAACATAACAGAAAAATATGCAGCATTCAATACTTTGAAATTAATTTTCCACTATATTTTATCTTATTTATTTATGTATTCATTTATTTTTAGTAATTTTTCATACATTCTTAGACTTTACTGCCTTTATCAAATTTGACAGTTTTTTTTTAGCAATTTCTTTTATATGGTAATTTATTTTTTTATATGGTAATATTCTGCCTCCCTTCTATTTTTTGGACATTTTATTGCTGTCCCCCGTCCCCCCATTGTGTCTATTTTATGCTAATTTTGGGGATTTCTTCTTTTGTATTTGGACATTTTATAGTTTTTTAACATTTTCTTTTCTGCCTTTTTAAAAATCTGCAAATGCTAATTTTGGCAATGGAAACAGGCTTTGCGAATAACCGCTGTCACTAGTTGCTTCAATTGTCACCTGTCCCGTTGCGAATGCGCTCCTGCAGGTCCAAGAGTTTGGTGAAGTTCTGCTGCAGTGCCGCCTCCGTGGTGTTGACGTAGACGTACATGTAGCAAGATGGCTCATCAGACACCGTGTACACTCTGTGGTAAGCCCCGGCGGGAACCTGCACCATAAAACACACGAAGGCCAATACTTGATTGATTGATTTTATTTTTCAGTTTGTACCTGTATGTTCTCTCCAGCCTGCAGAGAATAGTTCTTCTTCTCCTCTACTATCTCCACATTGAGGCGACCTTGCAACAAGTGGATGCTGGTGTTGCCCAGATCTTCACTTACAAAGTTCTCCAAGTGGAGACCTGCAAGTTTACCAGCACGCGGAAAGTTAAGTTCACACGCAACAGCTCAGTAACTCGACGGATATGGTGTAACCTGGGAAGTCGGCGATGAAGACGATCTCAGTCTGGTTGTCCAACGTGCTCTCAATCTCCTGGAACTTGGTTCTCCAAGGCGAGAGGTCCACCAGCAGAGGCATCAGCCACCCGTTGGGTCGGAACGGCGACCAGTCGGCCCTGACGATGTCCACGCGCGGATCGAAGATCCTTGGAGGAGATCAGAGAGTATTAAACGCTGTAAGTTGGCCGCCAGTGATTGACATCTTTTCATTTGATTTGTCTCAGTCAAACAGTCATGAAAGTATTATACAACAAAACAAAAGCCAACCGACGCTGTTGCTCGGTCCTGAGCTACGATTTGTTACCTTTGTTGGAAGCGTTCATTGATGGACACCCAGATGTCAAAGTAGATCTGGGGCTCGGAGATGTTGTAGCGAGGCAGGAGGTCACTGAGGCACGTGGCGTACTGCTTCAGCATGTCGCCGTGATCCTTCCAGCGCCGGCTTTGTGTGAACACCTGACACACACGTTATAGTCAGGTTTGAAAATTCATTTTGTAGCCGTTTCATTGAGCACATAATTTGAATTGGATATCACCATATTATGCAGGTGTCCCTATTGTTAATTTGTTTTGCCTAATAAGTGTCAAGTCACGTGCTATTTTGCTACTAAACTCACCCCTGGGTTGAGGTATCCCACCTCTCCCGTCTTTCCATCCTTATACGTGATCTTGACATGCTGGTGGCTACGGGAGTGAACCATCATGTCCCACGAGTATCCGTACAGGCCGTTGGTCCAGTTGTTGTAACCCTAGCGGACAAAAGCAAATGATCCTGGCCCGGTTGTTCAATTCTCGGTTATTTTAACCATTGTTTAGCCCCTAACCGCCGGTTAAATTCTTACCCCACCGTTAAATATGCGTTGTTCAAAACATTGCTAGTTACGCTGTTTGTGAACAGCACCGTCAAAGTTAACCGTGCCGTTTACGTCACTGGTTAGCACCGATATATCCCACAAGTCCTCTTTTTGTTTACTTCCGGGTCAGTGAAAGAAAGTGGAATGGATACTATCCAAACAACCCCTGGCACTCGCCGAAGAGAAAAAAAAAAAAGAAAAAAAAAAGGAAGTTTTATACTGTGTTTATTTTCAGTGAATATTTTGTGTAATATTTTTGTATTTTTGCCAATATTCGTGTAGCATATAATAAATAATTAGCAGCTATAGTGCTGTTTGATTATTGACGTGAACGCAAACAAGAAACATCACAGGTAACCTCTCTGTGGAATCACCTCCCACTAAATGTTGGCCAAGCCCTCTCTCTGTCCATTTTTCGAACTAATCTTAAAAAAAACAAAAAAAAAACAAAAAAAAAACATTTTTATTATTTCTCTTTGACTCAGCATGAGACTTGGCATTGTATTACTGCCAATCTGTATAGCGTAATGTGCGTAATTTTTCCATCAGTATAATCGCCAATGTCAAAGTCAAGCCCTCGATAGGCTCTCTTCTTCTTGCGCTCAACGGGCATCATTAGTCACGAACGCAGAGTTAACCACACTGTTAAAAAGATAGCGGCGGTCCTTAGGTGTGTTAACTTTAATAGCAAGTTAACAGCCGGTTAAAGTTAACAGTTTTGAACAACAAGATAACCCTGTCGTTAAAGTTAACGGTTTGTTAAATCTGGTTATGTTAAATCTACTTAACCAATGGTTAGAGATATAACCGAGTTTTGAACAACCGGGCCCGGGACACCACAGGCAGAAAAAGATGAAACATTTTATCTGCAGGCGAGTGACCTTGCTGACCGTCATTGCTTAACTGTGAGTAATGATAAGGCTTTGTTGACAGTAAACTGAAGCTCCAGTGATGACATGCTGTTCATGCAAATACGTGCTTGTACCTGTGTGATGAAGTGAGAGTAAGGCAGGAAGAACTGCTCCAATATGTAGGCCAAAGTGAAAACAGCCGCCAGCTTGTGTTTAAAAAGTAGTTTCGGAGATTTGGAGGCGGCCGGCGTCGGCTGGCGTTTGCTGCCGGAGGCCTCGCGGTAAACGCAGGAGGGGCTGGGCTGGGGTTTGGCCGAAGTGAGCGGGAGGACGCCCCCGAGGCACGCCGGGAAGCGGCCGAAGAACCTCCTCGGCCAGTCGGCGTAGCAGAAGAGCGGACTTGTTGCCAGCATCGCATACGGGAACATGCCTGTGGGAGGGGAATGTGACAGGTAACGTCACATGCAATCAAGCCTTGCAGGAGGTCTCGTAAACATTTGTCAACTGCATGATCAAATGCTGTACTGTAATTTGCTGTCATTGGCGAGTGGATAAGGACAAAGCCCTGCCATAATTAGTGAAAATCCATGAGTAACCGATGCACTCCACAAATATTTCAAATTGCCTATATATTCACAGTTTAAATTGTACATTTACCACAAACTATGGTCAAACACCTTATTCTAAACTCTTCTTATTACCTTGCCTTAAAATATAACTTACAGATGATTGTACTAAACCATAATTGTTTGAGTAGTGGCAATAATAATAACAGAGAAACTCACCGATGCTAAAGAGCTGAGAGTTCATGCAGTGAAAGTAGGTGATGAAGACCATCACATACGGCCGTGTGGCGTCGAAAAAAAGCAGGAAGCCGGCGCTCAAGTCCAGCATGAGGCCGCCCCCGTGGACCACCAGCAAACTCACCAACTCCACGGGAAGAATCGCCCTGAAATAGGATCGACGCGATGAGTTGAAATGAGCTGGGACGTCCTAAATGCCACCTACTTGAAGGGATCAAACAGCCAATGATGCGCCAGGTACGACATGGAGTATCCCTCCATCCAATCTGCATCCAGCTTTTTCACGCCGGCGATGAAGTAGACTATGAATATCTATTAAAGAGACACCATTAGACAACTTGAAACATGACATGCGTAAACATGAAAGCCTCAGTGCTCAAACCTGCGTCCTCAGCAGAGTGTAGTTCCAAAGCGGCACGTGTGCGTTTCTGATGGAAGGTCTCCTCAAGCCGTCGAGTGACCTAAAAAGTAGCAACATAAACGGGGAAAAATCCTCCCAGCTGCTTATGTGTTAAAGCGACCACTCACCAGTATCTGTTGCCATCCATGAGTGTTAATTGGAATCCGATGAGACCGTAAAGGTAGGAGTGATTATTCCATGCCGTTTTGTCCAGGAAGAAGATGTACCAGTACGTGGAGATGAACATTAGACAGGACAGACGGTACAAACAGCCCAGCATGATCCCCAACGCACCTTCAGAGAGACAACCACAACAGTTTTGGTGTTTTGTCACAATTTGTATTAGCTCCCGCAGCTACACCCATATTGCAACTTGGGTTGCAACTTAACCTACACCCATATTGCAACCTGGGGCTGCTCCAATGTGAATTGCCGCTTTGAATTAGGTATGAAAAATGGGTTTTACGTTATATGCAAGTTAAAGGTGGAACCAACATGAAAATGACGACTAGGGGGAAATGTTTGTAGTGTATACTTACAGCAGTAGCAATCTAAATATCTTGAGCCTAATAGCACAATTTCCCAAGTCATTTTTTTAATTTACTCTTATAATATCACTGTTATGAGCGGCACGGTAGTCGAGTGGTGAGCACGTCCGCTTCCCAGTTCTGAGGTCTCCGGTTCGAGTCCAGGCTCGGACCTTTCTGGGTGGAGTTTGCATGTTCTCCCCGTGCCCGCGTGGGTCTTCTCCGGGTACTCCGGTCTCCTCCCACATTCCAAAGACATGCATGGCAGGTTAATTGGGCGCTCCGAATTGTCCTTAGGTGTGCGTGTGAGTGTGGATGGTTGTTCGTCTCTGTGTGCCCTGCGATTGGTTGGCAACCAGTCCAGGGTGTCCCCCGCCTACTGCCCAGAGCCAGCTGAGATAGGCGCCAGCAGCCCCCGCGACCCTTGTGAGGAATAAGCGGTCAAGAAAATGGATGGATGGAATATCACTGTTTAAAAAAAATAAATAATTGACTGCATGTGGTTTGCTGGAGTTGAGGTTCAAAAGCAACAAATTGCATCTGTGCTTTCGTGTCTGGCAACAGTGCAACCCCTGCAGAGATTTCCCCCTAAAGCTAGAGAAGGGAGTGCCGGTGAGGGGTGAGAAGGAAATGTACAACCCACCAAGAAACATCACCAGATAGACGAGGTACATCCAGTCCATGGGAAGCGGTTTCAGGAAATTGAAGAGCGGAAAGCGGCAGACGGGGGCACCATCCAGGTACTTGTAGTCCACGTGACTGAGTCCACGCTCCTGTGTGATGTCCACGGCCATCAACAGACCTACACAAGATAGATATTGATCAGTCACACAAAAGATCGGTGTTTTCCCTCCCACAGTTTTCAGCATTACTAGTTACCAAACAAGCAGCGGAAGATGCCCAGGGATGCAGGGTCTGTTGGCCGGTTCAAGAGGGCCACCAGGCTGGACCAGGAGGTCAGGTCCTCCTTCTTGAAGCCAAAGAGCTGCTCCAGCTTACTTTGAGGTGCGGTTTGGTCTTTTTTCTTAAGTGCTGCAGCGTTTTTTGTAGTTGTTTGCGCTCCATCGCTGCCCACTAAAGCACCTGGTATTATAGTAAAGCAAAAAAAAAACAACAAAAAAAACTCTGAACTCCACACGCATCATACATATTTTACATGATCTTTTATCTAAATTAAAGTTGCATAATCACACAGGATTAGTTTAGATACTAGTAGATTTATATTCCCAGTGTTTACATAGACTAAAACTACAACACATAGCCAGGCTAATACCTCACCTGTACTCGCGTCTCTCGTTTCCATGGTTCAAATGTTGAAATAAAAGCAGGAAATGGCGGGGTGTGATCGGGGCAGGGCCTCAGAAAAAGTCTCGGTCTGCTGTCCCAAACTCAGGTGGTGTACGCTGGCCAGTGGAGTCAACGAGACAAACCAATTTACGTGTCACAGTCCCACGCAGACCAAAACCGTGGGCTGACCAGGAGGCGGGACCTTGGAAATGTTGTCAGGGAGACACTCGATATCTATTGGCTAGTTTCTCTGTAAACCGCGCCCAAAAATGTGGTTCTAATACGTCAGATCCGGGTAGAGTTAAAAAATATATATATATATTTTAGACGAATGCTCGCAAAACATCATGTTCATGATTTCCGTTCAAATGAGTTTTACTTTACTTTTACTAAAATTTACAATTTCCTTCCATTTGTTTTTATGTAAAACAAAAATGCGTTATAGAGGACAAGATGCCAAATATTGATCGTCTGTGCACTTTGGTCTCTCGGCGAGAGCGCGAGTCCATTCAACAAATGTGTAGAGTATGATTCGTGCAGAATTTGGCTCATTTTCTGATGCTTTGTTCTTGTACTGGGCAAATTCTACATTGTATATGCAAATCATCAGCGGTCCAAGAAAAATATTGAAACACGTAAATCCGCGTTATTCGTAAGGCAAGATTTAGTTAGTTAGATAATTTGACCTGCTGAAATTCTCTCTTACCGTTTATTTTTCTACAAGTGCAATTCTTCGATTTGACATAAGCGGCGCTATGGGGACTGCAGCCTCCCGTCACGCACCCAATGTACGCGTAGTTAACTAAAGAAGAAGAGAGAACAGCAGTAGATTTTCTGTATAGGTCGCTTGCACATGTCGTCACTTCCGCCTCGGATTTCTAGTAGTCGCCATGCTGGGTGGCCTCCATTTACGTAGCGATTCGGTCTAACACGTATCTATCACGTTTGTTTTCTGCGTTTAAAATGGTACATTGTTGCTGCATCGTTGGCTGTTCGAACAAAGCCAAGGGGGAAAATGGTCGGTCTTTTTTCCGAATTCCGAAAATAATTAGGAACCAGGGCCTGGAGACAGAGGAGTGCGGACTCCGGAGGGAAGTCGTTACTTTGGGCTCGTGTGTGCAGCGATCACTTTGTGAGCGGTAAGCTTGTTTACCTTTATTTAATGCATGAGGATTAATAACGTTTCGACCGCCCATATATGGGCAAGTTGCTTATGTTTTGGATTCATGAGCAAGCAAGTTCGGTAGTACAAGCTGGCTAGCGGACGTTAGCCGAAAGCTAACATCGAACATTTTCACCCAAGTAGTGCCAGTGCAAAGTGTTTACTGCTGAAATTGGATTGATTAGTCTTGGGCTTTTAATGCCGATAACATGTTTTTTGGTGGCAAAATGTAAACTTGGAAAAAAAAAAGAGACAGAAGGGGCTGATGCAAGAAAACAGACCCCCGGTAGCCTACACATCATGCTAAAGAACTTATTCACGGCCACCCTACTGCGGTAAAATAACCAGTCTTTCCATATTTTATTTGTTTATATATTTGTTTATTTTAACAGGTCGCCCTGCGCCCGTTTTTCTGTCCAATCATCCCGACTGTGCTCCAACATTAAAGTTGGGTCCCAAGTTACAACATCTATGTCTCAGCCCAGTCGGTGCCAAGATATGAACGTGCACAGGAGAGACAAGCAAAGAAAAGACGACTCGAAGTGGCAGAGATTGTTGCAGTTATGCAGCCAGATGGCTCCAGTAACCTGTACCCTCAAGTACTGCTGACATCATTGACTCTGGTATGCCACTCAGAATTCATTACATGATATATTGTATGCATGAGTGAATGTATGTGTTTGTTTGTGTGTGTACACGCACCTTATATTTTAGAGACATTTGGAAGTGTTTATAGAAATAAGTATTTGCCTGTAGCAATGTTCATACATTAAAAAATGCAACAAAATGTGTACATTTCTTTTACACTGACAAAAAAACTATACTACTTTACTATATTAAACCTATTACTGGTACCGTATTTTTTTGTGATTTTTTTTTTTCTTTATTTTTTTCTTTAGGGATCTCATGCCACACCGACTTGATTGCCAATGACATGATGGAAACGAAGGCGAGCATCAAAGCATTGGAGGAGGACAACATGCGACTGTTTGTTTGGCTAATAAAGGCAGCGTTTATACAAATTCTATTGTTGGGTTTGTTTACAAAGCTATACATAATACAAATGACAGGATTTGACTCAATGTGCAATATGGTCCCTCTTAAAGTAATGGCATAAATCTCTATTATTTCTAAAAGCACAAAAAATGAAGTGAATAATGATTAGATGTAGTAATTTCAGGGATAAAATTGAACTGTTAATTAATGTATTTATTTTAGCACAGGTGCCTACCATCCTGATGACGGTATGATGTAATGTTGATGGGGTACGCAATGACTTTCATTATGCTATGTACAGAGGAAAAAGTTGCTCTCTTTTAAATGTGTTTAATGTAAGACAAGTACCAGTACTGTGTTACAGTTTTCCCAATAATCCTTGTTTCACACTTGTCACAAAACCACTGTCCTTTTGGCAGTCTAGATTGGCACACTTCAAGTGATATCATTTGATTTTACAATCTGCTGCAGCACAAAAAACTACTTTATTCCGCATCTTTGAAGTACATGAGCAAGTGGTAGGTGACAGCGGCTGAGCAGGAACACTGGAAGTCCACTGCTGATCTAGTAAATGCTCTCCCGAGCAGTTCAGGTAAGGAGGGGATTTTGGGAAAAAAAAACTCTGGCTTTTCCAACTGGCCAAAACGAGCGATCTGGGTGGACTCGCTCAATCACACTTTGTCCACACCACAAAGTCGCAGAAGTCCCGTCCAGTTAAACTCATCTGTGCCTGAATCTGAAAATATTACAAACATTGTAATGAAAATATGAAACATAGAATTAAATAAGAAACTACAAAAAGTAAAGCCATACATACCTGGTAATAATATTGGTGTTGTCGTGACAAGTGATGGGAATTGTTGCCATCCGGCACCAGACAGAAATTGGGTGTTGTGACAGCCTCCTTAACCGTGAGATCATAAGAAAAGCTGTCAGTATGCTCAGTAGTTACTTACCATGAACACGTTTTATTGTACTGGAAACTGAAACTAAAAATACGTCCTCTGAGAGTGGTTAACCTTAACCATTTAGAATAAGTTGATTAAGTAACATGTAACTAGTGAAAGGGTAGCATTAAATTTAATTAAGCCACGGGGAGGCTGTGCATAGTTACTTTTTATTCTTATACGCTCTGCCATATTTGCCTGTTATAAAATTGTTAGAAAAACCACATCAGGTAAACCTAGCTGTGCATGTAAACACAATGATAACAGGAAGCCTGAGAACAAATCAACATTTTTGTGTGCAGAATTACCAACACCATGTGGTTTACTTACGTGCAACAGCAACCGTTTCTTCTGATGCGATGTTAAAGTTTACACTCTGTATCCACCCGCTTACAAAATAATTGTAAGCCTCCAGGGATTTGTTGGCGTGTTATGGAGCATGTTGTCAACACGAGGTAGGGAAAGATGTCCAGAGATGTCACATTTGGCCAGCAAGCTTTCTCCGTCAAAAAAATAATCACCCTTGGTCAGGACGTAATTAGGATCAATCCCGCCACACAGAGACACCTTCTGCCTGTATCGTTGTTTTTGATCTTCCGGTAAATCGTGAAAATACTGCGAAAATTACATCAGGTTGATAAGCTCTACCGTGTAACTCGCGAGTGTACCTTGTGAACCGGCGGACACCCAATATGGCGCCCGAAGGAAAAACTCCCATGATGCATTACGATGTGCAAGCGACCTATTGTTCCTCTTCATATGTCCAATTTGCATTTATATTCCTTTTTTTTTTTTTTTTTTTTTAAATAGATGGGGGAGAACATATTGGTTTAACGGCTGCTGTGAATGCGTAGCTTGTGACGGCCGACGCTTTCAGCGTTGGAGACTTTGTTTTCTATGGTAATGAGGTAGATGCCACGGACTTCCGGGTTTCCACACAGCGCCATTTCCGGCCACTGCTGGCCGCGTTCTAATACTCGCACTCTATCACCCCTGCGCCCACCTAACTCAGGGTGTCTCAGCTCTCTGAAGTGCTTAGGACAACGGAGACAGACGCACTCGTCACTCGCACCCGTCGTCGGGAACGCGCGACCGAGGGGTACGAAGTCGGAAGCACAAGTATTCGAACGCGGCCCACACGTCGAAGACCGGAACCGGAATCAAAGCTCACGTGTCAGAAGTCGGAAGTCCCGCCTCCTCTGTATACTCCATTCGTAGAGCTAACCCATCCTCAGCTGGCTGCGTGAGGTGATAAACAGACGTGGGTTTGTTTTAAAGTCCACGTCAAAACTACCCGACTGACCCCGCGCTCATCAAAGGTAAAGTAACGTGTTCGCGCTGAATATACTATATTCAAACATCATAGATGTACAGTTACTTCTAAGAGAGCAGCTTTTTAGCTGACTGCGGCATGGATAAGTGGTGTTCAGTACTTGAAGGTTGTGCACGTAGAACACACGTACCTATGTCACAGGAATGTACCTCATTTAATACAGGGTCATTTAATGTCTATTGTAGAGAAAGTGATAGGAATTGCCATTGTGTTGGTTCAACAAATAGCTAATGAACTTGTTACATAACTATATTTGACTAAAATCACGTTAGTATTTGTGTTAAAGGAGTGAGATCTAAGCTGCATTGTCCTAAAAAGCGCATTCATTTTGTGAAATGGCTTTCTAGTCACTCAGTGTGTTTGTGTCTTGTGCAGGCAAAGATGGGGAATATGGGAAGCAGATTTCAGTCCTTCAAGGGACCCGAGGAAACTGGCGAAAGCAGCCGCAAACACGGGTGCGAATGGAAAAGGAAACGGAGCACACAGTGTGATTGTGAAGATGACAAAGAGGATGACGACACCATTTTGGATACACCACGAAGGCAAGTCAAAAGGCACCGTCGTCAGTGAATTAGCAAGGTGTCCTCATCTTACAGTACAGTTTTCTCTTTAATCTTCTTTTATCCTCAACAGGAAGAAACTGAAAAGCACGTCGAATTACATTTTTCAAACGTTGTTCCTCAATGGAGAAAACAGCGACATTCGCATCTGTGCACTGGGACAAGAGTGGAACCTTCATAAGCTGTACCTGTGCCAGGTGAAACAAAGACAAAAATCACACACACCTCATTTTCAAATCCCTTTGAAGGCTGGATTTATGCTGCAGGTTGAAGTGCCCAGTTCTGATTTAACCCCTGCCTCCTCTGATTTATTTATTTTATTTTTTTGGGTGGGGGGGTCAATTGGCCCATGCGACGAAAATACTGCAAAACTTAAAACACCCATGAGACCATTCTGATTTGATAAAGTGTATGGGGATCCAAGTTGGAAGTGGTTCTCGATTCCCAGCCCGATTCATACTTTACTTTTTACTTGGCCTCATCATTATGAGGATAACCTTCATGTAATCCCACTGGCCACCATTTGCAATTATTTTGCTCAAGTAGTGATTGAGCCACTTCTCATGTAGCGTATTCATACCATATAATGTAAGAGCCTGCAGATATGATATTTATATTGAAATGTTGGGAATTATTCAAATCTGAAGGAACTCCTCTTTCAAACGGTGTATAGCATGACGAGCAAGCATGCAGGATAGTGAGAGAGAGCCATCCGGATCGCTCTGAAAATGATGTAGCGCCCAGGGCCCGTAATGAAATTATTCAGTGGTGTACAAGGGATAAACGTCAACGATATGTGGATTTTATTATTTTAAGAAAAATATATATTTCTATAGCTCTCGTTGATCTGTGCGTATATACGCTGCACTTGAGGCGGCTGACGTATCAATTATTATTTTTGGAAGCTGGTTCAGTCGGTTCCGATTTTATTTATATCTCTCTCTCTCCAAATACATATCACACTGTCATGACACATCCCAATTGTGCCACTTGGGAGCAAAAAAATAAATAAAAAATCAGGATTGTCTCACTTGAACAATGCAATGTAAATCCAGCCTTGGTGTCACCTTTATCTTAACTGTTACCTTTTTTGTTTGCTTCTGCCAGTCGGGTTATTTCTCCAGCATGTTCAGCGGCTCATGGAAGGAGTCTAACATGATGGAAATCAACCTGGAGATACCTGACCAGAACATTGACGTAGAAGGTGAGAAAGCAACCGAGGTGGTGAAGTCGTACGGCGGCAACAATTTCTTTCAATACAACATTACAGGAGAATTGAGTTTTGAGTGTGAAACATTACTTAACACTTTTGACATAGTCATGGTTGTGTTATTCTGACCACAATGTTTCTTTGTGTGTATATTTAGCTCTGCAGGTGGTCTTTGGATCCTTGTACCGCGATGACGTTCTCATCAAGCCCAGTGGGGTTGTCAGTATCCTTGCAGCTGCTTGTATGCTACAGCTGGTCAGTAAAATGGAATTGCTGTTTAGGTCAACTAGTACTACTGTAATATACAAGTGGGATGAAGCCAGTCTTTGCTTGTTGTGATGGCAGGATGGTTTGATCCAGCAGTGTGGCGAAACCATGAAGGAAAACATCAGCGCAAAGACATTGTGCAGCTATTACGCATCGTCTTGCGTCTACGGCTTGGACTCTGTCATGAAAAAGTCAGTGCTTATTTTTTCCACCAGAGCGCATGAGGTCTTAACTCAAAAATTTCAAAGTAAAGTGAAATAAGTATTGCGCTGCAGAATTCCTGCTAATTGCTCATGTGTCGTTGTGCAGATGTCTGGAGTGGCTACTAAACAACGTCATGACGCATCAAAATGTGGACTTGATGAAAGAAATTGGGTATGTTAAGCTCTTGTCACAGTGTACCCTGCAATTAGCAAAAATACATGTGTAATTGCCACCCATTGAAATGCTTTGGGGAATTTTTGAAAAAATCTGTGACTATGATTGCTAAGCTGTGAGTATGCAGGGGTCCACTATCTAAGAGACTGGTTTAAAGAGTGTATGAGGGATAAAACTAACATACTATGGTCTGTATATCATTGATTTGCTACTTGGTGGGTCTAGAACATATCCTGTGTGATGAACAGGGGTGTACAGGTTGCCATGGTTACCACTGTACTCCCCAATTCCGCACACCCTGCTTTTTTTCTGTCTGAAAATAATGGCGTTTGAAGCAAATTCGGGTACTCCGGAAAAACACATTTTGCAACTTGCTGTCGACTGAAAATGACATCACAAGGGCTCAGGTAACCAATAACAGATCACCTGTTTTCTCGTGACATTCACAAGCTGAGCTGTGATTGGTTACATGAGCCCTTATGATGTCATTTTCAGTCGACAGCAAGTTGCAAAATGTGTTTTTAAAGGTACTCATTGTACATGAAAAATGATGAAAATAGCAAATTTATTATAGGGAAAATGTTTGACTGCCAAAAAATGGCTAAATAAGTATCCCTTTAATTAAAAAAAAAAAAATCTGACAACAAAACAGGAAAATTCGACCCCAATTTTTTTTTAGATTAGTCTCATTATTTCTAACATTTGTTGTTGCATCCATTTAGATGTTTTTTCCCTCTAAAATTGGTCAATTAGTTTTTTTTTTTTTTTTTTTTAACTCATTTGTGATTTTTAACGTAATAGACAGTTGGTTAATTGATTTCTATTTAAGTAAGCATACACGATTATATGTACTTTATTATTTTATAATTTTTTTTATCACATATAACGTCTGCATATTAAAAATATACATATAATTACATCGCTTGTATTTTATTTTTTATTTTTTATTTTTTATGTTGTGACCAGTGAACGTGCACTCTCACATGCCTACTTGTATTTGTTTAGAACGGAGATGATGGCGCAGCTCATCCACTCGTCCGACCTGTTCGTCATGCAGGTGGAAATGGATGTCTACACTACTCTAAAGAAGGTATGCATTTGTTTTTATGCTTGACTGATTTTACCAACTGCACTGTTTGACTGTTGTATTATTTTGTGTGGTCAGTGGATGTTCCTGCAGCTCAACCCCATGTGGGACGGACCCATAAAGCAGCTTCTGGCCGACGCCGATGCCTGGCTGTGCAAACGCAGGACCGGTACTGTATAGGATTGAAGTCAAAATGTTCCCTTTTGCATATTTTGAAGATCATTGTTTGTGGTTGACATTTGCTTTATAGACCTGTGTGAGAGGGAGGCCTTCCTAAACACAGAGGAGGGAGCCCCCTTTTGCTCTGTGTTCAAATATGTGCGTCTTCAGTATATCGTCAACGACCTCGTTTCTGCGCGCATCCTGGAGAGAGACAACATTTTGCCTCCTGGTACTCATCATTCCAATGCTAATTCGAATCTCATTTCATTTACAACAGTGCAAACCAATTTGAATGCAGTTTCACCACATTGTTTCATTGACCCTCTCTTCCAGATTGGTTGAACGCAGTGTACAAAACGCAGTGGTTTGCCATGTTGAGGACAGAATTTGACTATGATAATGGGTAAGAAGAGTTCCTCTGTGATAAATCTGCTGTATGTATTCAAACTGAGCTGAATGCATTAAATTATGAACCATTAGTCCACAGGAAGCCAACAAAGAAGAATTTGAGTTGAGCAGCATGAGGTGTGGCAGGAAATTGACCAAAGATGGAGATGTGAGTGACACATGATTGCGATGTCAGAAGATTTGTACTGTATAGAGACACTTTTTATGCATCTATGTACGGTACGTATGTTAAGTGCAACGTCTGAATTGGTGTGATTTAATGGTGTGAATGTGTGATTTATTTATTTTTTGCCTTTATTTATATTTAGTGTTTGTTTTTATTTTTTTATTTGTTTATATATTTAGTAATCATGAATAGCTAATATTTTTATACATATGACATCATGCAATAAAAGGTATTGAATTATTTTTGTAAATCCTCAGTACTGCTGGCGATGGACCGGTTTCAACTTCGGTTTCGACCTGCTGGTCACCTACACCAATCGCTTCATCATCTTCAAAAGGAACACGCTAAGTCAGCCATGTGGGGGCGCTGTGAGTCTGCAGCCACGGCGACATCTGGCATACAGGTTAGCAGCAAGGACCACACTCTCACTTCCTGTTGTGTCTCAGAGTTGACAGAGTAGATTATTTTTATTTTATTTTATTTTATTTTTTCATTTTAGTGGGTTGCTTTTGTGTCAACACTGTATTGTCCTATCGTCACTAGGGATTTAACTAGACTGATAACGTCAATATCGCGATATTAAAATTACCACAATATCCGCCACAATATTAATAAAAGCAGCACATCTGTTGAAAGGGTGAGCTGAAATGATTGATCCGGGTCATTTTATGACATTCCACAAACCTGGCATTTTGATTCGGGGGTGTGTGGACTTTTAAGAACTAGTGTCCAATGTACTTAGTAGATGTGATGGTAGGAAAGTAGGTCGACAAGATTCTTAAAGATATCACTAAGTTTCCATTTCTGCTGCTATTGTTGGTCCAGGTTACGCTTGGCCTCCTTTGATAATCTTGGCAAGCTGGTGTACAGCCGCTCTACCGGCTACCAGCTAATCACACTCGAAAAGGACCAGGTCAGTAAGTGTGGTGCATCCATACAGGAAGTGAGGCGTTTAACTCGTGTCCCTCCTCTCAGGAGTACGTGGTGATGAACCTGGACAGCCGCCTGCTGTCCTTTCCGCTTTACGTCTGCTGCAACTTCTTGTATACATCGCCGGACGCGGACCACCGGCTGGATCCCTCGGAACAAGAGTGAAGCGCTTGCAGCATTTCCTGATCGACACACCATAGCCGCCACCCGCTCCTGTGGTAACGTTCGCACTGTTTGGACACTCCACCGGCATCTTCAACATCACGAGTGGATCACCTGTAAGCCAGCGTGTGGGAATACGTCACTGGTTGGAGAATGGTGGTGAGAAACTGCATACCTCGACATGGAAACTTTCCATTTGTGCACTTAAAACGTTGACGACAGTGTTCCACAAACCAGTCACCACATTGATGGGAACATTAACGGGACTGCCCCGTGGACTTCTGGAAATCAGAAAACGGGGAATTTTCACCAAAGCAGGAATTTCTGGAATTGCGTTTTTCTCTCTCTCTCTCTCTCTCTCCTTGTACAGGTAAAATACTTCAACAACAGTAGCTGTTTTAATAAATAAGAGGAATTGTCACATTTCGCTGTGTTTTGAAGATTTGGTGTTAGTGGACCTCATCTACGACTGAGCAGCTTTTTGTTTTCACCTTGTAAATACAGCTAAAATATGTAAATTGAATAGTAGTCACCACTCTCGTGATGCGCTCAACACTGAGCTTCCTTCACCACAAGGCTCCACTTGTATTCTTAGTATATGGCACCACATTTATAAACTTAAATCACTTTACTTTCAGTATTTAAGCACTCGTATATCAGGTTTTTTTCCCTACATTTCTTCACCTGCTCATACGTCAACCAAGATGTCCTCATAATGCCAAGAAAGGCAATACAAACGGACTCGTTCTGCAGTGGCATCCCTTGTTTTTATTCCACATTTATTTATATCTATATTTTTTTTACTTTTTTGTGGGGGAAACAATATGTATACAAGATTTTTATTGCCAATAAAACTGCCCAATGATGTGGGCTGTGGTGCTATCATATCTAAACTTAACTTCTGCTTCTGTTTTTATTACAAGGGGTTATCAGAGAAATTATGTTGCGTATGGTTACGCAAAGTGTGCAATATCGCATTTAGATAACGTACGAAATGGTTTACTACAGAAACATTAACAATGACGCCACAAGGTTATATGTAGAAAAAAAACAGACTTACATGCGATTTAGGCGTTCATGGTGAACTTTTGTATCCGTGAGTCTGACTATATGCCACAGTAGAATTCAAGTATTGCCTTTAGCCGACAGAGGGCGCGCTCTCCTCGCCGCTCCTGAAAAGCCCTTGAATTGCAAATCTTTTTTTTTTTGTAATCACTCACTCACACAAGCTTACGTCATGTCAGCCATACATGGTCTCCCAGGCGGAACCTGTGAAGTGAACCCTTGCCAACCGGCACCGAAGGCAAGTGACGGTTCCACTCCTCCACCTGGAGCCCTTCTCGAAATCTTGTCAGTGATGTGGCGCCATATTACGTCGGGTTGAATTCAGAGGCACCGCGTTTCCGATGTAATTTGTTGTTGATCTTGTATACATCGTTTATATTCAAATTTTCTATGTTTTGTTCAAATTAACTAAATAGTTAGTTTATAAAGTTCTTTATTTGTTTTTAAAACATTTAGTCGAAGTCACGTGTTTCTGCTGGAGCGCCACTCGCCCAGGGTCTGCAGCTAGACCTTTTGCCATTCGTAGTGCTAGCCCATCCTCCTCAGATGGATGACGTAGGTTTGTTTTGAAGTTCACGTCCAAACTACCCGACTGACCCCGCGTCGTCACAAGGTAAAGTAACGTGTTTGTGCTGATTATGCTAATTCAAACATCATATAATGTACAGTTACTTGTAAGGGAGCAGCCTTTTTGCTAACTGTGCACGTAGAACCCACGTACTAATGTCACAGGAATGTACTTGATTTAATACAGGGACATTTAACCTTTGTGACGGAAGTGCCATTGTGTTGGTTCAACAAATAGCTAATTAACTTGTTAGATAATGATAATGGACTAAAATCATGTTAGTATTTGTGTTAATGATAATGGACTAAAATCATGTTAGTATTTGTGTTAAATGAGTGAACTGTAAGCTGCATTGTCCTAAAAAGCTCAAATAGTCATTTGTGAAATGGATTTCCAGTCACTCAGTGTTAGTGTCTTGTCTTTGTGCAGGTAAAGATGGGGAATATGGGAAGCAGATTTCAGTACTTGAAGGGACCCGAGGAAACTGGCGATAGCAGACGCAAACACGGGTGCGAATGGAAGAGGACAAGGAGCACACAGTGTGATTTTGAGGATGACAAAGAGGATGACGACGCCATTTTGAATACACCACGCAGGCAAGTCAAAAGTCACGTCAGTGAATTATCAAGCTGTCCTTATCTTACAGTACAGTTTTCTCTTTAATCTTCTCTCTTTCATCTTCAACAGGAAGAAACTGAAAAACACGTCGAATTACATTTTTCAAACGTTGTTCCTCCATGGAGAAAACAGCGACATTCGCATCTGTGCACTGGGACAAGAGTGGAACCTTCATAAGGTGTACCTGTGCCAGGTGAAACCAAGACAAAAATATCACACACCTCATTTTCAAATGCCTTTAAAGGCTGGATTTACACTGTAGGTTGGAAGTGCCCAGTTCTAATTTAAACCCTGCCTCTGATTTATTTTATTTTTTTATTTTTTTTGTGTTTGTGAAATTTAAACACCCATGAGAAGAATCGATCACAATGAAGGTGTACCGTTCTGATTTGATAAAGTGGACGGGGATCCAAGTTGGAACTGGTTCTCGATTCCCAGCCCGATTCATACTTAGTTTTTACTTGGCCTCATCTGACGACTGATCTTTCCCACCCTTTGCTATAATGACGATAACCTTCATGTAATCCCACTGGCTGCCATTTGCAATTATTTTGCTCAAGTAGTGATTGAGCCACTTCTCATGTAAAATATTCATACTATATTATGTAAGAAAGGGATTCTCAACGTGTGGTAGGGTACTACTAGTCGGACACGGGTTCTCCATATGGCACGTGAAAGAATCACTGCTTAAGCACAGTTCCATCGGAGTTCGCGTTTTCTTTGTTTGTACTTAATAAAGGCACGGTCGTCCGTTTTCACTCAGGAAAATGCACTGTATAAATACATGATATATACACATGAACTCCTCAGTCTACACCTCTTCTCATATTCACACTGTCATGACACATCTCAATTGTGCCACTTGGGAGTAAAAAAAAAAAAAAAAAAGTCTCACTTGTAATGTAAATCCAGCCTTACTGACACCTTTATCTTAACTGTTACCTTTTTTGTTTGCTTCTGCCAGTCGGGTTATTTCTCCAGCATGTTCAGCGGCTCATGGAAAGAGTCTAACAAAACGGAAATCAACATGGAGATACCTGACCCGAACATTGGCGTAGAAGGTGAGAAGGCAACTGAGGTGGTGAAGTCGTACGACGGTTCCAAGTGTTGTTAAAATAGAAGACAGGACAAACGGCAACAATTTCTTTCAGGGCAACATTACAGGAGAATTGAGTTTTGAGTGTGAAACGTTACTTAACACTTCTGACATTGTAATGGTTGTGTTATACCGACCACAATGTTCTCTTGTGTGTATATTTAGCTCTGCAGGTGGTCTTTGGATCCTTGTACCGCGATGACGTTCTCATCAAGCCCAGTGGGGCTGTCAGTATCCTTGCAGCTGCTTCTATGCTACAGCTGGTCAGTAAAATGGAATTGCTGTTTAGGTCAACTAGTACTACTGTAATATACAAGTGGGATGAAACCAGTCTTTGCTTGTTGTGATGGCAGGATGATTTGATGCAGCAGTGTGGCAAAATTATGAGGGAAAACATCAGCGCAAAGACATTGTGCAGCTATTACGCATCGTCTTGCTTCTACGGCTTGGACTCTGTCAAGAAAAAGTCAGTGCTTATTTTTCCACCAGAGCGCGGAGGTCTTAACTCAAAATGTTCAAAGAACAGTGACAATAGAGTCACAATAGAGTCAATGTTGTTTAGCTTATGAGGTCTTGTTAAGTCGTGCAAGTTCCTGACATTGTTGGGCCTTCTTCCACAAATAAGTGTTGCGCTGCAGAATTCCTCCTAATTGCTGATGTGTCTTTGTGCAGATGTCTGCAGTGGCTACTAAACAACGTCATGACGCACCAAAATCTGGATATGATAAAAGAAATTGGGTATGTTAAGCTCTTGTCACAGTGTACCCAGAAAATAGCAGAAATCCATGTGTAATTGGCACCCATTGAAATGCTTTGGGAATTTTTGAAAAAATCTGTGACTGCTATTGCTAAACTATGAGTATGCAGGGGTCCACTATCTAACAGATTTTTTTATTTATTTATTTTTGTGCAGGGTGGGGTGGAGGACATTTCTCATTCAATGGTAATTGTTTACATGGCTTAAAGACCCCACCCCCCAACATCTTTTTGCGCCGCGGACTGGTTCAAACAAGTTTTTGCTGACCGGCAATCTTTCACAATTCACACGGGCTGTGGTGATCAAAAGATGACACAATCGATTGCTGCTTTGGTGTGGTGGCTGCACGGCTACATAATAGCGGCTAAACTGATAATGGTACGTCGGCAGCTTGTGCAAACCCCTCTCACATTGGCATGCTTTCCACATGTTGCTCACTAGCGTGTCCGAATGATTCTGAACTGTGTTTTTTTTGTTTTTGTTTTTGGGTACTTACCTACGGAAGCGTAGAGCTGTCAATGTGCAGTAAACATTTTTGGCTGGCAAGTATGTTCGAACATAGTCGCAAATACGTTGGAACATAGTCGCAAATACGTTCGAACATAAGTGAAAAAAAAATGATGAACCTAAATCATGCACGGCAGACATAATCAATCGTAAAAGTTACGAATGAACACTTTTTTTTTTTTTTTTTTTGTCTACCTAATTTTCAAATGAATTGGTAATGTGGCCCAAATGCCTAAAAAATGGGTTTTGTTTTCACTCGCGCATACGCAAATAATACCCCTTGGCATTATGGGAAGGTATGCTAACTTTGTAGCATATAGCCTACATCTACGTTCGAATATTTGCGAGTATGTTTGAACGTATTTGCGAGTATGTTTGAACGTATTTGCGAGTATGTTTGAACGTATTTGCGAGTATGTTTGAACGTATTTGCGAGTATGTTCGAACGTATTTCAATACGTTATTGTATTTGTTCAGAACGGAGCTGATGGCGCAGCTCATCCACTCGTCCGACCTGTTCGTCATGCAGGTGGAAATGGATGTCTACACTACTCTAAAGAAGGTATGAATTTGTTTTTATGCTTGACTGATTTTACTAACTGCACTATTTATTGACTGTTGTATTATTTTGTGCGGTCAGTGGATGTTCCTGCAGCTCAACCCCATGTGGGACGGACCCATAAAGCAGCTTCTGGACGACGCCGATGCCTGGCTTTGCAAACGCAGGACCGGTACTGTATAGGATTGAAGTCAAAATGTTCCCTTTTGCATATTTTGAAGATCATTGTTTGTGGTTGACATTTGCTTTATAGACCTGTGTGAGAGGGAGGCCTTCCTAAACACAGAGGAGGGAGCCCCCTTTTGCTCTGTGTTCAAATATGTGCGTCTTCAGTATATCGTCAACGACCTCGTTTCTGCGCGCATCCTGGAGCGGGACAACATTTTGCCTCCTGGTACGCATCATTCCAATGCTAATTCGAATCTCATTTCATTTACAACAGTGCAAACCGATTTCAATGCAGTTTCACCACATTGTTTCATTGACCCTCTCTTCCAGATTGGTTGAACGCAGTGTACAAAACGCAGTGGTTTGCCATGTTGAGGACAGAATTTGACTATGATAATGGGTAAGAAGAGTTCCTCTGTGATAAATCTGCTGTATGTATTCAAACTGAGCTGAATGCATTAAATTATGAACCATTAGTCCACAGGAAGCCAACAAAGAAGAATTTGAGTTGAGCAGCATGAGGTGTGGCAGGAAATTGACCAAAGATGGAGATGTGAGTGACACATGATTGCGATGTCAGAAGATTTGTACTATATAGAGACACTATTTATGCATCTATGTACGGTACGTATGTTAAGTGCAACGTCTGAATTGGTGTAATTTAATGGTGTGAATGTGTGATTTATTTATTTTTTGCCTTTATTTATATTTAGTATTTGTTTTTATTTTTTATTTGTTTATATATTTATTAATAATAAATAGATTTTACTTTTATACATATGACATCATGCAAGCTAGAATAAAGGGTATATAATTATTTTTGTAAATCCTCAGTACTGCTGGCAATGGACCGGTTTCAACTTCGGTTTCGACCTGCTGGTCACCTACACCAATCGCTTCATCATCTTTAAAAGGAACACGCTAAGTCAGCCATGTGGGGGCGTTGTGAGTCTGCAGCCACAGCGAAATCTGGCATACAGGTTAGCAAGGACCACACCTCTCACTTGCTGTTGTGGCTCAGAGTTGACAGAATACTGAAATATATATATATATATATATATATTTTCTTTTCCATTTCCGTGGGTTGGTTTTGTGTCAACACTGTGGTGTCCTATCGTCACTAGGGCTTTAACTGGACTGATAACATCAATATTGCGATATTAAATTTACCACAATATCCGCCACGATATTAATAAAAGCAGCACATCTGTTGAAAGGGTGAGCTGAATTGATTGACATGGGTCATTTTATGACATCCCACAAACCTGGTGTTTTTATTCGGGGGTGTCTGGACTTTTAGTATCCAATGTACTTAGTAGATGTGTTGGTAGACAAGTAGGTCGACAAGATTATTGCAGGTATCACTATGTGTCATTTGTGCTGCTATTGTTGGTCCAGGTTACGCTTGGCCTCCTTTGATAATCGTGGCAAGCTGGTGTACAGCCGCTCTACCGGCTACCAGCTAATCACACTCGAGAAGGGCCAGGTCAGTAAGTGTGGTGCATCCATACAGGAAGTGAGGCGTTTTACTTGTGTCCCTCCTCTCAGGAGTATGTGGTGATGAACCTGGACAGCCGCCTGCTGTCCTTTCCGCTTTACGTCTGCTGCAACTTCTTGTATACATCGCCGGACGCGGACCACCGGCCGGATCCCTCGGAACAAGAGTGAAGCGGCTGCAGCATTTCCTGATCGACACACCATAGCCGCCACCCGCTCCTGTGGTAACTTTGGCACTGTTTGGACACTCCGCCGGCATCTTCAACATCACGAGTGGATCACCTGTAAGCCAGCGTGTGGGAATACGTCACTGATTGGAGAATGGTGTCATTCCACGGCGGTGTAAAACTGCATACCTCGACATGGAAACTTTTCCATTTGTGCACTTAACGTTGGTGACAGTGTTCCACAAACCTGTCACCACATTGATGGGAACAGTGCCCCGTGGACTTTTGGAAATCAGAAAACAGGGAATTTTCACCAAAGCAGGAATTTATGGATTTGTGTTTATTCTTGTTCAACCCCTAGCAAAAAGTATGAAATCACCAGTCTTGGACGGACACTCAGACGTTTTATTCTGTAGATCAAACTCAAGATTTATTAAAAAATAAATAAATAAATAAAAAATAAAAAAAAATAGCAAGTGCATGGAAATAAATATGGAATCACTCCATTCTGAGGAAAAAAAAATAAGCAGACAAAGACAAGACAATCAAAGCACATCACTAGTATTTATTTGTACCACCTCTGGCTTTTATGACAGCTTGCAGTCTGAGGCATGGACTTGATAAGTGACAAACAGTATTCTGCATCAATCTGGTGTCAACTCTCTTTGATTGCAGTTGCCAGATCATTTTTGCAGGTCGGAGCCTTGCTGTGGACCATTTTTTTCAATTTCCACCACAGGTTTTCAATTGGATTGAGATCTGGGCTATTTGCAGGCCATGACATTGACTGGATGCATTTTTGCTCTGTGGCATGATGCATTGTCATCTTGGAAAATGATTTCATCATTCCCCTTCAGTATATCCTTGCACCATCCCAAAACAAAATGATTACCGTAGTACGTACTTCACATATTTTCACCTGTTTCAATTACTGGTTGTACCTTTTAACCTAATGTAATTATTACCTTATTAGTTTGCTCTACAAAATATGCAAAAAGGCAATTGTGGTCTCGACCATGTTTAATGTTTTACAGAAACATACTTCCCACGATGGGAAGTAGGGATGTACTTGTACTAAAAATGACAATTAAATATGTGTGACAGTTCAACACATGATTCCAACTGCACAGCATACTGCTAGGTCTCCTGCTTTTTCACTTTTCTACTTCATAGTCACTGCTCCGAGTTGGCTCAGCACAAGTGTTGACGTTTGTTACTGAGGTATAGAGTCCAGGTTCTCTTGGATTCTACGGGTCATGCTGGGGATCAGGTTCATGTGGTCATCCACGCAGCTGCCCACACATCGCTCCATTAGGGATCGGACAGCAGGCTCCTTGGCACCAGTGTCAAACAGATCTTTCGCCTTGTCATTGCAGTGCATCGTGCATCTGGCCAGACGGTCCTGATGGTGAGAAAAAGGTTTAATTTTAATATTGCCATTCAAATAATTCACAGGAAAAATCTGGAATCTCACATAGATCCTTAGAACGGAGTTCGACGTGCTAGTCCAATTATGAAAAAAAAAAAAAAAAAGCAACTTCTATCACTCACTTGAAACTTCTCCAGCTCGTTGTTGACGAGGCCCTGGGCTTTGGCCAAAGGAGTGTGACAATTGTTGATGCACTGATGCACCTGAGTCGTCGAGTCCGTGAGTCGATCACAGCAGTCCGCGCTGCACTTGAACATGCGAGCCTGCCAGCACGAACACAACTCGTTCATAAATGTACATGCGCGACATGTGCACAATTAGAAGCCCTACCTGCATTTTGCGGATGTGATTCTTTTCCAGATTTTGGAGCATTTCCTCCACCACAGCCTGAACGCGTGCTTGGTGAGCCTCCGCCATGTACGTTCGTCGCGCTCAATACTGTATTAAACAATACGCGGCAGGTGCCTAACACTAGGGAACAGTCAATTTTTTTTAATTTTTTTACTTCACTATTAGACACTAAGGTCACCTCCATTCAAGCATGGTTTTCGAAAAGTAGGGAGCTTCGTCACTTCCGCGTTACTTCCGCTATCGGTTTTTACCTTCCCCTTATAAAAATAAAAATTGACAAAAATGTATAATTTTACATTTGTCTTTTTTTTTCAAACAGGAGGTCCAAGATACAAGCATTTTTGGTTTTATTTATAATAATATAATTTATTTTATTTATATATAACAAATGAAAATGAACGTCCACAGTCAGTGGCTATGAAAATATATTCATAATTCTACCACATTAGGACGTGATTGTTTAATGTAATTTTAAGTAACTGAAATATAACTGTAGGTATGATCAGGAAATTATAAGTATTATTGCATTTTTGACCCCCGAATGTATGCAAAAGTGTATATTTCTTTTAGTTTGAAACTGAAGGGGAAAAAAAAAAAAAAAAAAAACGTACCCGGAAGTTTCATCTCGAGTCGTTTCAACTGTTCAAACTAGCAGGTGAGGTGATTGCAACTTGTTACTAGTTTTGTTCCAAGCCAAGCTTCCTGTATATACGTCTTGTGTAAGTAGTCAAATAATCTTAATAGTCAACTTGTTTGTTATGACGAAGCGTTAAGAGTGACGCTAAAGAAAACTGCGAGACTTGTAGACTAGTTTTTTTTGTTTTTGTTTTTGTTGTTTTTATTTTTATTTTTATTTTTTTTGGTCTGGCATTCCCACTTGACTGCATGAAACGTAATTTGCTGAAATGATACTGAAGTGAACACGCTTTCCGTCCAGCTTGTTATGATATGAACTAGGTTAGGTTAGACTTTGAAACGTGACTGATAAGAATTAAATCACTGACTGGTTTTCTTTATATTGTTTCAGACGTCCTCGGCCCACTAAAAGTGCACCATGATGCTCATGAGAGCCTTCCTACTCTTGGGAATCTGTCACTACGCCAATAGAAGTTTGGCCTCCAGTCCGGAGCTACACCGGCCGCCCACAAATATTGGTGAGATTTAATACAAATCTTTTCATCTAGATGAATTGTTTTGAGTTAATTTTATTCCCATAATACAGCAATTACTATGGGATACAATGCGGTGGTTGCTGACCACCTGTTTATTAGTAGGAAAATTAAGTTAATTTGACATTCATTTTGATTCTCTCAACTCAACTTTGGGTGCTGAAGCCTATCCCAGCTGTCTTCGGGCAGTAGGCGGGGTACACCCTGAACTAGTTGTCAGCCAATTGCAGGGCACAGAGAGATGAACAACCACCCACACTCACAAGCACACCTAGGGACAATTAACCTGCCATGCATGAATGTGGGAGGCGACAAGAGTATCCAGAGAAGACCCACGCAGGCACGGGGAGAACATGCAAACACCACCCAGGAAGGCCAAAGCCTGGACTCGATCTTGCGTCCTCAGTACTGGGAGGCGAACATGCTCACCAGTCATCCACATATTTACACATACATTTTCCAGGCATCATTTTGTATATTTTTACAGTAATAAGGTCATCATTTTGCAAGAGTAAACTTTGCATCATATTATAGGTTAAAGTCGGAAAAGTTCTCAGAATCTGTTTTTATATTTTCAAGAAAAAAGTTGTCTATTTTCAAGGTTAAAGTTGTATAATCACGATGAATCATATTAGATAAAAAATTTACATGATCACCAAACACAGTATGCAAAGTTTGTACTCAAGTGCATTAGACAGAATTCCCATGACAACTGGCTTCCATTTTGCATAGACATTTTTGTCATTTTTGTGGTCAGTAACCGGGTCTATTCTCACGATTCAGTCCCTAAGCAAGTTTCACACCCCATGCATGTATTGTGTATATATAGACCCTCACAAATACTACATAGCGCATGGATGACTGCATGTCATTGTCTTAACATTGCTCACGTCCAGCTGTGGTGGGAGCAGGCATCGGCGGTACGGCCGCAGCGTTCTACCTGAGGCAGGAGTTCGGACCCACGGTTAAGATAGATGTGTTCGAACCCAACGATGTCGGTGGACGACTGGCGACGGTGCAGATGGCAAATCAGGAATATGAGACGGGAGGTGTGGTCATCCATCCCCTTAACCTCCACATGAAGCACTTTGTTGACAAATTAGGTAATAGCTTTGAATCAATAGGATGCTTTCCGACCTAAATGAAGGCTACCTGTACTTACTTTTTTTTTATATATATATATTTATCTATCTTCAGGCATCCCTTCACGTAAGGATTTCCCGTCGAAAAAGGCAGTCTTCGACGGTAGCGAGCTCACTTTCGAGGAGAGTGACTGGTTCATGGTTAACTTCTTGCGCATGCTGTGGCGCTACGGACTCAACTATCTTTTCATGCAGATATGGGTAGAGAGTGTCATGGATAAATTCATGAGGTGAGAGCAGAGAGAATAAATCTAATATCTTTTTGTCATGAAGTGTAAGAGTTTCCTATGCTGACAGGATCTACCAATACCAGCAGTATGGTTATTCCTTCACCAGCGTCGAGAGGCTCCTGCACGCCATGGGCGGGGATGACTTCCTCAGCCTGATGAATCACTCGCTGGAGGAAAACATGAGGGCCGAAGGATTTACGCAGGTCTTCCTCAACGACGTTGTGGCTCCCCTCACGCGGCAGACCTACGGACAAAGTGTCCGTATCAGCGGCCTTGCGGGTTTGGAATTTCACATCGCAAAACGCACTCGCCGGTCAAGAAATTTTGTGGACACGTTTTTGTTGTCGTGCCAGGGGCTGTGTCACTGGCGGGGGCTGACTCGGGCTTGTGGGCAGTGGATGGAGGTAACAAAAGAGTTTGCTCTGGACTTCTTTACCACAGCAAGAGTGAACTCATCCGAGCCAGAGTGACCAACGTTTCGTTCAAACTCCGCCCATCCAAGACAGGTACCCTTACTGAGTCATTCACAGAGTTTTGACAGTCAAGTAATTGACACCCACTTACACACACAAAAAACACCAACAGAACTGCCTGTATCATTGTTTTTTTTTTTTTTTTAAATTACACAAATATCACCAAAAATAAATAAAATACAGTCGTGTAAGAGAATTTTTTTCTTCCCTAAAAAGTATATTTTGTTCACCAAGGTAACATGGAGTTTGAGCACTAACGTGAGTCAATGTAGGGAAAAAATAATACTTGAAGGGGACCCAGAAATTTTCCTGACAATATGTTATATGTAACCCCACTAGTATAAACGCATTATTCTGATTAATATTTCCTTTATGAGTTAAATTAATATTTATACTTAAGTAGACAAATCCACCCATTTTTAGGGGGCGACCATTTTGCTTTGCTGTCAACTGAACAGAAACATCACAGTTGCTCACAGCTCACCTCTTTTCTGAAACTGCGCCGTGATTGGTTGTTACGTAAGCCTTGATCAACCGTGATGTCATTTTCTATCAACAGCAAGTGGCCAAATGGCCGCCCTGGAGATGGATAAAAACAGGTGGATTTTGCTGCTTAATTTATATTCTACAAACGCATTATTAGTCCGAATACTGTTTTTAGACTGGTTGTTGTGCATGTAACAATAATTTTTTGGGGTTGATTTCCTCTTTAAAAACAATTCCATTAAAATGTAAAGAATAAAAAAGTTAAAATGAAACCAAATATTTGTAGATGATTCAATCCAAATTGTACTTAAAAGTTCAATACAATTTAACTGTAACGACAGTAGAACAAATTTACTGGCCTGGATTAAAACAAAGTTGCAGCGACTCAAACATTAAAGGAAGGCTCCTTTAATTTTACATGTATGGCTTGATTGGCAGTAAATAGTTAGTATAGCTACGAAACATGCATAAGAGCTGAAGAATACACTCCTATATTGATTTATTTAACTTTTTTCAACATAGAAGTACTTCCGTGTTGCAACGCCCCGAAGTGGTGACGTCACTAGTGTGTATACTCGCTTGGGGAACAGTAGTTCACGCAGACATAACAACGAGGAAGACACAAACGTCAGTTATGCCTTACTGTATTGCAAAATTTTGCAAGGCGTCGGCAAGGAAAAACCCGCGAGAGACCCCCCCCCCAAAAATAAAAAAAAAAAAAAAAAAAAAAAGCTACTTGAGTAGACAATGGTTTGTTTTCTAAGTGCTGTCAACCTCCCGAACAGCGAACATTTCAGGCATGAGGACTTCGAATATATGTTACAATTTGAGATGGGGTACGCCACACGCCTAATACTAAAGCCCAACGCAGTACCGAGTATCTTTAAAGAACCAGACGTGGGAAATAATCAAGCCGATGGAGGAGCCGCAACTGCTAGCAACACGGAGCTTTCACTCTCACAACAGCCGGCACAAATCGAGGTCTTACTACGGCCACTGAAAGATCTCGGAGAAGCGAAGCAAATTTAAAGCGAAAGGTAGGCATGTTTCGGGGGTGGGGGGGCATTGGTTATTATACTGCACGGACTGTTTTATTTCATAATTCATTTGAAGGTGGCCAACGCAGGGGCACGTCGGCACGTTACCGTAATGCACAGTATTAACAATCGTTGGGGCGGCTGGCTTGACTTCGTCTTTTCGAGTGGCGGCTGGCCTGACCGCAGTGGGACGCTACGCAAAAAAGAAAAAAAAACAGCTAGGGGAGGTTGGGTGCTGTAACGACGATACATTTAATTTTACTATTTTTTCTTTTTCCTGAAATATTTCGTCAGTTCCACACGTTTTGCATTGCTCGTACTGTGTGTCACTTTACCTGTTGGATATTTGCTCCTCCAAGACTTTTCTTCTTCACATCTTTCATCGCAACCAAAGCTATCCTGAGAATGTCTATTTAGTATTGCCATGTTGAATGTCTGATGTTCCAGGATGCAGTTGAGATTGTCCGCAAGGAACCGATCCTCGAGTTCTTTCATTTCCAGACAGCACACATTCATTAGCGGATTGTCCATTCCTGCAGCTCCCGCACGAGCACCACTCACCCCCCGCCTGATTCACTCGTTCGTCAAAGTTTATTTTGTGCCCGAAAAGACCATCTGGCGCCACAACTTTCACATCCAAGGCAGACTTTCCTTCGGTAGTGTTATTTTGTCGTGTTGGCTCGAAGCGATAAGGTTTAATCCTTCCGGGTTTGACGCTAGATGCACGGCTGCGTTGCATAGTGCTTCCATAGTGTAGCGTTTACACACTAGTGACGTAAACATCCGGGTTATTTAGTCACGTGTAACAAACATGCCGGCGTTCGATTCATTTTAACAATGGTTTAAAAGTTATTAAATGTACATAAAAAAATAATCACGTCACCAAATTAATTATTGAAAAAGTAGCAACTTTTTGCTACTAAAAATGGATCAATAAGTAAAGTGTCCCTTTAACAGTTTGAACATTTCAATTTACCACTAGAGGGAGCCCACATACCAAATTTGACAATCACTGGCCTGTATTCATAGTGTGAACCAGAGGTCACTAACTGGCCAAACCCAGTCTGGGTCCAGTCCCAGAAGCTGTTCCATTTAGATGCAGACCTACAGCCAAAAAAGTTTGGTGAGCGTTCTGGTAGTAGTTTAGTGGAAGGCGAAGTGTGCAGACTAATTAAATTCGACTGAAGTCATCCTACGGGATTTTACTAAGCCAATCAAATTTTCATTTCAGCCAGTAAACACTGACTTAACAGTGAAGACGAGACCGCCATACGCTGAGAAAGGAAGAGAAAATACATAACGAATGACGCTCCCCAAAGAAATGAGTGTAATGACCAGTGGCATTTATTTCTGTTTATATTTCCCACTGGGAGCACCTTTTAAAAGGGCAAATGTGAAACATCATTATGAGACAAAACATGCCGGTTTTGAAAAAACATAGCCACTAATTATTAAACATAACATTAGAAAATAATAATAAGGAAATGGACCCCGTTCAGTCATGTTAGTCATGTGGGGACGACTCTCCATAACGCTGCTAAAAACTCAGGCTAAACCTAGCTCCTCCAAATTCATCTTTTTTTCTTTTGCTGTGGAGCTAAGCCTACTATATGTGTGTAATTTGGTGCTCTTTCTATAACATCCCACAGTGGCCTCACTCAGAAGCAGGTCTTACTAGATTTACGCCCTGGGCGAAAGAATCCCTTAACTTTTAAATACAAAAACATAACTAGAACAATGAAAGAACAACAGCATTAAATTAAATACAATGCACTATATAAATTGCACATACTTGAGAAATCTCTGGAAAAAAAAATAAATAAAATAAAACTGGAACAAAAAAAAGATTGAACTTTTTCAGTTCAAACTGAAATTAAAAACAGGTGTGAAGTACAATGTAAAACTTTTCTGGCCTTCTTCGGTGCAAACTCATCAATGACATCATCATATGAAATCTGTTGTGCAACTGTTTGATTGATGCTGATAAAGTCCAAAAAACCATGGCAAGTCCACAGTCAGCCATACTGTGTTGCAAACAGAGTACACACAAAACAGATAGGCATGGGTGAAATTAATTGCTTCACTTGATGCCTCAGTCAATTCTAGTAGTTGCTCGTTCAGCAAAACGAAATGCCAAATTAAATCGATTTGTCTTTTGTGGCTTAGCAACATATTAGCAAAAGGCAGCTTTATTACAGACACATTTTCAGAAATAGGAAGAGTGCAAAAGATTTACTTGCTTGTATATTACCCTTGATGGTGAAGATACACAGCTATTTGTGTTGAAGCCATTTAACAAAAAAAAAAAAGGAAAAAAAAAAGAGGTTGTTTTCTTGTTTGCAGTGGCCACCACCGGCTTCTATGAGGTCAATTATGTTGGGGACACTGGTGCGGGCCATTCCATGTATGACATCGTTGTCATAGCAACGCCGCTTCACCCGGGCAAGTCCGACATCTCCTTCTCAGGTCTATCCTCGCCGGTGGCGTCCCAATTCCCCGGCATCTACCACCAGGTGTTCTCCATTCTGGTCCACGGTGTACTCAACACGTCCTACCTAGGATTCACGCGGCCCACCTCGGAGTTTACGGTGTCGGAAGTTCTCACCGCAGACTCCAAAGACAACGTCATGTACAGTTTGACGTCCGTCGACCCGGTCCACATCCCGCCCGGCTACAGCCGACCTCCCGTCAGCCACAGCAAAGTGTGGAAAGTGTTTTCTCCGAGAGCGCTGGACCAGGAGGACCTCCGACGTTTGTTCCTCTCGTGGGATTCGGTATCGCAGACTCCGTGGCTGGCCTACCCCGCGTACCGCTCCCCGCAACGCCCGACCCCGCCCTTCATCCTCCACAGTAAACTCTACTATCTCAGCGCCGTGGAGTGGGCGGCCAGCTCCATGGAGATGAGCGCCATCTCGGCCAGGAACGTGGCGCTGCTGGCGCACCACCGCTGGCACCAGCAAACGGGCCGGATCGACCAGGAGGACCTGCACACGCGCTTGCGGGGGGAGCTCTGAAGGTACACGGCTTCGGTCCCAAAACTTCAGGTATTTGGCTGGTGTCAGGGTCAGACTATTTTCGTTGAGAAAATGATTTTAGAGTAATTATTTGCCAAAAAACTTGTCTTCTTATCACTTCCAGATCAACTGCTTGTCATCAGAGTCACACACAGCGTAGGCAAAATATTCAAGTTCACCGAGCATTTACATTAAAAGTTCTGCAATATTTCTATTTTTATTACTCATTAAATATTTGATTTATTGTAATAAAAAAAAAAAGGTACAATAAACCATTTCAGTCCTAAATTAAATATGTTTTTATTTTGTTTAAAAATTAATTATAATTATGTAATGTTAAGATGAAAATGATTTATTTTAATATATATATATATATATATATATATATATATATATATATATATATATATATATTTAATCTCATCAATAATACATGGCCCATCAAATGACTTTGCTTAACCCTGTGAATAATTCACAGCTGCAAAAATATTAACTTCATGTAGAGCATACACATTTAAAGAGTACGCCAACATAAACATTTTCTTTGCTACAATATGGTCTCTACATCCCACTAGTCTACACGCAGCATTCAAATTAATATAGACTTTGTGGACTATGAATTTAGCAGCAAAATTCTGCCATTTTTATCAATTTCAGAGGGCGGCCATTTTGTCACTTGCTGTGAACTGAACCTCAGGTAACAGTAGCTCAGGTAACTACCAATTACAGCTCAGCTTCAGAAAGCAGGTGAACTGTGATTGGTCGCCACCTGAGCCCTTCGGCTCTGATGTCATTTTCTATCAACAGCAAGTGGTAAAATGGCTGCCTCCTGAGATGGATGAAAACAGTCAGATTTTGCTGTTTAATTCACTTTCTGACCCCTTATGAGACTATTTCAAAGCGACTAGCAACTTTTTCAGATCAACAATCCTGCTGTAGATTCCCAATAAGGGCGTAGTAACTCGCTATGTGAACGTTATTATGCAAATTAGCCCCACTGTTGTGTATGTGGCAAAAGTGTGGAACACAGACACATTTTCAGAAACTGTGTTTAATGTCTGACTTCATAGCTGGGCAACACCAGAGATCCAACTATTTGCATATAAGCCGTTTAAAAAGTCCATTTTCCAAATTCATCATATTTTGATTGAACTTGAATCGGAAGTTCCACCTTGCACGTTTTCATTGTGTCGCGTTTTTGAAGTCGGCCGCACGATAATGGAAGTCACGTTTGCGGAAGTAATCAAGTGCCAAGCAACCCTCATTACGACGAACTGGCGTCCCTTTCTCGGTACCAACAGGCACAACCGCATTGCACTGAGATGAATTGCAATGATTCACTGTCAGTCATGCCAAAGTTTCGGCGTGCGCACTCTCAAGATTTGTATCGCCAAAATACTGTCATACGCCTGTCATGTTGTGACACTCCATTAGGGATACTTGCGCAAACTAATTATATGAGAATAATACGATATAATATAAGGTTTGTATGAGGTATATTGTGTCTTAAGAACAATAATAATGCTCAGTCTTGATTGAGAGGTATTTATTTCACATTTGTTATTTTGGTGGTTGTTTATATTGGTCTACAAGTGATCTACAAAAGTACTACTGAGAGCTGTTTCTATTTTTTATTTTTTTAAATTTTATTTTATTTTTTTGCTCAGCTTGGATTGAGTTGTGTAGTTGTAAGATAATTACCCTTACAAGGCTCAACAGTAATAGTGGCCTGATTGTCCGGGGCCAGTTTGACAAGTATTGCTATCGTGAATGACGAGGAGTAATTAACACTTTAAAAACAAAAAAAAACAAAAAAACACAAATTGCTAAACTGTCATGACATGAAGTCACGGAACACTGGAGTTAAGTGATGCACTACGCCTACGCATTTCTCATAGCATTAATGGGGAAGTCAACCCCAAAATATTCTTTATAATATGTTAATAGCATTACTAGTCCAAACGCGGTACAAATATGAGTTAAGCAGCAAAACCCTAACCTAATATTTTTGTCCATCTCAGGGGGCGGCCATTTTGCCACTTGCTGTCGACTGAAAATGGCAACCAATCACTGCTCAGCTCTTTTCTGAAGCTGAGCCGTGATTGGTTGTGCAAAATGGCTGCCCACTGAGACTGATAAAAACGGGTGGATTTTGATGTTTAACTCATATTTCCGAATGCGATAGTAATCAAAATGCCTAGTAGGATGGGAACACATGGAATATTATTGTAAAGAAAATTTTTGGGCTGGATTCCCCTTTTAGCTGTCAATATTGTCTCGCTCATAACTATTCAAAGAGGGGCTTTTTGAAACGTTGATGGCTGCAAGAGGATTTACGGTATTTTGTTTAATCATTAAAACTTATAATAACACTATGAATATATCACCAATAGCGGTTCTGACAGGGCCACTCAAAAGGCTTCATGTTGGACCCTGCCTTAATTGTCCCTCTTGGCCTTAACTCTTTACATTTTAATATAAATACATAAATATGCTTCTACTGTAAATGTTTATAATAACTTCTTCATTGTTCCTACCTCCTGAACTCCTCCTTTAACTTACTATCGAGTTCTTTTTAGACAGGAAATAACGCCATATTTGTTTTTAATGATCTTTAATGCTATTAGTAGAATAACCAATGTAAGCAGAATCTCACAATCAGGGCCCATCATAAGGGAGAAAATTGTTTGCATCTGTCTGATGTAGTTATTCTCTACATGCCATATTGTACTTTTGTAATGCATTGACAGCTCTGTTTTAAAAGAGAACAATTTGCTAATGCAATTTGAAAGGGTTTAATTGTGCAATTTGACAGAATCCAAGAACTGCAACAACTAAAATGTATTTTTATGGGAGTTAGAAATAACAGTTTACAGTGGTTTTCTACTGTGCTTTGATGTTAATAATCAATGTTTAAAAAAAATAAAATAAAATAAAAAGTCCCCTCTGCCAATGTCTCGGTTTTGTGACCATTGTGAGATGTCAGTTAACAGCCAAATGAAAACAGAATTAAAAAAAAAAAAAAAAAGGAAATAAACATTGTCTACACTTGTCAACAACATCTTTGCACTCTCTTGTTTTTTGTTTTTGTTTTTTGGGGCTTTGATCACCCTCCCCTAAATAAAGGCCCATGTGATGGAAGGCCGAACAATGGCTTCCCATTGAGCCTCTGAATAAGGAGGAGTCTGTTGAGCTGATGTGACTCAGGTAGTGAGGGGAGACAATGGTACCACAACCCAAGCGGGACATGTGACCGGACATCAGAGGAGATATAAGAGCATTGATGCCGTTTGTCCACGCACGCTTGCGTTAAGATGAGATTTCTAGCGCCGCTTTCTGTCGTCCTCGCTGCAGCAGCTCTGCAGTCTGGTGAGATTATGAAAACCTTTCATGGGAAATTCATCAACTTATATCAACAGTATTGACTTGCGTTCATATAAATGTATTTGTCCTGTAGCTTTTTCGGCATCGCTGCAACCTGCTGAAAAGGACAAAAAGGTTCATTATGGTGAGTAGTGATGATCATCATTAAGTTAATCACAATTAAATATAAACTTTTTTTTTTTTTTTTTTCTTGCAGATCCATTGACAGAACTGCGGAAAATAGGTGACGTGCATTTCTTTGTTCATGTTTGACATTTAAATAAGATGCAATATGATAGTGTGCATTTTGATTTTCCTTTTTTTATTTATAGGCATTTGCAGCTTGCTTGCACAGTAAAATGTGACAGAGGATGAGGATGATCATAATTGCGTGTTAGCTTATAAAATTGCTAGATTTTTATTTTATTTTCTTAACAGTACATGTATTGAGTAATGTAATCTTGATTGTGACAATATTAACGTGTGATAACATCTTTAATTGTAATAATGTATTTATGTCTAATTTTGTTCAGATCAGCTGGAGTTTGAGGCTGCTCAGAAGAATGAAGCCGCTCAGCTGAACAGTACGATTCGAATAAAATAACGTGCGCTGTACTTCTCGTGTGCGAACATAGTGAATTCAAGTGACTTCTGTCTTCTAGTTACGGAGAAGCAAGGCGAAGATGCACGTTACCTCGGTAAGTGGAGGCATTAGCATCACTTTACATACTCATCCAGGTTTGTGTGATAACATAATTCTTTGTGTGAAATATCCAAACAGAGGCTGGCACAGATGAATCTGGTAAATAGTTAAATACTGTAGAATCACATTACTAATTGGTACTGTGAATATGTCTAACAAGTGTTACCGGTGTTGTTTCTACAGTGGAAGTGCACAGTGAGGATTCAGTCAGTGACGCAACAGGTAAATGTGGCTGCAGATAAATTGAAACCAATAGTATTGTGTGGGGGGAAAAAAGTGCATGTGGAATATAATATAATAAAATGAAACTCATTGGAAACTACATTTGGAAGTGAACAAGAATAATTAAAAATGTACATTTGCAACACAAAGAACACTGATGTGCTGATGATATACTATATGTACAGAATACTGTGTGATCAGCAGCATCAATAGTCAGAATGTCAAATTATATTGAAGGACATGGGACGATATCCAGTAGAAGGAACAGTAATGAGTTGAACATGTTGAAGTTGGAATTGTTTGGATCAGTTAACTTATTATATGTCTAATCTGGAAGTGATTATGTAGAAATTTAGAATTAGGGAGAAGACGAACAGTTGAAAGTTAGAACTGTTTGAATTGGCCAAAAACTGTCGAAATTAGAGGGGGGTAGTTTTTGGTTTTAATTTTGAAATTTAATGAATTGTGCTAGGAATAAAATTAATAGTTTAAAGTTGGAAAAGTTTGATTCGGTCAAGAATATAGAAATTAGTGGAGAAAAAAAAAGCATAATGTAGCTTTTATTTTGAAATTTAAAGAATTGTGCTAGGAATAAAATGAATAGTTTAAAGTTGGAAAGGTTTAAATCTGTCAAAAATTTAGAAATTAGAGGAGAAAACAAAAAAAATCAATGTAGCTTTTATTTTAAAATTTAAGGAATTGTACTCGGAATAAAATGGTTTGAAGTTGTAAAGGTTTGAATCGGTCAAAAATGTAGAAATTAGAGGAGAAAAAAAATACAGAGAAGCTTTTATTTTGAAATTTAAAGAATTGTGCTAGGAATAAAATGAATAGTTTAAAGTTGGAAAGGTTTGAATCGGTCAAGAATGTAGATATTAGAGGAGAAAACAATTTGGGAAACTGACTTCCAAGTCATTTCCTGTTCAAATTGGGGCACTTCCGGTTGATGTTGGTTCTCTTCCAGGTTCACTTCCTGTAAAATTCCCAGGCTTTTTTTTTTTTTTTTTTTTTTTTTTTTTTAAGGCTCTTTTGGGTCACTTTTTGTTCAGTTTGGAGCACTTCCGGGTCACTTCCTGTTGATTTTGGAGCATTTCCTGTTGATTTTGGGGCTCTTCCTGTTGCTTTTGCAGCATTTTTGGGTCACTTGTACATAAATCGACAGCATACGTACATAATTGAATGTGAGCAGCAACAAGAAGTCAGTCAGCAGCATCATATGAACGAACACCTGCATTACTATCAGATGCACCTTGAGAACAATACAATCACAATAATGTATCAGATTTATATAGTCTTGTCCACTATAATATATTGTATACACAGTTGTAGATGTGATCCAAAACATGAAAAATTGTCAGTTCAGCGGGATTCGATGCTACACCAACATTATGCGCATTCATACAACTCTCTTGAGTGTCCCTGGTGCATTTATTTCCACAGTGGAGGTCCGCGGTGAGATTTTGAACGATGCAGCAGGTGAGTGCAACACGTGCAAAGATGCTGCACACATGCACACTCCTACCATATTATATAACATTCCCATAATGCCCCTGTCCCTCCTGCAGACGGAGGACGAAGCTCTTCTGATGCAGCAGCTGCTGAGGAGGGTAAGACTGTAGGTGGCGACTAAAGCCCACTCTGATGAAGTCCTGCACTAGTCTAGCGTGAAATATCACATAACCTTGTCTTTTTTTTTTTTTTTGCAGGTGCAAACTGTCAGTCTTCAGAGGAGATGGTGGCAGATGGTGAGAAGTGCACACACGGCTCAAGTTAGAAACGCTGGCAAGTTATTAAAAATGATGTTATGTAATTGTTGTTTGCCCTCCAGAGCAACAGCAGCAGCCACCTGGACACCCAAAGAGCACTTCGGGTAAGGTGGAAGTCACAACAAAATAAATAGGATTAAAATACTTTGTCAATATATTCATGACACTGTGACATAACAGCATAGCACAACACTGAAGTACATAAAACAAAAATGCTACATAAGATAGCGCAAGGCAACACCACACTTCACAGTAGGAAGAATGACTAACAAAGTGCAACTAACGCGACATGATAAAATTACACGAACATAACACAACACAAGAGTACATAACGTAATACAACACTACATGATATAAATCATGAAAAAATAGGCAGACGATCATATAGATGTAGACGTAGTGCTGTTTAGTAATTTTTTGTAAGTATGCTAGCTACTACGCAAGCTAATACTTCCTGCGCACTTAATGTTCACACAAACACACACAATGAAAGCGCCACTGCCACCTGCTGTAGTGGATGTGCAATTACACGTCATTAAGGCCTGATGTATTGAGTTACGCAGCTTGTGTAGGTGTACCTAATGTTGTGCCCCTTTTTTCTCATGTTTGTGCAGAAGATGACAGCAAGGATTTAACTAAGGAACAAGGTGACCACACACACACACACACAATATCTGTATAATATAAAGTATGTAAAATAGTTTATTTAAATTATAAAAATGCAATACTAAAATAATACTATGGCCAAAAAAAATGTAATGAATATACACATGGCTTAGCTATATGCTGTGACATAACCTTAGTGGACACGTCCACTACACTAGTGTGGCCCATCGCAGTAAAAAGTGTCAAGTGTGTGTATGAGAACGTGAGCTTATGCAATGCAGCACATTGTTGGGGGAAACTGGACGCAGCCAGTCTGGGTCAGCTGAAAATAGTCAACAGCCTTTTATAGACCTTTGGCTGAGAACACAACATTTACACATACCACTTTTTTTTTTTTTTTTTAAATGACTGGAAAGTGCCAACAACAATGTTGCAAATGCTGCAATGCTGCACAAATGACAAAATGTTTGGACCGGCTTGCAAAATGTAGTACAGGACAAACGTAGAACCAGGACATTTCTTTTTCAAGGCCAGTTGTCCCCTGGTAGTTATTGTGCTGGATTTCTACTGTCGCTATATTTGCCTGTGCTACTTTTAGCAGTGTTTAGTAGATGAATGGCGCACTTGCAGCTTATATGCACAAGTAGGTCAACAGCCATCTTACTGCACCTGTTTGAATAAAACCTGTTGAGCCAGTAGTGATCCAGAAGGAAGCTGAATGTGAGTCATAGTAATTAATGAATGGCTTGCACAGTGCTGGGAATGTAACAGTTACATTTTTTTCCCGCCTAACAGATGAACTCGAGTGAGAGCATACGCGTGAGTGGATGGGAGCACTTTTTACAACGTGGCAGCGCCAACCCTATTAAATACTAATTAAGAAAAAAAAAAAAAAAAAGTGTCTTGTCTTCTTAAGCAACATTTACAGTAAACTTCATGACAAGTTCCGGAAACCACTGTGGCAAGTTTGGTGGAAATATTTGAAGTTAATCATTTAGGCTAATGAGATGCTAATTTCTGGTAAATATACAAATCATCTAATTTTTTTTTTTAATTAGGTTTATAAGCGAGCTGAGTATATCCCGGCTTCCCCGGGAGAAGGGCGATGTGCACCGTGCATTGGGAGGCCCGACTGGAAGCAAGTAACACATTGTGGGCTGTGATATGATGCAGCCATGAATCTAAAGGCCTAAATCACAACTCCCATTAAACATCAAGTGTTTTGTTTTTTTTTTCTTTTCTTTTCTATTGGCTTGAGTTAAGCATGATATGAACCCCGCCCAACTCCATGTGCCGGAACGGTCATCGTTTTCCCTCTTTTCCCCGGCGGCGGGGGCCGAAGGCTCACACGGTGCCGTTGAAAGCGTAGATGAAGATGGCCATGATGGCGGCGCTGATCAGGCCCGAGATGGGCACGGTGACGAACCAGGCCATGAAGATGTTGCGGAACAGACGCCAGTCCACCGCCTTCCTGGAACGCAGCCAACCCACGGCCACCACGGAGCCCACCTGACAAAAAAACTAAATAAAAACATTCCTCTTGTTGTTGACTGTTATTGGCGCACACTTGACTTGACGACTTGTTAAAAAAAAAACGACCATGTATAGTAAGGCTTTTTTTTTCAGACAAAAAAAACGACCATGTATAGTAAGGCTTTTTTTCCGGCAAAAAAACAACCATGTATAGTAAGGCTTTTTTTTCCCGACAAAAAAACGACCATGTATAGTAAGGCTTTTTTTTCTGACAAAAAAACGACCATGTATAATAAGGGTTTTTTTTTCGACAAAAAAACGACCATGTATAGTAAGGCTTTTTTTTCTGACAAAAAAACGACCATGTATAGTAAGGCTTTTTTTTCCGACAAAAAAACAACCATGTATAGTAAGGCTTTCTTTTCCAACAAAAAACGACCATGTATATAGTAAGGCTTTTTTTCCGACAAAAAAATGACCATGTATAGTATGTTTTTTTTTTCTGACAAAAAACGACCATGTATAGTAAGGCTTTTTTTCTGACAAAAAAACGACCATGTATAGTAAGGCTTTTTTTTTCGACAAAAAAACGACCATGTATAGTAAGGCTTTTTTTTCTGACAAAAAAACGACCATGTATAGTAAGGCTTTTTTTTCTGACAAAAAAATGACCATGTATAGTAAGGCTTTTTTTTCCGACAAAAATACGACCATGTAGAGTAAGGCTTTTTTTCCCGACAAAAAAAACGACCATGTATAGTAAGGCTTTTTTTCTGACAAAAAAACGACCATGTATAATAAGGGGGGTTTTTTCGACAAAAAAACGACCATGTATAGTAAGGCTTTTTTTTTCTGACAAAAAAACGACCATGTATAGTAAGGCTTTTTTTTCTGACAAAAAAACAACCATGTATAGTAAGGCTTTCTTTTCCAACAAAAAACGACCATGTATAGTAAGGCTTTTTTTCCGACAAAAAAATGACCATGTATAGTATGTTTTTTTTTTCTGACAAAAAAAAAACGACCATGTATAGTAAGGCTTTTTTTTCCGACAAAAAAACGACCATGTATAGTAAGGCTTTTTTTTTTCTGACAAAAAAACGACCATGTATAGTAAGGCTTTTTTTCTGACAAAAAAACGACCATGTATAGTAAGGCTTTTTTTTTCGACAAAAAAACGACCATGTATAGTAAGGCTTTTTTTTCTGACAAAAAAACGACCATGTATAGTAAGGCTTTTTTTTCTGACAAAAAAATGACCATGTATAGTAAGGCTTTTTTTTCCGACAAAAAACGACCATGTATAGAAAGGTTTTTTTTTCAGACAAAAAAAACGACCATGTATAGTAAGGCTTTTTTTCCCGACAAAAAAACGACCATGTATAGTAAGGCTTTTTTTTCCCGACAAAAAAACGACCATGTATAGTAAGGCTTTTTTTTCCGACAAAAAAACGACCATGTATAGTCAGGCTTTTTTTTCCGACAAAAAACGACCATGTATAGAAAGGTTTTTTTTTCCGACAAAAAAACGACCATGTATAGTAAGGCTTTTTTTCCCGACAAAAAAACGACCATGTATAGTAAGGCTTTTTTTTCCCCGACAAAAAAACGACCATGTATAGTAAGGCTTTTTTTTCTGACAAAAAAACGACCATGTATAGTAAGGCTTTTTTTTTTCGACAAAAAAACGACCATGTATATAGTAAGGCTTTTTTTTCTGACAAAAAAACGACCATGTATAGTAAAGCTTTTTTTTCTGACAAAAAAACGACCATGTATAGTAAGGCTTTTTTTTCCGACAAAAAAAACGACCATGTATAGTAAGGCTTTTTTTTCCGACAAAAAAAAACGACCATGTATAGTAAGGCTTTTTTTCTGACAAAAAAACGACCATGTATAGTAAGGTTTTTTTTTCTGACAAAACACGACCATGCATAGTAAGGCTTTTTTTTCCGACAAAAAAAACAACCATGTATAGTAAGGCTTTTTTTCTGACAAAAAAACGACCATGTATAATAAGGCTTTTTTTTCTGACAAAAAAACGACCATGTATAGTAAGGGTTTTTTTTCTGACAAAAAACGACCATGGAAAGTAAGGCTTTTTTTTTTTCTGACAAAAAAATGACCATGTATAGTCAGGCTTTTTTTTCCGACAAAAAAACGACCATGTATAGTAAGGCTTTTTTTTCCGACAAAAAAACGACCATGTATATATAGTAAGGCTTTTTTTTTCTGACAAAAAAACGACCATGTATAGTAAGGCTTTTTTTTCCGACAAAAAAACGACCATGTATAGTAAGGCTTTTTTTTCCGACAAAAACACGACCATGTATAGTAAGGCTTTTTTTTCCGACAAAAAAACGACCATGTATAATAAGGGTTTTTATTTCGACAAAAAAAACGACCATGTATAGTAAGGCTTTTTTTTCCGACAAAAAAAACGACCATGTATAGTAAGGCTTTTTTTTCCGACAAAAAAAAACGACCATGTATAGTAAGGCTTTTTTTCTGACAAAAAAACGACCATGTATAGTAAGGTTTTTTTTTCTGACAAAACACGACCATGCATAGTAAGGCTTTTTTTTCCGACAAAAAAAACAACCATGTATAGTAAGGCTTTTTTTCTGACAAAAAAACGACCATGTATAATAAGGCTTTTTTTCTGACAAAAAAACGACCATGTATAGTAAGGCTTTTTTTTCTGACAAAAAACGACCATGTATAGTAAGGCTTTTTTTTTTCTGACAAAAAAATGACCATGTATAGTAAGGCTTTTTTTTCCGACAAAAAAACGACCATGTATAGTAAGGCTTTTTTTTCCGACAAAAAAACGACCATGTATATATAGTAAGGCTTTTTTTTTCTGACAAAAAAACGACCATGTATAGTAAGGCTTTTTTTTCCAACAAAAAAACGACCATGTATAGTAAGGCTTTTTTTTCCGACAAAAACACGACCATGTATAGTAAGGCTTTTTTTTCCGACAAAAAAACGACCATGTATAATAAGGGTTTTTATTTCGACAAAAAAACGACCATGTATAGTAAGGCTTTTTTTTCTGACAAAAAAACGACCATGTATAGTAAGGCTTTTTTTTCTGACAAAAAAATGACCATGTATAGTAAGGCTTTTTTTTCCGACAAAAATACGACCATGTATAGTAAGGCTTTTTTTTCCGACAAAAAAAACGACCATGTATAGTAAGGCTTTTTTTCTGACAAAAAAACGACCATGTATAATAAGGGTTTTTATTTCGACAAAAAAACGACCATGTATAGAAAGGTTTTTTTTTCCGACAAAAAAAACGACCATGTATAGTAAGGCTTTTTTTCCCGACAAAAAAACGACCATGTATAGTAAGGCTTTTTTTTCCCGACAAAAAAACGACCATGTATAGTAAGGCTTTTTTTTCCGACAAAAAAACGACCATGTATAGTAAGGCTTTTTTTTCCGACAAAAAACGACCATGTATAGAAAGGTTTTTTTTTCCGACAAAAAAACAACCATGTATATATAGTAAGGCTTTTTTTTTCTGACAAAAAAACGACCATGTATAGTAAGGCTTTTTTTTCCGACAAAAAAACGACCATGTATAGTAAGGCTTTTTTTTCCGACAAAAACACGACCATGTATAGTAAGGCTTTTTTTTCCGACAAAAAAAACGACCATGTATAGTAAGGCTTTTTTTCTGACAAAAAAACGACCATGTATAGTAAGGCTTTTTTTTTCTGACAAAAAAACGACCATGTATAGTAAGGCTTTTTTTTCTTACAAAAAAACGACCATGTATAGTAAGGCTTTTTTTTCCGACAAAAAAACGACCATGTATAGTAAGGCTTTTTTTTCTGACAAAAAAACGACCATGTATAGTAAGGCTTTTTTTTGGGACAAAAAAACGACCATGTATAGTAAGGCTTTTTTTTCCGACAAAAAAACGACCATGTATAGTAAGGCTGTTTTTTCCGACAAAAAAACGACCATGTATAGTAAGGCTTTTTTTCCGACAAAAAAACGACCATGTATAGTAAGGCTTTTTTTTCCGACAAAAAAACAACCATGTATAGTAAGGCTTTTTTTTCTGACAAAAAAACGACCATGTATAGTAAGGCTTTTTTTTCCGACAAAAAAAACGACCATGTATAGTAAGGCTTTTTTTTCGACAAAAAAACGACCATGTATAGTAAGGCTTTTTTTTCCCGACAAAAAAACGACCATGTATAGTAAGGCTTTTTTTTCTGACAAAAAAACGACCATGTATAATAAGGGGGGTTTTTTCGACAAAAAAACGACCATGTATAGTAAGGCTTTTTTTTCTGACAAAAAAACGACCATGTATAGTAAGGCTTTTTTTTTCGCCAAAAAAACGACCATGTATAGTAAGGGTTTTTTTTTCGACAAAAAAACGACCATGTATAGTAAGGCTTTTTTTTCTGACAAAAAAACGACCATGTATAGTAAGGCTTTTTTTTCCGACAAAAAAACAACCATGTATAGTAAGGCTTTCTTTTCCAACAAAAAACGACCATGTATATAGTAAGGCTTTTTTTCCGACAAAAAAATGACCATGTATAGTATGTTTTTTTTTTTCTGACAAAAAAAAACGACCATGTATAGTAAGGCTTTTTTTTCCGACAAAAAAACGACCATGTATAGTAAGGCTTTTTTTTTCTGACAAAAAAACGACCATGTATAGTAAGGTTTTTTTTCCGACAAAAAAAAACGACCATGTATAGTAAGGCTTTTTTTCTGACAAAAAAACGACCATGTATAGTAAGGTTTTTTTTTCTGACAAAACACGACCATGCATAGTAAGGCTTTTTTTTCCGACAAAAAAAACAACCATGTATAGTAAGGCTTTTTTTCTGACAAAAAAACGACCATGTATAATAAGGCTTTTTTTTCTGACAAAAAAACGACCATGTATAGTAAGGGTTTTTTTTCTGACAAAAAACGACCATGTATAGTAAGGCTTTTTTTTTTCTGACAAAAAAATGACCATGTATAGTCAGGCTTTTTTTTCCGACAAAAAAACGACCATGTATAGTAAGGCTTTTTTTTCCGACAAAAAAAACGACCATGTATAGTAAGGCTTTTTTTTCCGACAAAAAAAACGACCATGTATAGTAAGGCTTTTTTTCTGACAAAAAAAACGACCATGTATAGTAAGGCTTTTTTTTCCGACAAAAAAAACGACCATGTATAGTAAGGCTTTTTTTTCCGACAAAAAAAACCGACCATGTATAGTAAGGCTTTTTTTCTGACAAAAAAACGACCATGTATAGTAAGGTTTTTTTTTCTGACAAAACACGACCATGCATAGTAAGGCTTTTTTTTCCGACAAAAAAAACAACCATGTATAGTAAGGCTTTTTTTCTGACAAAAAAACGACCATGTATAATAAGGCTTTTTTTTCTGACAAAAAAACGACCATGTATAGTAAGGGTTTTTTTTCTGACAAAAAACGACCATGGAAAGTAAGGCTTTTTTTTTTTCTGACAAAAAAATGACCATGTATAGTCAGGCTTTTTTTTCCGACAAAAAAACGACCATGTATAGTAAGGCTTTTTTTTCCGACAAAAAAACGACCATGTATATATAGTAAGGCTTTTTTTTTCTGACAAAAAAACGACCATGTATAGTAAGGCTTTTTTTTCCGACAAAAAAACGACCATGTATAGTAAGGCTTTTTTTTCCGACAAAAACACGACCATGTATAGTAAGGCTTTTTTTTCCGACAAAAAAACGACCATGTATAATAAGGGTTTTTATTTCGACAAAAAAAACGACCATGTATAGTAAGGCTTTTTTTTCCGACAAAAAAAACGACCATGTATAGTAAGGCTTTTTTTTCCGACAAAAAAAAACGACCATGTATAGTAAGGCTTTTTTTCTGACAAAAAAACGACCATGTATAGTAAGGTTTTTTTTTCTGACAAAACACGACCATGCATAGTAAGGCTTTTTTTTCCGACAAAAAAAACAACCATGTATAGTAAGGCTTTTTTTCTGACAAAAAAACGACCATGTATAATAAGGCTTTTTTTCTGACAAAAAAACGACCATGTATAGTAAGGCTTTTTTTTCTGACAAAAAACGACCATGTATAGTAAGGCTTTTTTTTTTCTGACAAAAAAATGACCATGTATAGTAAGGCTTTTTTTTCCGACAAAAAAACGACCATGTATAGTAAGGCTTTTTTTTCCGACAAAAAAACGACCATGTATATATAGTAAGGCTTTTTTTTTCTGACAAAAAAACGACCATGTATAGTAAGGCTTTTTTTTCCAACAAAAAAACGACCATGTATAGTAAGGCTTTTTTTTCCGACAAAAACACGACCATGTATAGTAAGGCTTTTTTTTCCGACAAAAAAACGACCATGTATAATAAGGGTTTTTATTTCGACAAAAAAACGACCATGTATAGTAAGGCTTTTTTTTCTGACAAAAAAACGACCATGTATAGTAAGGCTTTTTTTTCTGACAAAAAAATGACCATGTATAGTAAGGCTTTTTTTTCCGACAAAAATACGACCATGTATAGTAAGGCTTTTTTTGCCGACAAAAAAAACGACCATGTATAGTAAGGCTTTTTTTCTGACAAAAAAACGACCATGTATAATAAGGGTTTTTATTTCGACAAAAAAACGACCATGTATAGAAAGGTTTTTTTTTCCGACAAAAAAAACGACCATGTATAGTAAGGCTTTTTTTCCCGACAAAAAAACGACCATGTATAGTAAGGCTTTTTTTTCCCGACAAAAAAACGACCATGTATAGTAAGGCTTTTTTTTCCGACAAAAAAACGACCATGTATAGTAAGGCTTTTTTTTCCGACAAAAAACGACCATGTATAGAAAGGTTTTTTTTTCCGACAAAAAAACAACCATGTATATATAGTAAGGCTTTTTTTTTCTGACAAAAAAACGACCATGTATAGTAAGGCTTTTTTTTCCGACAAAAAAACAACCATGTATATATAGTAAGGCTTTTTTTTTCTGACAAAAAAACGACCATGTATAGTAAGGCTTTTTTTTCCGACAAAAAAACGACCATGTATAGTAAGGCTTTTTTTCCGACAAAAACACGACCATGTATAGTAAGGCTTTTTTTTCCGACAAAAAAAACGACCATGTATAGTAAGGCTTTTTTTCTGACAAAAAAACGACCATGTATAGTAAGGCTTTTTTTTTCTGACAAAAAAACGACCATGTATAGTAAGGCTTTTTTTTCTTACAAAAAAACGACCATGTATAGTAAGGCTTTTTTTTCCGACAAAAAAACGACCATGTATAGTAAGGCTTTTTTTTCTGACAAAAAACGACCATGTATAGTAAGGCTTTTTTTTTCTGACAAAAAAATGACCATGTATAGTAAGGCTTTTTTTTTTCCGACAAAAAAACGACCATGTATAGTAAGGCTTTTTTTTCCGACAAAAAAAACGACCATGTATAGTAAGGCTTTTTTTCTGACAAAAAAAACGACCATGTATAGTAAGGCTTTTTTTTCTGACAAAAAAACGACCATGTATATATAGTAAGGCTTTTTTTTTCTGACAAAAAAACGACAATGTATAGTAAGGCTTTTTTTTCTGACAAAAAAACGACCATGTATAGTAAGGCTTTTTTTTCCGACAAAAAAAACGACCATGTATAGTAAGGCTTTTTTTTCTGACAAAAAAACGACCATGTATAGTAAGGCTTTTTTTTCTGACAAAAAAACGGCCATGTATATATAGTAAGGCTTTTTTTTTCTGACAAAAAAACGACCATGTATAGTAAGGCTTTTTTTTCCGACAAAAAAACGACCATGTATAGTAAGGCTTTTTTTTCCGACAAAAACACGACCATGTATAGTAAGGCTTTTTTTTCCGACAAAAAAAACGACCATGTATAGTAAGGCTTTTTTTCTGACAAAAAAACGACCATGTATAGTAAGGCTTTTTTTTTCTGACAAAAAAATGACCATGTATAGTAAGGCTTTTTTTTCCGACAAAAAAACGACCATGTATAGTAAGGCTTTTTTTTTCCGACAAAAAAACGACCATGTATAGTAAGGCTTTTTTTTCCGACAAAAAAAACGACCATGTATAGTAAGGCTTTTTTTCTGACAAAAAAACGACCATGTATAGTAAGGCTTTTTTTTCTGACAAAAAAACGGCCATGTATATATAGTAAGGCTTTTTTTTCTGACAAAAAAACGACCATGTATAGTAAGGCTTTTTTTTCCGACAAAAAAACGACCATGTATAGTAAGGCTTTTTTTTCCGACAAAAACACGACCATGTATAGTAAGGCTTTTTTTTCCGACAAAAAAAACGACCATGTATAGTAAGGCTTTTTTTCTGACAAAAAAACGACCATGTATAGTAAGGCTTTTTTTTCCGACAAAAAAACGACCATGTAGAGTAAGGCTTTTTTTTCCGACAAAAAAAACGACCATGTATAGTAAGGCTTTTTTTCTGACAAAAAAACGACCATGTATAGTAAGGCTTTTTTTTTCTGACAAAAAAACGACCATGTATAGTAAGGCTTTTTTTTCTTACAAAAAAACGACCATGTATAGTAAGGCTTTTTTTTCCGACAAAAAAACGACCATGTATAGTAAGGCTTTTTTTTCTGACAAAAAACGACCATGTATAGTAAGGCTTTTTTTTTCTGACAAAAAAATGACCATGTATAGTAAGGCTTTTTTTTTTCCGACAAAAAAACGACCATGTATAGTAAGGCTTTTTTTTCCGACAAAAAAAACGACCATGTATAGTAAGGCTTTTTTTCTGACAAAAAAAACGACCATGTATAGTAAGGCTTTTTTTTCTGACAAAAAAACGACCATGTATATATAGTAAGGCTTTTTTTTTCTGACAAAAAAACGACCATGTATAGTAAGGCTTTTTTTTCTGACAAAAAAACGACCATGTATAGTAAGGCTTTTTTTTCCGACAAAAACACGACCATGTATAGTAAGGCTTTTTTTTCCGACAAAAAAACGACCATGTATAATAAGGGTTTTTATTTCGACAAAAAAAACGACCATGTATAGTAAGGCTTTTTTTTCCGACAAAAAAAACGACCATGTATAGTAAGGCTTTTTTTTCCGACAAAAAAAAACGACCATGTATAATAAGGCTTTTTTTCTGACAAAAAAACGACCATGTATAGTAAGGTTTTTTTTTCTGACAAAACACGACCATGCATAGTAAGGCTTTTTTTCTGACAAAAAAACGACCATGTATAATAAGGCTTTTTTTCTGACAAAAAAACGACCATGTATAGTAAGGCTTTTTTTTCTGACAAAAAACGACCATGTATAGTAAGGCTTTTTTTTTTCTGACAAAAAAATGACCATGTATAGTAAGGCTTTTTTTTCCGACAAAAAAACGACCATGTATAGTAAGGCTTTTTTTTCCGACAAAAAAACGACCATGTATATATAGTAAGGCTTTTTTTTTCTGACAAAAAAACGACCATGTATAGTAAGGCTTTTTTTTCCAACAAAAAAACGACCATGTATAGTAAGGCTTTTTTTTCCGACAAAAACACGACCATGTATAGTAAGGCTTTTTTTTCTGACAAAAAAACAACCATGTATAGTAAGGCTTTTTTTTCCGACAAAAAAACGACCATGTATAGTAAGGCTTTTTTTTCCGACAAAAAACGACCATGTATAGAAAGGTTTTTTTTTCCGACAAAAAAAACGACCATGTATAGTAAGGCTTTTTTTCCCGACAAAAAAACGACCATGTATAGTAAGGCTTTTTTTTCCCGACAAAAAAACGACCATGTATAGTAAGGCTTTTTTTTCCGACAAAAAAACGACCATGTATAGTAAGGCTTTTTTTTCCGACAAAAAACGACCATGTATAGAAAGGTTTTTTTTTCCGACAAAAAAACGACCATGTATAGTAAGGCTTTTTTTTCCGACAAAAAAACAACCATGTATATATAGTAAGGCTTTTTTTTCTGACAAAAAAACGACCATGTATAGTAAGGCTTTTTTTTCCGACAAAAAAACGACCATGTATAGTAAGGCTTTTTTTTCCGACAAAAACACGACCATGTATAGTAAGGCTTTTTTTTCCGACAAAAAAAACGACCATGTATAGTAAGGCTTTTTTTCTGACAAAAAAACGACCATGTATAGTAAGGCTTTTTTTTTCTGACAAAAAAACGACCATGTATAGTAAGGCTTTTTTTTCTTACAAAAAAACGACCATGTATAGTAAGGCTTTTTTTTCTGACAAAAAAACGACCATGTATAGTAAGGCTTTTTTTTCTGACAAAAAAACGACCATGTATAGTAAGGCTTTTTTTTGGGACAAAAAAACGACCATGTATAGTAAGGCTTTTTTTTCCGACAAAAAAACGACCATGTATAGTAAGGCTGTTTTTTCCGACAAAAAAACGACCATGTATAGTAAGGCTTTTTTTCCGACAAAAAAACGACCATGTATAGTAAGGCTTTTTTTTCCGACAAAAAAACAACCATGTATAGTAAGGCTTTTTTTTCTGACAAAAAAACGACCATGTATAGTAAGGCTTTTTTTTCCGACAAAAAAAACGACCATGTATAGTAAGGCTTTTTTTTCGACAAAAAAACGACCATGTATAGTAAGGCTTTTTTTTCCCGACAAAAAAACGACCATGTATAGTAAGGCTTTTTTTTCTGACAAAAAAACGACCATGTATAATAAGGGGTTTTTTTTCGACAAAAAAACGACCATGTATAGTAAGGCTTTTTTTTCTGACAAAAAAACGACCATGTATAGTAAGGCTTTTTTTTTCGCCAAAAAAACGACCATGTATAGTAAGGGGTTTTTTTTCGACAAAAAAACGACCATGTATAGTAAGGCTTTTTTTTCTGACAAAAAAACGACCATGTATAGTAAGGCTTTTTTTTCCGACAAAAAAACAACCATGTATAGTAAGGCTTTCTTTTCCAACAAAAAACGACCATGTATATAGTAAGGCTTTTTTTCCGACAAAAAAATGACCATGTATAGTATGTTTTTTTTTTCTGACAAAAAAAAACGACCATGTATAGTAAGGCTTTTTTTTCCGACAAAAAAACGACCATGTATAGTAAGGCTTTTTTTTTCTGACAAAAAAACGACCATGTATAGTAAGGCTTTTTTTCTGACAAAAAAACGACCATGTATAGTAAGGCTTTTTTTTCCGACAAAAATACGACCATGTAAGGCTTTTTTTGCCGACAAAAAAAACGACCATGTATAGTAAGGCTTTTTTTCTGACAAAAAAACGACCATGTATAATAAGGGTTTTTATTTCGACAAAAAAACGACCATGTATAGAAAGGTTTTTTTTTCCGACAAAAAAAACGACCATGTATAGTAAGGCTTTTTTTCCCGACAAAAAAACGACCATGTATAGTAAGGCTTTTTTTTCCCGACAAAAAAACGACCATGTATAGTAAGGCTTTTTTTTCCGACAAAAAAACGACCATGTATAGTAAGGCTTTTTTTTCCGACAAAAAACGACCATGTATAGAAAGGTTTTTTTTTCCGACAAAAAAACAACCATGTATATATAGTAAGGCTTTTTTTTTCTGACAAAAAAACGACCATGTATAGTAAGGCTTTTTTTTCCGACAAAAAAACAACCATGTATATATAGTAAGGCTTTTTTTTTCTGACAAAAAAACGACCATGTATAGTAAGGCTTTTTTTTCCGACAAAAAAACGACCATGTATAGTAAGGCTTTTTTTCCGACAAAAACACGACCATGTATAGTAAGGCTTTTTTTTCCGACAAAAAAAACGACCATGTATAGTAAGGCTTTTTTTCTGACAAAAAAACGACCATGTATAGTAAGGCTTTTTTTTTCTGACAAAAAAACGACCATGTATAGTAAGGCTTTTTTTTCTTACAAAAAAACGACCATGTATAGTAAGGCTTTTTTTTCCGACAAAAAAACGACCATGTATAGTAAGGCTTTTTTTTCTGACAAAAAACGACCATGTATAGTAAGGCTTTTTTTTTCTGACAAAAAAATGACCATGTATAGTAAGGCTTTTTTTTTTCCGACAAAAAAACGACCATGTATAGTAAGGCTTTTTTTTCCGACAAAAAAAACGACCATGTATAGTAAGGCTTTTTTTCTGACAAAAAAAACGACCATGTATAGTAAGGCTTTTTTTTCTGACAAAAAAACGACCATGTATATATAGTAAGGCTTTTTTTTTCTGACAAAAAAACGACAATGTATAGTAAGGCTTTTTTTTCTGACAAAAAAACGACCATGTATAGTAAGGCTTTTTTTTCCGACAAAAAAAACGACCATGTATAGTAAGGCTTTTTTTTCTGACAAAAAAACGACCATGTATAGTAAGGCTTTTTTTTCTGACAAAAAAACGGCCATGTATATATAGTAAGGCTTTTTTTTTCTGACAAAAAAACGACCATGTATAGTAAGGCTTTTTTTTCCGACAAAAAAACGACCATGTATAGTAAGGCTTTTTTTTCCGACAAAAACACGACCATGTATAGTAAGGCTTTTTTTTCCGACAAAAAAAACGACCATGTATAGTAAGGCTTTTTTTCTGACAAAAAAACGACCATGTATAGTAAGGCTTTTTTTTTCTGACAAAAAAATGACCATGTATAGTAAGGCTTTTTTTTCCGACAAAAAAACGACCATGTATAGTAAGGCTTTTTTTTTCCGACAAAAAAACGACCATGTATAGTAAGGCTTTTTTTTCCGACAAAAAAAACGACCATGTATAGTAAGGCTTTTTTTCTGACAAAAAAACGACCATGTATAGTAAGGCTTTTTTTTCTGACAAAAAAACGGCCATGTATATATAGTAAGGCTTTTTTTTCTGACAAAAAAACGACCATGTATAGTAAGGCTTTTTTTTCCGACAAAAAAACGACCATGTATAGTAAGGCTTTTTTTTCCGACAAAAACACGACCATGTATAGTAAGGCTTTTTTTTCCGACAAAAAAAACGACCATGTATAGTAAGGCTTTTTTTCTGACAAAAAAACGACCATGTATAGTAAGGCTTTTTTTTCCGACAAAAAAACGACCATGTAGAGTAAGGCTTTTTTTTCCGACAAAAAAAACGACCATGTATAGTAAGGCTTTTTTTCTGACAAAAAAACGACCATGTATAGTAAGGCTTTTTTTTTCTGACAAAAAAACGACCATGTATAGTAAGGCTTTTTTTTCTTACAAAAAAACGACCATGTATAGTAAGGCTTTTTTTTCCGACAAAAAAACGACCATGTATAGTAAGGCTTTTTTTTCTGACAAAAAACGACCATGTATAGTAAGGCTTTTTTTTTCTGACAAAAAAATGACCATGTATAGTAAGGCTTTTTTTTTTCCGACAAAAAAACGACCATGTATAGTAAGGCTTTTTTTTCCGACAAAAAAAACGACCATGTATAGTAAGGCTTTTTTTCTGACAAAAAAAACGACCATGTATAGTAAGGCTTTTTTTTCTGACAAAAAAACGACCATGTATATATAGTAAGGCTTTTTTTTTCTGACAAAAAAACGACCATGTATAGTAAGGCTTTTTTTTCTGACAAAAAAACGACCATGTATAGTAAGGCTTTTTTTTCCGACAAAAACACGACCATGTATAGTAAGGCTTTTTTTTCCGACAAAAAAACGACCATGTATAATAAGGGTTTTTATTTCGACAAAAAAAACGACCATGTATAGTAAGGCTTTTTTTTCCGACAAAAAAAACGACCATGTATAGTAAGGCTTTTTTTTCCGACAAAAAAAAACGACCATGTATAATAAGGCTTTTTTTCTGACAAAAAAACGACCATGTATAGTAAGGTTTTTTTTTCTGACAAAACACGACCATGCATAGTAAGGCTTTTTTTCTGACAAAAAAACGACCATGTATAATAAGGCTTTTTTTCTGACAAAAAAACGACCATGTATAGTAAGGCTTTTTTTTCTGACAAAAAACGACCATGTATAGTAAGGCTTTTTTTTTTCTGACAAAAAAATGACCATGTATAGTAAGGCTTTTTTTTCCGACAAAAAAACGACCATGTATAGTAAGGCTTTTTTTTCCGACAAAAAAACGACCATGTATATATAGTAAGGCTTTTTTTTTCTGACAAAAAAACGACCATGTATAGTAAGGCTTTTTTTTCCAACAAAAAAACGACCATGTATAGTAAGGCTTTTTTTTCCGACAAAAACACGACCATGTATAGTAAGGCTTTTTTTTCTGACAAAAAAACAACCATGTATAGTAAGGCTTTTTTTTCCGACAAAAAAACGACCATGTATAGTAAGGCTTTTTTTTCCGACAAAAAACGACCATGTATAGAAAGGTTTTTTTTTCCGACAAAAAAAACGACCATGTATAGTAAGGCTTTTTTTCCCGACAAAAAAACGACCATGTATAGTAAGGCTTTTTTTTCCCGACAAAAAAACGACCATGTATAGTAAGGCTTTTTTTTCCGACAAAAAAACGACCATGTATAGTAAGGCTTTTTTTTCCGACAAAAAACGACCATGTATAGAAAGGTTTTTTTTTCCGACAAAAAAACGACCATGTATAGTAAGGCTTTTTTTTCCGACAAAAAAACAACCATGTATATATAGTAAGGCTTTTTTTTTCTGACAAAAAAACGACCATGTATAGTAAGGCTTTTTTTTCCGACAAAAAAACGACCATGTATAGTAAGGCTTTTTTTTCCGACAAAAACACGACCATGTATAGTAAGGCTTTTTTTTCCGACAAAAAAAACGACCATGTATAGTAAGGCTTTTTTTCTGACAAAAAAACGACCATGTATAGTAAGGCTTTTTTTTTCTGACAAAAAAACGACCATGTATAGTAAGGCTTTTTTTTCTTACAAAAAAACGACCATGTATAGTAAGGCTTTTTTTTCTGACAAAAAAACGACCATGTATAGTAAGGCTTTTTTTTCTGACAAAAAAACGACCATGTATAGTAAGGCTTTTTTTTGGGACAAAAAAACGACCATGTATAGTAAGGCTTTTTTTTCCGACAAAAAAACGACCATGTATAGTAAGGCTGTTTTTTCCGACAAAAAAACGACCATGTATAGTAAGGCTTTTTTTCCGACAAAAAAACGACCATGTATAGTAAGGCTTTTTTTTCCGACAAAAAAACAACCATGTATAGTAAGGCTTTTTTTTCTGACAAAAAAACGACCATGTATAGTAAGGCTTTTTTTTCCGACAAAAAAAACGACCATGTATAGTAAGGCTTTTTTTTCGACAAAAAAACGACCATGTATAGTAAGGCTTTTTTTTCCCGACAAAAAAACGACCATGTATAGTAAGGCTTTTTTTTCTGACAAAAAAACGACCATGTATAATAAGGGGTTTTTTTTCGACAAAAAAACGACCATGTATAGTAAGGCTTTTTTTTCTGACAAAAAAACGACCATGTATAGTAAGGCTTTTTTTTTCGCCAAAAAAACGACCATGTATAGTAAGGGGTTTTTTTTCGACAAAAAAACGACCATGTATAGTAAGGCTTTTTTTTCTGACAAAAAAACGACCATGTATAGTAAGGCTTTTTTTTCCGACAAAAAAACAACCATGTATAGTAAGGCTTTCTTTTCCAACAAAAAACGACCATGTATATAGTAAGGCTTTTTTTCCGACAAAAAAATGACCATGTATAGTATGTTTTTTTTTTCTGACAAAAAAAAACGACCATGTATAGTAAGGCTTTTTTTTCCGACAAAAAAACGACCATGTATAGTAAGGCTTTTTTTTTCTGACAAAAAAACGACCATGTATAGTAAGGCTTTTTTTCTGACAAAAAAACGACCATGTATAGTAAGGCTTTTTTTTCCGACAAAAAAACCCGACCATGTATAGTAAGGCTTTTTTTCTGACAAAAAAACGACCATGTATAGTAAGGTTTTTTTTTCTGACAAAACACGACCATGCATAGTAAGGCTTTTTTTTCCGACAAAAAAACAACCATGTATAGTAAGGCTTTTTTTCTGACAAAAAAACGACCATGTATAATAAGGCTTTTTTTTCTGACAAAAAAACGACCATGTATAGTAAGGGTTTTTTTTCTGACAAAAAACGACCATGTATAGTAAGGCTTTTTTTTTTCTGACAAAAAAATGACCATGTATAGTCAGGCTTTTTTTTCCGACAAAAAAACGACCATGTATAGTAAGGCTTTTTTTTCCGACAAAAAAACGACCATGTATATATAGTAAGGCTTTTTTTTTCTGACAAAAAAACGACCATGTATAGTAAGGCTTTTTTTTCCGACAAAAAAACGACCATGTATAGTAAGGCTTTTTTTTCCGACAAAAACACGACCATGTATAGTAAGGCTTTTTTTTCCGACAAAAAAACGACCATGTATAATAAGGGTTTTTATTTCGACAAAAAAAACGACCATGTATAGTAAGGCTTTTTTTTCCGACAAAAAAAACGACCATGTATAGTAAGGCTTTTTTTTCCGACAAAAAAAAACGACCATGTATAGTAAGGCTTTTTTTCTGACAAAAAAACGACCATGTATAGTAAGGTTTTTTTTTCTGACAAAACACGACCATGCATAGTAAGGCTTTTTTTTCCGACAAAAAAAACAACCATGTATAGTAAGGCTTTTTTTCTGACAAAAAAACGACCATGTATAATAAGGCTTTTTTTCTGACAAAAAAACGACCATGTATAGTAAGGCTTTTTTTTCTGACAAAAAACGACCATGTATAGTAAGGCTTTTTTTTTTCTGACAAAAAAATGACCATGTATAGTAAGGCTTTTTTTTCCGACAAAAAAACGACCATGTATAGTAAGGCTTTTTTTTCCGACAAAAAAACGACCATGTATATATAGTAAGGCTTTTTTTTTCTGACAAAAAAACGACCATGTATAGTAAGGCTTTTTTTTCCGACAAAAAAACGACCATGTATAGTAAGGCTTTTTTTTCCGACAAAAACACGACCATGTATAGTAAGGCTTTTTTTTCCGACAAAAAAACGACCATGTATAATAAGGGTTTTTATTTCGACAAAAAAACGACCATGTATAGTAAGGCTTTTTTTTCTGACAAAAAAACGACCATGTATAGTAAGGCTTTTTTTTCTGACAAAAAAATGACCATGTATAGTAAGGCTTTTTTTTCCGACAAAAATACGACCATGTATAGTAAGGCTTTTTTTTCCGACAAAAAAAAAGACCATGTATAGTAAGGCTTTTTTTCTGACAAAAAAACGACCATGTATAGTAAGGCTTTTTTTTCTGACAAAAAAACAACCATGTATAGTAAGGCTTTTTTTTCCGACAAAAAAACGACCATGTATAGTAAGGCTTTTTTTTCCGACAAAAAACGACCATGTATAGAAAGGTTTTTTTTTCCGACAAAAAAAACGACCATGTATAGTAAGGCTTTTTTTCCCGACAAAAAAACGACCATGTATAGTAAGGCTTTTTTTTCCCGACAAAAAAACGACCATGTATAGTAAGGCTTTTTTTTCCGACAAAAAAACGACCATGTATAGTAAGGCTTTTTTTTCCGACAAAAAACGACCATGTATAGAAAGGTTTTTTTTTCCGACAAAAAAACGACCATGTATAGTAAGGCTTTTTTTTCCGACAAAAAAACAACCATGTATATATAGTAAGGCTTTTTTTTTCTGACAAAAAAACGACCATGTATAGTAAGGCTTTTTTTTCCGACAAAAAAACGACCATGTATAGTAAGGCTTTTTTTTCCGACAAAAACACGACCATGTATAGTAAGGCTTTTTTTTCTGACAAAAAAAACGACCATGTATAGTAAGGCTTTTTTTCTGACAAAAAAACGACCATGTATAGTAAGGCTTTTTTTTTCTGACAAAAAAACGACCATGTATAGTAAGGCTTTTTTTTCTTACAAAAAAACGACCATGTATAGTAAGGCTTTTTTTTCCGACAAAAAAACGACCATGTATAGTAAGGCTTTTTTTTCTGACAAAAAACGACCATGTATAGTAAGGCTTTTTTTTTCTGACAAAAAAATGACCATGTATAGTAAGGCTTTTTTTTTTCCGACAAAAAAACGACCATGTATAGTAAGGCTTTTTTTTCCGACAAAAAAAACGACCATGTATAGTAAGGCTTTTTTTCTGACAAAAAAAACGACCATGTATAGTAAGGCTTTTTTTTCTGACAAAAAAACGACCATGTATATATAGTAAGGCTTTTTTTTTCTGACAAAAAAACGACCATGTATAGTAAGGCTTTTTTTTTCTGACAAAAAAACGACCATGTATAGTAAGGCTTTTTTTTCCGACAAAAAAAACGACCATGTATAGTAAGGCTTTTTTTTCTGACAAAAAAACGACCATGTATAGTAAGGCTTTTTTTTCTGACAAAAAAACGGCCATGTATATATAGTAAGGCTTTTTTTTTCTGACAAAAAAACGACCATGTATAGTAAGGCTTTTTTTTCCGACAAAAAAACGACCATGTATAGTAAGGCTTTTTTTTCCGACAAAAACACGACCATGTATAGTAAGGCTTTTTTTTCCGACAAAAAAAACGACCATGTATAGTAAGGCTTTTTTTCTGACAAAAAAACGACCATGTATAGTAAGGCTTTTTTTTTCTGACAAAAAAATGACCATGTATAGTAAGGCTTTTTTTTCCGACAAAAAAACGACCATGTATAGTAAGGCTTTTTTTTTCCGACAAAAAAACGACCATGTATAGTAAGGCTTTTTTTTCCGACAAAAAAAACGACCATGTATAGTAAGGCTTTTTTTCTGACAAAAAAACGACCATGTATAGTAAGGCTTTTTTTTCTGACAAAAAAACGGCCATGTATATATAGTAAGGCTTTTTTTTCTGACAAAAAAACGACCATGTATAGTAAGGCTTTTTTTTCCGACAAAAAAACGACCATGTATAGTAAGGCTTTTTTTTCCGACAAAAACACGACCATGTATAGTAAGGCTTTTTTTTCCGACAAAAAAAACGACCATGTATAGTAAGGCTTTTTTTCTGACAAAAAAACGACCATGTATATAGTAAGGCTTTTTTTTCCGACAAAAAAACGACCATGTAGAGTAAGGCTTTTTTTTCCGACAAAAAAAACGACCATGTATAGTAAGGCTTTTTTTCTGACAAAAAAACGACCATGTATAGTAAGGCTTTTTTTTTCTGACAAAAAAACGACCATGTATAGTAAGGCTTTTTTTTCTTACAAAAAAACGACCATGTATAGTAAGGCTTTTTTTTCCGACAAAAAAACGACCATGTATAGTAAGGCTTTTTTTTCTGACAAAAAACGACCATGTATAGTAAGGCTTTTTTTTTCCTGACAAAAAAATGACCATGTATAGTAAGGCTTTTTTTTTTCCGACAAAAAAACGACCATGTATAGTAAGGCTTTTTTTTCCGACAAAAAAAACGACCATGTATAGTAAGGCTTTTTTTCTGACAAAAAAAACGACCATGTATAGTAAGGCTTTTTTTTCTGACAAAAAAACGACCATGTATATATAGTAAGGCTTTTTTTTTCTGACAAAAAAACGACCATGTATAGTAAGGCTTTTTTTTCTGACAAAAAAACGACCATGTATAGTAAGGCTTTTTTTTCCGACAAAAAAAACGACCATGTATAGTAAGGCTTTTTTTTCTGACAAAAAAACGACCATGTATAGTAAGGCTTTTTTTTCTGACAAAAAAACGGCCATGTATATATAGTAAGGCTTTTTTTTTCTGACAAAAAAACGACCATGTATAGTAAGGCTTTTTTTTCCGACAAAAAAACGACCATGTATAGTAAGGCTTTTTTTTCCGACAAAAACACGACCATGTATAGTAAGGCTTTTTTTTCCGACAAAAAAAACGACCATGTATAGTAAGGCTTTTTTTCTGACAAAAAAACGACCATGTATAGTAAGGCTTTTTTTTTCTGACAAAAAAATGACCATGTATAGTAAGGCTTTTTTTTCCGACAAAAAAGCGACCATGTATAGTAAGGCTTTTTTTTTCCGACAAAAAAACGACCATGTATAGTAAGGCTTTTTTTCCGACAAAAAAAACGACCATGTATAGTAAGGGTTTTTTTCTGACAAAAAAACGACCATGTATAGTAAGGCTTTTTTTTCTGACAAAAAAACGGCCATGTATATATAGTAAGGCTTTTTTTTCTGACAAAAAAACGACCATGTATAGTAAGGCTTTTTTTTCCGACAAAAAAACGACCATGTATAGTAAGGCTTTTTTTTCCGACAAAAACACGACCATGTATAGTAAGGCTTTTTTTTCCGACAAAAAAAACGACCATGTATAGTAAGGCTTTTTTTCTGACAAAAAAACGACCATGTATAGTAAGGCTTTTTTTTTCTGACAAAAAAACGACCATGTATAGTAAGGCTTTTTTTTCTGACAAAAAAACGACCATGTATAGTAAGGCTTTTTTTTCCGACAAAAAAACGACCATGTATAGTAAGGCTTTTTTTTCTGACAAAAAAACGACCATGTATAGTAAGGCTTTTTTTTTGGACAAAAAAACGACCATGTATAGTAAGGCTTTTTTTTCCGACAAAAAAACGACCATGTATAGTAAGGCTGTTTTTTCCGACAAAAAAACGACCATGTATAGTAAGGCTTTTTTTTCCGACAAAAAAACGACCATGTATAGTAAGGCTTTTTTTTCCGACAAAAAAACGACCATGTATAGTAAGTCTTTTTTTTTCTGACAAAAAAACGACCATGTATAGTAAGACTTTTTTTTCCGACAAAAAAAACGACCATGTATAATAAGGGGTTTTTTTTCGACAAAAAAACGACCATGTATAGTAAGGCTTTTTTTTCTGACAAAAAAACGACCATGTATAGTAAGGCTTTTTTTTCCGACAAAAAAACAACCATGTATAGTAAGGCTTTCTTTTCCAACAAAAAACGACCATGTATAGTAAGGCTTTTTTTCCGACAAAAAAATGACCATGTATAGTATGTTTTTTTTTTCTGACAAAAAAAAACGACCATGTATAGTAAGGCTTTTTTTTCCGACAAAAAAACGACCATGTATAGTAAGGCTTTTTTTTTTCTGACAAAAAAACGACCATGTATAGTAAGGCTTTTTTTCTGACAAAAAAACGACCATGTATAGTAAGGCTTTTTTTTTTCGACAAAAAAACGACCATGTATAGTAAGGCTTTTTTTTCTGACAAAAAAACGACCATGTATAGTAAGGCTTTTTTTTCTGACAAAAAAATGACCATGTATAGTAAGGCTTTTTTTTCCGACAAAAATACGACCATGTATAGTAAGGCTTTTTTTTCCGACAAAAAAAACGACCATGTATAGTAAGGCTTTTTTTCTGACAAAAAAACGACCATGTATAGTAAGGCTTTTTTTTCTGACAAAAAAACAACCATGTATAGTAAGGCTTTTTTTTCCGACAAAAAAACGACCATGTATAGTAAGGCTTTTTTTTCCGACAAAAAACGACCATGTATAGAAAGGTTTTTTTTTCCGACAAAAAAACGACCACGTATAGTAAGGCTTTTTTCCCGACAAAAAAACGACCATGTATAGTAAGGCTTTTTTTTTCCCGACAAAAAAACGACCATGTATAGTAAGGCTTTTTTTTCTGACAAAAAAACGACCATGTATAGTAAGGCTTTTTTATCCGACAAAAAAACGACCATGTATAGTAAGGCTTTATTTTTTTTGACAAAAAAACGACCATGTATATAGTAAGGCTTTTTTTTCTGACAAAAAAACGACCATGTATAGTAAAGCTTTTTTTTCTGACAAAAAAACGACCATGTATAGTAAGGCTTTTTTTTTCCGACAAAAAAAACGACCATGTATAGTAAGGCTTTTTTTTCCGACAAAAAAAACCGACCATGTATAGTAAGGCTTTTTTTCTGACAAAAAAACGACCATGTATAGTAAGGTTTTTTTTTCTGAGAAAACACGACCATGCATAGTAAGACTTTTTTTTCCGACAAAAAAAACGACCATGTATAGTAAGGCTTTTTTTCTGACAAAAAAACGACCATGTATAATAAGGCTTTTTTTTCTGACAAAAAAAACGACCATGTATAGTAAGGCTTTTTTTTTACCGACAAAAAAACGACCATGTATAGTAAGGCTTTTTTTTCCGACAAAAAAACGACCATGTATAGTAAGGCTTTTTTTTCCGACAAAAAAACAACCATGTATAGTAAGGCTTTTTTTTCTGACAAAAAAACGACCATGTATAGTAAGGCTTTTTTTTCCGACAAAAAAACGACCATGTATAGTAAGGCTTTTTTTTCCCGACAAAAAAACGACCATGTATAGTAAGGCTTTTTTTTCCCGACAAAAAAACGACCATGTATAGTAAGGCTTTTTTTTCTGACAAAAAAACGACCATGTATAATAAGGGTTTTTATTTCGACAAAAAAACGACCATGTATAGTAAGGCTTTTTTTTCTGACAAAAAAACGACCATGTATAGTAAGGCTTTTTTTTCCGACAAAAAAACGACCATGTATAGTAAGGCTTTTTTTTCCGACAAAAAAACGATCATGTATAGTAAGGCTTTTTTTTCCGACAAAAAACGACCATGTATAGAAAGGTTTTTTTTTCCGACAAAAAAACGACCATGTATAGTAAGGCTTTTTTTCCCGACAAAAAAACGACCATGTATAGTAAGGCTTTTTTTTTCCCGACAAAAAAACGACCATGTATAGTAAGGCTTTTTTTTCTGACAAAAAAACGACCATGTATAGTAAGGCTTTTTTATCCGACAAAAAAACGACCATGTATAGTAAGGCTTTTTTTTTTCGACAAAAAAACGACCATGTATAGTAAGGCTTTTTTTTCTGACAAAAAAACGACCATGTATAGTAAAGCTTTTTTTTCTGACAAAAAAACGACCATGTATAGTAAGGCTTTTTTTTCCGACAAAAAAACGACCATGTATAGTAAGGCTTTTTTTTTCCGACAAAAAAAAACGACCATGTATAGTAAGGCTTTTTTTTTCGACAAAAAAACGACCATGGAAAGTAAGGCTTTTTTTTCTGACAAATAAACGACCATGTATAGTAAGGCTTTTTTTTCTGACAAAAAAATGACCATGTATAGTAAGGTTTTTTTTCTGACAAAAAAATGACCATGTATAGTAAGGCTTTTTTTCTGACAAAAAAACGACCATGTATAGTAAGGCTTTTTTTTCTGACAAAAAAAACGACCATGTATAGTAAGGCTTTTTTTTGCTGACAAAAAAACGACCATGTATAGTAAGGCTTTTTTTTTCTGACAAAAAAACGACCATGTATAGTAAGGCTTTTTTTTCCGACAAAAAAACGACCATGTATAGTAAGGCTTTTTTTTTCTGACAAAAAAACGACCATGTATAGTAAAGCTTTTTTTTCTGACAAAAAAACGACCATGTATAGTAAGGCTTTTTTTTCCGACAAAAAAAACGACCATGTATAGTAAGGCTTTTTTTTCCGACAAAAAAAACCGACCATGTATAGTAAGGCTTTTTTTCTGACAAAAAAACGACCATGTATAGTAAGGTTTTTTTTTCTGACAAAACACGACCATGCATAGTAAGGCTTTTTTTTCCGACAAAAAAAACGACCATGTATAGTAAGGCTTTTTTTCTGACAAAAAAACGACCATGTATAATAAGGCTTTTTTTTCTGACAAAAAAAACGACCATGTATAGTAAGGCTTTTTTTTTCCCGACAAAAAAACGACCATGTATAGTAAGGCTTTTTTTTCCGACAAAAAAACGACCATGTATAGTAAGGCTTTTTTTTCCGACAAAAAAACAACCATGTATAGTAAGGCTTTTTTTTTCGACAAAAAAACGACCATGTATAGTAAGGCTTTTTTTTTCCCGACAAAAAAACGACCATGTATAGTAAGGCTTTTTTTTCTGACAAAAAAACGACCATGTATAATAAGGGTTTTTATTTCGACAAAAAAACGACCATGTATAGTAAGGCTTTTTTTTCTGACAAAAAAACGACCATGTATAGTAAGGCTTTTTTTTTCCGACAAAAAAACGACCATGTATAGTAAGGCTTTTTTTTCCGACAAAAAAACGATCATGTATAGTAAGGCTTTTTTTCCCGACAAAAAACGACCATGTATAGAAAGGTTTTTTTTTCCGACAAAAAAACGACCATGTATAGTAAGGCTTTTTTTTTCTGACAAAAAAACGACCATGTATAGTAAGGCTTTTTTTTTCTGACAAAAAAACGACCATGTATAGTAAGGCTTTTTTTTCCGACAAAAAAACGACCATGTATAGTAAGGCTTTTTTTTCCGACAAAAAAACAACCATGTATAGTAAGGCTTTTTTTTCCCGACAAAAAAACGACCATGTATAGTAAGGCTTTTTTTTCCGACAAAAAAAACGACCATGTATAATAAGGCTTTTTTTTCCGACAAAAAAACGACCATGTATAGTAAGGCTTTTTTTTCTGACAAAAAAACAACCATGTATAGTAAGGCTTTTTTTTCCAACAAAAAACGACCATGTATAGTAAGGCTTTTTTTTCCGACAAAAAAACGACCATGTATAGTATGTTTTTTTTTTTCTGACAAAAAAAACGACCATGTATAGTAAGGCTTTTTTTTCCGACAAAAAAAACGACCATGTATAGTAAGGCTTTTTTTCTGACAAAAAAACGACCATGTATAGTAAGGCTTTTTTTTCGACAAAAAAACGACCATGTATAGTAAGGCTTTTTTTTTCTGACAAAAAACGACCATGTATAGTAAGGCTTTTTTTTTCTGACAAAAAAATGACCATGTATAGTAAGGCTTTTTTTTTCCGACAAAAAAAAAACGACCATGTATAGTAAGGCTTTTTTTCTGACAAAAAAACGACCATGTATAGTAAGGCTTTTTTTTCTGACAAAAAAACAACCATGTATAGTAAGGCTTTTTTTTCCGACAAAAAAACGACCATGTATAGTAAGGCTTTTTTTTCCGACAAAAAAAAAACCGACCATGTATAGTAAGGCTTTTTTTCTGACAAAAAAACGACCATGTATAGTAAGGTTTTTTTTTCTGACAAAACACGACCATGCATAGTAAGGCTTTTTTTTCCGACAAAAAAAACGACCATGTATAGTAAGGCTTTTTTTCTGACAAAAAAACGACCATGTATAATAAGGCTTTTTTTTCTGACAAAAAAACGACCATGTATAGTAAGGCTTTTTTTTTCCCGACAAAAAAACGACCATGTATAGTAAGGCTTTTTTTTCCGACAAAAAAACGACCATGTATAGTAAGGCTTTTTTTTCCGACAAAAAAACAACCATGTATAGTAAGGCTTTTTTTTTCGACAAAAAAACGACCATGTATAGTAAGGCTTTTTTTTCCGACAAAAAAACAACCATGTATAGTAAGGCTTTTTTTTCTGACAAAAAAACGACCATGTATAGTAAGGCTTTTTTTTCCGACAAAAAAAACGACCATGTATAGTAAGGCTTTTTTTTCCGACAAAAAAACGACCATGTATAGTAAGGCTTTTTTTTCCCGACAAAAAAACGACCATGTATAGTAAGGCTTTTTTTTCCGACAAAAAAACGACCATGTATAGTAAGGCTTTTTTTTCCGACAAAAAAAACGACCATGTATAGTAAGGCTTTTTTTCTGACAAAAAAACGACCATGTATAGTAAGGCTTTTTTTTCCTGACAAAAAAACGACCATGTATAGTAAGGATTTTTTTTCCCGACAAAAAAACGACCATGTATAGTAAGGCTTTTTTTTCCGACAAAAAAACGACCATGTATAGTAAGGCTTTTTTTTCTGACAAAAAAACGACCATGTATAGTAAGGCTTTTTTTTCCGACAAAAAAAACGACCATGTATAGTAAGGCTTTTTTTTCCGACAAAAAAACGACCATGTATAGTAAGGCTTTTTTTTCCCGACAAAAAAACGACCATGTATAGTAAGGCTTTTTTTTCTGACAAAAAAACGACCATGTATAATAAGGGTTTTTATTTCGACAAAAAAACGACCATGTATAGTAAGGCTTTTTTTTCTGACAAAAAAAACGACCATGTATAGTAAGGCTTTTTTTCTGACAAAAAAACGACCATGTATAGTAAGGCTTTTTTTTCTGACAAAAAAACGACCATGTATAGTAAGGATTTTTTTTCCCGACAAAAAAACGACCATGTATAGTAAGGCTTTTTTTTCCGACAAAAAAACGACCATGTATAGTAAGGCTTTTTTTTCTGACAAAAAAACGACCATGTATAGTAAGGCTTTTTTTTCCGACAAAAAAAACGACCATGTATAGTAAGGCTTTTTTTTTCCGACAAAAAAACGACCATGTATAGTAAGGCTTTTTTTTCCCGACAAAAAAACGACCATGTATAGTAAGGCTTTTTTTTCTGACAAAAAAACGACCATGTATAATAAGGGTTTTTATTTCGACAAAAAAACGACCATGTATAGTAAGGCTTTTTTTTCTGACAAAAAAACGACCATGTATAGTAAGGCTTTTTTTTTCCGACAAAAAAACGACCATGTATAGTAAGGCTTTTTTTTCCGACAAAAAAACGATCATGTATAGTAAGGCTTTTTTTCCCGACAAAAAACGACCATGTATAGAAAGGTTTTTTTTTTCCGACAAAAAAACGACCATGTATAGTAAGGCTTTTTTTTTCTGACAAAAAAACGACCATGTATAGTAAGGCTTTTTTTTCTGACAAAAAAACGACCATGTATAGTAAGGCTTTTTTTTCCGACAAAAAAACGACCATGTATAGTAAGGCTTTTTTTTCCGACAAAAAAACAACCATGTATAGTAAGGCTTTTTTTTCCCGACAAAAAAACGACCATGTATAGTAAGGCTTTTTTTTCCGACAAAAAAAACGACCATGTATAATAAGGCTTTTTTTTCCGACAAAAAAACGACCATGTATAGTAAGGCTTTTTTTTCTGACAAAAAAACAACCATGTATAGTAAGGCTTTTTTTTCCAACAAAAAACGACCATGTATAGTAAGGCTTTTTTTTCCGACAAAAAAACGACCATGTATAGTAAGGCTTTTTTTTCTGACAAAAAAACGACCATGTATAGTAAGGCTTTTTTTTCCGACAAAAAAACGACCATGTATAGTAAGGCTTTTTTTTCCGACAAAAAAAAAACCGACCATGTATAGTAAGGCTTTTTTTCTGACAAAAAAACGACCATGTATAGTAAGGTTTTTTTTTTCTGACAAAAAAATGACCATGTATAGTAAGGCTTTTTTTTTCCGACAAAAAAAAACGACCATGTATAGTAAGGCTTTTTTTCTGACAAAAAAACGACCATGTATAGTAAGGCTTTTTTTTCTGACAAAAAAACAACCATGTATAGTAAGGCTTTTTTTTCCGACAAAAAAACGACCATGTATAGTAAGGCTTTTTTTTCCGACAAAAAAAAAACCGACCATGTATAGTAAGGCTTTTTTTCTGACAAAAAAACGACCATGTATAGTAAGGTTTTTTTTTCTGACAAAACACGACCATGCATAGTAAGGCTTTTTTTTCCGACAAAAAAAACGACCATGTATAGTAAGGCTTTTTTTCTGACAAAAAAACGACCATGTATAATAAGGCTTTTTTTTCTGACAAAAAAACGACCATGTATAGTAAGGCTTTTTTTTTCCCGACAAAAAAACGACCATGTATAGTAAGGCTTTTTTTTCCGACAAAAAAAACGACCATGTATAGTAAGGCTTTTTTTTCCGACAAAAAAACAACCATGTATAGTAAGGCTTTTTTTTTCGACAAAAAAACGACCATGTATAGTAAGGCTTTTTTTTCCGACAAAAAAACAACCATGTATAGTAAGGCTTTTTTTTCTGACAAAAAAACGACCATGTATAGTAAGGCTTTTTTTTCCGACAAAAAAAACGACCATGTATAGTAAGGCTTTTTTTTCCGACAAAAAAACGACCATGTATAGTAAGGCTTTTTTTTCCCGACAAAAAAACGACCATGTATAGTAAGGCTTTTTTTTCCGACAAAAAAACGACCATGTATAGTAAGGCTTTTTTTTCCGACAAAAAAAACGACCATGTATAGTAAGGCTTTTTTTCTGACAAAAAAACGACCATGTATAGTAAGGCTTTTTTTTCTGACAAAAAAACGACCATGTATAGTAAGGATTTTTTTCTGACAAAAAAACGACCATGTATAGTAAGGCTTTTTTTTCTGACAAAAAAACAACCATGTATAGTAAGGCTTTTTTTTCCGACAAAAAAACGACCATGTATAGTAAGGCTTTTTTTTCCGACAAAAAAAAAACCGACCATGTATAGTAAGGCTTTTTTTCTGACAAAAAAACGACCATGTATAGTAAGGTTTTTTTTTCTGACAAAACACGACCATGCATAGTAAGGCTTTTTTTTCCGACAAAAAAAACGACCATGTATAGTAAGGCTTTTTTTCTGACAAAAAAACGACCATGTATAATAAGGCTTTTTTTTCTGACAAAAAAACGACCATGTATAGTAAGGCTTTTTTTTTCCCGACAAAAAAACGACCATGTATAGTAAGGCTTTTTTTTCCGACAAAAAAAACGACCATGTATAGTAAGGCTTTTTTTTCCGACAAAAAAACAACCATGTATAGTAAGGCTTTTTTTTTCGACAAAAAAACGACCATGTATAGTAAGGCTTTTTTTTCCGACAAAAAAACAACCATGTATAGTAAGGCTTTTTTTTCTGACAAAAAAACGACCATGTATAGTAAGGCTTTTTTTTCCGACAAAAAAAACGACCATGTATAGTAAGGCTTTTTTTTCCGACAAAAAAACGACCATGTATAGTAAGGCTTTTTTTTCCCGACAAAAAAACGACCATGTATAGTAAGGCTTTTTTTTCCGACAAAAAAACGACCATGTATAGTAAGGCTTTTTTTTCCGACAAAAAAAACGACCATGTATAGTAAGGCTTTTTTTCTGACAAAAAAACGACCATGTATAGTAAGGCTTTTTTTTCTGACAAAAAAACGACCATGTATAGTAAGGATTTTTTTTCCCGACAAAAAAACGACCATGTATAGTAAGGCTTTTTTTTCCGACAAAAAAACGACCATGTATAGTAAGGCTTTTTTTTCCGACAAAAAAAACGACCATGTATAGTAAGGCTTTTTTTTCTGACAAAAAACGACCATGTATAGTAAGGCTTTTTTTTCCGACAAAAAAACGACCATGTATAGTAAGGATTTTTTTTCCCGACAAAAAAACAACCATGTATAGTAAGGCTTTTTTTTCCAACAAAAAAACGACCATGTATAGTAAGGCTTTTTTTTTCCGACAAAAAAAACGACCATGTATAGTAAGGCTTTTTTTTCGACAAAAAAACGACCATGTATAGTAAGGCTTTTTTTTCCCGACAAAAAAACGACCATGTATAGTAAGGCTTTTTTTTCTGACAAAAAAACGACCATGTATAATAAGGGGTTTTTTTTCGACAAAAAAACGACCATGTATAGTAAGGCTTTTTTTTCCTGACAAAAAAACGACCATGTATAGTAAGGCTTTTTTTTCCGACAAAAAAACGACCATGTATAGTAAGGCTTTTTTTTCTGACAAAAAAACAACCATGTATAGTAAGGCTTTTTTTTCCAACAAAAAACGACCATGTATAGTAAGGCTTTTTTTTTTCTGACAAAAAAATGACCATGTATAGTATGTTTTTTTTTTCTGACAAAAAAACGACCATGTATAGTAAGGCTTTTTTTTCCGACAAAAAAAACGACCATGTATAGTAAGGCTTTTTTTCTGACAAAAAAACGACCATGTATAGTAAGGCTTTTTTTTCGACAAAAAAACGACCATGTATAGTAAGGCTTTTTTTTCTGACAAAAAAACGACCATGTATAATAAGGCTTTTTTTTCTGACAAAAAAACGACCATGTATAGTAAAGCCTTTTTTTTTTCTGACAAAAAACGACCATGTATAGTAAGGCTTTTTTTTTTCTGACAAAAAAACGACCATGTATAGTAAGGCTTTTTTTTCCCGACAAAAAAACAACCATGTATAGTAAGGCTTTTTTTTCCAACAAAAAAACGACCATGTATAGTAAGGCTTTTTTTTCTGACAAAAAAACGACCATGTATAGTAAGGCTTTTTTTTTGGACAAAAAAACGACCATGTATCGTAAGGCTTTTTTTTCCGACAAAAAAACGACCATGTATAGTAAGGCTTTTTTTTCCGACAAAAAAACGACCATGTATAGTAAGGCTTTTTTTTCCGACAAAAAAACGACCATGTATAGTAAGGCTTTTTTTTCTGACAAAAAAACGACCATGTATAGTAAGGCTTTTTTTTCTGACAAAAAAACGACCATGTATAGTAAGGCTTTTTTTTTCCGACAAAAAAAACGACCATGTATAGTAAGGCTTTTTTTTCGACAAAAAAACGACCATGTATAGTAAGGCTTTTTTTTCCCGACAAAAAAACGACCATGTATAGTAAGGCTTTTTTTTCTGACAAAAAAACGACCATGTATAATAAGGGGTTTTTTTTCGACAAAAAAACGACCATGTATAGTAAGGCTTTTTTTTCCTGACAAAAAAACGACCATGTATAGTAAGGCTTTTTTTTCCGACAAAAAAACGACCATGTATAGTAAGGCTTTTTTTTCTGACAAAAAAACAACCATGTATAGTAAGGCTTTTTTTTCCAACAAAAAACGACCATGTAAAGTAAGGCTTTTTTTTCCGACAAAAAAACGACCATGTATAGTATGTTTTTTTTTTTCTGACAAAAAAACGACCATGTATAGTAAGGCTTTTTTTTCCGACAAAAAAAACGACCATGTATAGTAAGGCTTTTTTTCTGACAAAAAAACGACCATGTATAGTAAGGCTTTTTTTTCGACAAAAAAACGACCATGTATAGTAAGGCTTTTTTTTCTGACAAAAAAACGACCATGTATAATAAGGCTTTTTTTTCTGACAAAAAAACGACCATGTATAGTAAAGCTTTTTTTTTCTGACAAAAAACGACCATGTATAGTAAGGCTTTTTTTTCCGACAAAAAAACGACCATGTATAGTAAGGATTTTTTTTCCCGACAAAAAAACAACCATGTATAGTAAGGCTTTTTTTTCCGACAAAAAAACGACCATGTATAGTAAGGCTTTTTTTTCTGACAAAAAAACGACCATGTATAGGAAGGCTTTTTTTTTTGGACAAAAAAACGACCATGTATAGTAAGGCTTTTTTTTTTCCGACAAAAAAACGACCATGTATAGTAAGGCTTTTTTTTCCGACAAAAAAACGACCATGTATAGTAAGGCTTTTTTTTCCGACAAAAAAACGACCATGTATAGTAAGGCTTTTTTTTCCGACAAAAAAACGACCATGTATAGTAAGGCTTTTTTTCTGACAAAAAAACGACCATGTATATATAGTAAGGCTTTTTTTTCCGACAAAAAAAACGACCATGTATAATAAGGGTTTTTTTTTCGACAAAAAAACGACCATGTATAGTAAGGCTTTTTTTTCTGACAAAAAAACGACCATGTATAGCAAGGCTTTTTTTTCCGACAAAAAAACAACCATGTATAGTTAGGCTTTCTTTTCCAACAAAAAACGACCATGTATAGTAAGGCTTTTTTTCCGACAAAAAAATGACCATGTATAGTAAGGCTTTTTTTTCCGACAAAAAAACGACCATGTATAGTAAGGCTTTTTTTTCCGACAAAAAAACAACCATGTATAGTAAGGCTTTCTTTTCCAACAAAAAACGACCATGTATAGTAAGTCTTTTTTTTCCGACAAAAAAACGACCATGTATAGTAAGGCTTTTTTTTCTGACAAAAAAACGACCATGTATAGTAAGGCTTTTTTTTTCTGACAAAAAAACGACCATGTATAGTAAGGCTTTTTTTTCCGACAAAAAAAACGACCATGTATAATAAGGGGTTTTTTTTCGACAAAAAAACGACCATGTATAGTAAGGCTTTTTTTTCTGACAAAAAAACGACCATGTATAGTAAGGCTTTTTTTTCCGACAAAAAAACAACCATGTATAGTAAGGCTTTCTTTTCCAACAAAAAACGACCATGTATAGTAAGGCTTTTTTTTCCGACAAAAAAAACGACCATGTATAGTAAGGCTTTTTTTTCCGACAAAAAAACAACCATGTATAGTAAGGCTTTCTTTTCCAACAAAAAACGACCATGTATAGTAAGGCTGTTTTTTCCGACAAAAAAACGACCATGTATAGTAAGGCTTTTTTTTCCGACAAAAAAACGACCATGTATAGTAAGGCTTTTTTTTCCGACAAAAAAACGACCATGTATAGTAAGGCTTTTTTTTTCTGACAAAAAAACGACCATGTATAGTAAGGCTTTTTTTTCCGACAAAAAAAACGACCATGTATAGTAAGGCTTTTTTTTCTGACAAAAAAACGACCATGTATAGTAAGGCTTTTTTTTCCGACAAAAAAACAACCATGTATAGTAAGGCTTTCTTTTCCAACAAAAAACGACCATGTATAGTAAGGCTTTTTTTTCCGACAAAAAAAACGACCATGTATAGTAAGGCTTTTTTTTCCGACAAAAAAACGACCATGTATAGTAAGGCTTTTTTTTCCGACAAAAAAAAACGACCATGTATAGTAAGGCTTTTTTTCTGACAAAAAAACGACCATGTATAGTAAGGCTTTTTTTTCTGACAAAAAAACGACCATGTATAGTAAGGCTTTTTTTTCCGACAAAAAAACAACCATGTATAGTAAGGCTTTCTTTTCCAACAAAAAACGACCATGTATAGTAAGGCTTTTTTTTCCGACAAAAAAAACGACCATGTATAGTAAGGCTTTTTTTTCCGACAAAAAAACAATCATGTATAGTAAGGCTTTCTTTTCCAACAAAAAACGACCATGTATAGTAAGGCTGTTTTTTCCGACAAAAAAACGACCATGTATAGTAAGGCTTTTTTTTCCGACAAAAAAACGACCATGTATAGTAAGGCTTTTTTTTCCGACAAAAAAACGACCATGTATAGTAAGGCTTTTTTTTTCTGACAAAAAAACGACCATGTATAGTAAGGCTTTTTTTTCCGACAAAAAAAACGACCATGTATAATAAGGGGTTTTTTTTCGACAAAAAAACGACCATGTATAGTAAGGCTTTTTTTTCTGACAAAAAAACGACCATGTATAGTAAGGCTTTTTTTTCCGACAAAAAAACAACCATGTATAGTAAGGCTTTCTTTTCCAACAAAAAACGACCATGTATAGTAAGGCTTTTTTTTCCGACAAAAAAAACGACCATGTATATATAGTAAGGCTTTTTTTTCCGACAAAAAAACGACCATGTATAGTAAGGCTTTTTTTTCCGACAAAAAAAAACGACCATGTATAGTAAGGCTTTTTTTCTGACAAAAAAACGACCATGTATAGTAAGGATTTTTTTTCCCGACAAAAAAACAACCATGTATAGTAAGGCTTTTTTTTCCGACAAAAAAACGACCATGTATAGTAAGGCTTTTTTTTCTGACAAAAAAACGACCATGTATAGTAAGGCTTTTTTTTTGGGACAAAAAAACTACCATGTATAGTAAGGCTTTTTTTTTTCAGACAAAAAAACGACCATGTATAGTAAGGCTTTTTTTTCCGACAAAAAAACGACCATGTATAGTAAGGCTTTTTTTTCCGACAAAAAAAACGACCATGTATAGTAAGGCTTTTTTTCTGACAAAAAAAACGACCATGTATAATAAGGGGTTTTTTTTCGACCAAAAAACGACCATGTATAGTAAGGCTTTTTTTTCTGACAAAAAAACGACCATGTATAGTAAGGCTTTTTTTTCCGACAAAAAAACAACCATGTATAGTAAGGCTTTCTTTTCCAACAAAAAACGACCATGTATAGTAAGGCTTTTTTTTCCGACAAAAAAACAACCATGTATAGTAAGGCTTTCTTTTCCAACAAAAAACGACCATGTATAGTAAGGCTTTTTTTTCCGACAAAAAAAACGACCATGTATAGTAAGGCTTTTTTTCCCGACAAAAAACGACCATGTATAGAAAGGTTTTTTTTTCCGACAAAAAAACGACCATGTATAGTAAGGCTTTTTTTTTCTGACAAAAAAACGACCATGTATAGTAAGGCTTTTTTTTCTGACAAAAAAACGACCATGTATAGTAAGGCTTTTTTTTCCGACAAAAAAACGACCATGTATAGTAAGGCTTTTTTTTCCGACAAAAAAACAACCATGTATAGTAAGGCTTTTTTTTCCCGACAAAAAAACGACCATGTATAGTAAGGCTTTTTTTTCCGACAAAAAAAACGACCATGTATAATAAGGCTTTTTTTTCCGACAAAAAAACGACCATGTATAGTAAGGCTTTTTTTTCTGACAAAAAAACAACCATGTATAGTAAGGCTTTTTTTTCCAACAAAAAACGACCATGTATAGTAAGGCTTTTTTTTCCGACAAAAAAACGACCATGTATAGTATGTTTTTTTTTTTCTGACAAAAAAAACGACCATGTATAGTAAGGCTTTTTTTTTCCGACAAAAAAAACGACCATGTATAGTAAGGCTTTTTTTCTGACAAAAAAACGACCATGTATAGTAAGGCTTTTTTTTCGACAAAAAAACGACCATGTATAGTAAGGGTTTTTTTTCTGACAAAAAAACGACCATGTATAGTAAGGCTTTTTTTTCTGACAAAAAAACGACCATGTATAGTAAGGCTTTTTTTTTCTGACAAAAAAACGACCATGTATAGTAAGGCTTTTTTTTCTGACAAAAAAACGACCATGTATAGTAAGGCTTTTTTTTTCTGACAAAAAACGACCATGTATAGTAAGGCTTTTTTTTTCTGACAAAAAAATGACCATGTATAGTAAGGCTTTTTTTTTTCCGACAAAAAAAACCGACCATGTATAGTAAGGCTTTTTTTCTGACAAAAAAATGACCATGTATAGTAAGGCTTTTTTTTCTGACAAAAAAACAACCATGTATAGTAAGGCTTTTTTTTCCGACAAAAAAACGACCATGTATAGTAAGGCTTTTTTTTCCGACAAAAAAAAAACCGACCATGTATAGTAAGGCTTTTTTTCTGACAAAAAAACGACCATGTATAGTAAGGTTTTTTTTTTCTGACAAAAAAATGACCATGTATAGTAAGGCTTTTTTTTTCCGACAAAAAAAAACGACCATGTATAGTAAGGCTTTTTTTCTGACAAAAAAACGACCATGTATAGTAAGGCTTTTTTTTCTGACAAAAAAACAACCATGTATAGTAAGGCTTTTTTTTCCGACAAAAAAACGACCATGTATAGTAAGGCTTTTTTTTCCGACAAAAAAAAAACCGACCATGTATAGTAAGGCTTTTTTTCTGACAAAAAAACGACCATGTATAGTAAGGTTTTTTTTTCTGACAAAACACGACCATGCATAGTAAGGCTTTTTTTTCCGACAAAAAAACGACCATGTATAGTAAGGCTTTTTTTTCCGACAAAAAAACAACCATGTATAGTAAGGCTTTTTTTTCCCGACAAAAAAACGACCATGTATAGTAAGGCTTTTTTTTCCGACAAAAAAAACGACCATGTATAATAAGGCTTTTTTTTCCGACAAAAAAACGACCATGTATAGTAAGGCTTTTTTTTCTGACAAAAAAACAACCATGTATAGTAAGGCTTTTTTTTCCAACAAAAAACGACCATGTATAGTAAGGCTTTTTTTTCCGACAAAAAAACGACCATGTATAGTATGTTTTTTTTTTTCTGACAAAAAAAACGACCATGTATAGTAAGGCTTTTTTTTTCCGACAAAAAAAACGACCATGTATAGTAAGGCTTTTTTTCTGACAAAAAAACGACCATGTATAGTAAGGCTTTTTTTTCGACAAAAAAACGACCATGTATAGTAAGGGTTTTTTTTCTGACAAAAAAACGACCATGTATAGTAAGGCTTTTTTTTCTGACAAAAAAACGACCATGTATAGTAAGGCTTTTTTTTTCTGACAAAAAAACGACCATGTATAGTAAGGCTTTTTTTTCTGACAAAAAAACGACCATGTATAGTAAGGCTTTTTTTTTCTGACAAAAAACGACCATGTATAGTAAGGCTTTTTTTTTCTGACAAAAAAATGACCATGTATAGTAAGGCTTTTTTTTTCCGACAAAAAAAAACGACCATGTATAGTAAGGCTTTTTTTCTGACAAAAAAATGACCATGTATAGTAAGGCTTTTTTTTCTGACAAAAAAACAACCATGTATAGTAAGGCTTTTTTTTCCGACAAAAAAACGACCATGTATAGTAAGGCTTTTTTTTCCGACAAAAAAAAAACCGACCATGTATAGTAAGGCTTTTTTTCTGACAAAAAAACGACCATGTATAGTAAGGTTTTTTTTTTTCTGACAAAAAAATGACCATGTATAGTAAGGCTTTTTTTTTCCGACAAAAAAAAACGACCATGTATAGTAAGGCTTTTTTTCTGACAAAAAAACGACCATGTATAGTAAGGCTTTTTTTTCTGACAAAAAAACAACCATGTATAGTAAGGCTTTTTTTTCCGACAAAAAAACGACCATGTATAGTAAGGCTTTTTTTTCCGACAAAAAAAAAACCGACCATGTATAGTAAGGCTTTTTTTCTGACAAAAAAACGACCATGTATAGTAAGGTTTTTTTTCTGACAAAACACGACCATGCATAGTAAGGCTTTTTTTTCCGACAAAAAAAACGACCATGTATAGTAAGGCTTTTTTTCTGACAAAAAAACGACCATGTATAATAAGGCTTTTTTTTCTGACAAATAAACGACCATGTATAGTAAGGCTTTTTTTTTCCCGACAAAAAAACGACCATGTATAGTAAGGCTTTTTTTTCCGACAAAAAAACGACCATGTATAGTAAGGCTTTTTTTTCCGACAAAAAAACAACCATGTATAGTAAGGCTTTTTTTTTCGACAAAAAAACGACCATGTATAGTAAGGCTTTTTTTTCCGACAAAAAAACAACCATGTATAGTAAGGCTTTTTTTTCTGACAAAAAAACGACCATGTATAGTAAGGCTTTTTTTTCCGACAAAAAAAACGACCATGTATAGTAAGGCTTTTTTTTCCGACAAAAAAACGACCATGTATAGTAAGGCTTTTTTTTCCCGACAAAAAAACGACCATGTATAGTAAGGCTTTTTTTTCCGACAAAAAAACGACCATGTATAGTAAGGCTTTTTTTTCCGACAAAAAAAACGACCATGTATAGTAAGGCTTTTTTTCTGACAAAAAAACGACCATGTATAGTAAGGCTTTTTTTTCTGACAAAAAAACGACCATGTATAGTAAGGATTTTTTTTCCCGACAAAAAAACGACCATGTATAGTAAGGCTTTTTTTTCCGACAAAAAAACGACCATGTATAGTAAGGCTTTTTTTTCCGACAAAAAAAACGACCATGTATAGTAAGGCTTTTTTTTCTGACAAAAAACGACCATGTATAGTAAGGCTTTTTTTTCCGACAAAAAAACGACCATGTATAGTAAGGATTTTTTTTCCCGACAAAAAAACAACCATGTATAGTAAGGCTTTTTTTTCCAACAAAAAAACGACCATGTATAGTAAGGCTTTTTTTTCTGACAAAAAAACGACCATGTATAGTAAGGCTTTTTTTTTGGACAAAAAAACGACCATGTATAGTAAGGCTTTTTTTTCCGACAAAAAAACGACCATGTATAGTAAGGCTTTTTTTTCCGACAAAAAAACGACCATGTATAGTAAGGCTTTTTTTTCCGACAAAAAAACGACCATGTATAGTAAGCCTTTTTTTTCTGACAAAAAAACGACCATGTATAGTAAGGCTTTTTTTTCTGACAAAAAAACGACCATGTATAGTAAGGCTTTTTTTTTCCGACAAAAAAAACGACCATGTATAGTAAGGCTTTTTTTTCGACAAAAAAACGACCATGTATAGTAAGGCTTTTTTTTCCCGACAAAAAAACGACCATGTATAGTAAGGCTTTTTTTTCTGACAAAAAAACGACCATGTATAATAAGGGGTTTTTTTTCGACAAAAAAACGACCATGTATAGTAAGGCTTTTTTTTCCTGACAAAAAAACGACCATGTATAGTAAGGCTTTTTTTTCCGACAAAAAAACGACCATGTATAGTAAGGCTTTTTTTTCTGACAAAAAAACAACCATGTATAGTAAGGCTTTTTTTTCCAACAAAAAACGACCATGTATAGTAAGGCTTTTTTTTTTCTGACAAAAAAATGACCATGTATAGTATGTTTTTTTTTTTCTGACAAAAAAACGACCATGTATAGTAAGGCTTTTTTTTCCGACAAAAAAAACGACCATGTATAGTAAGGCTTTTTTTCTGACAAAAAAACGACCATGTATAGTAAGGCTTTTTTTTCGACAAAAAAACGACCATGTATAGTAAGGCTTTTTTTTCTGACAAAAAAACGACCATGTATAATAAGGCTTTTTTTTCTGACAAAAAAACGACCATGTATAGTAAAGCTTTTTTTTTCTGACAAAAAACGACCATGTATAGTAAGGCTTTTTTTTTTCTGACAAAAAAACGACCATGTATAGTAAGGCTTTTTTTTCCCGACAAAAAAACAACCATGTATAGTAAGGCTTTTTTTTTCCAACAAAAAAACGACCATGTATAGTAAGGCTTTTTTTTCTGACAAAAAAACGACCATGTATAGTAAGGCTTTTTTTTTGGACAAAAAAACGACCATGTATCGTAAGGCTTTTTTTTCCGACAAAAAAACGACCATGTATAGTAAGGCTTTTTTTTCCGACAAAAAAACGACCATGTATAGTAAGGCTTTTTTTTCCGACAAAAAAACGACCATGTATAGTAAGGCTTTTTTTTCTGACAAAAAAACGACCATGTATAGTAAGGCTTTTTTTTCTGACAAAAAAACGACCATGTATAGTAAGGCTTTTTTTTTCCGACAAAAAAAACGACCATGTATAGTAAGGCTTTTTTTTCGACAAAAAAACGACCATGTATAGTAAGGCTTTTTTTTCCCGACAAAAAAACGACCATGTATAGTAAGGCTTTTTTTTCTGACAAAAAAACGACCATGTATAATAAGGGGTTTTTTTTCGACAAAAAAACGACCATGTATAGTAAGGCTTTTTTTTCCTGACAAAAAAACGACCATGTATAGTAAGGCTTTTTTTTCCGACAAAAAAACGACCATGTATAGTAAGGCTTTTTTTTCTGACAAAAAAACAACCATGTATAGTAAGGCTTTTTTTTCCAACAAAAAACGACCACGTATAGTAAGGCTTTTTTTTCCGACAAAAAAACGACCATGTATAGTATGTTTTTTTTTTTCTGACAAAAAAACGACCATGTATAGTAAGGCTTTTTTTTCCGACAAAAAAAACGACCATGTATAGTAAGGCTTTTTTTCTGACAAAAAAACGACCATGTATAGTAAGGCTTTTTTTTCGACAAAAAAACGACCATGTATAGTAAGGCTTTTTTTTCTGACAAAAAAACGACCATGTATAATAAGGCTTTTTTTTCTGACAAAAAAACGACCATGTATAGTAAGGCTTTTTTTTTCTGACAAAAAAACGACCATGTATAGTAAAGCTTTTTTTTTCTGACAAAAAACGACCATGTATAGTAAGGCTTTTTTTTCCGACAAAAAAACGACCATGTATAGTAAGGATTTTTTTTCCCGACAAAAAAACAACCATGTATAGTAAGGCTTTTTTTTCCGACAAAAAAACGACCATGTATAGTAAGGCTTTTTTTTCTGACAAAAAAACGACCATGTATAGGAAGGCTTTTTTTTTTGGACAAAAAAACGACCATGTATAGTAAGGCTTTTTTTTTTCCGACAAAAAAACGACCATGTATAGTAAGGCTTTTTTTTCCGACAAAAAAACGACCATGTATAGTAAGGCTTTTTTTTCCGACAAAAAAACGACCATGTATAGTAAGGCTTTTTTTTCCGACAAAAAAACGACCATGTATAGTAAGGCTTTTTTTCTGACAAAAAAACGACCATGTATATATAGTAAGGCTTTTTTTTCCGACAAAAAAAACGACCATGTATAATAAGGGTTTTTTTTTCGACAAAAAAACGACCATGTATAGTAAGGCTTTTTTTTCTGACAAAAAAACGACCATGTATAGCAAGGCTTTTTTTTCCAACAAAAAACGACCACGTATAGTAAGGCTTTTTTTTCCGACAAAAAAACGACCATGTATAGTATGTTTTTTTTTTTCTGACAAAAAAACGACCATGTATAGTAAGGCTTTTTTTTCCGACAAAAAAAACGACCATGTATAGTAAGGCTTTTTTTCTGACAAAAAAACGACCATGTATAGTAAGGCTTTTTTTTCGACAAAAAAACGACCATGTATAGTAAGGCTTTTTTTTCTGACAAAAAAACGACCATGTATAATAAGGCTTTTTTTTCTGACAAAAAAACGACCATGTATAGTAAGGCTTTTTTTTTCTGACAAAAAAACGACCATGTATAGTAAAGCTTTTTTTTTCTGACAAAAAACGACCATGTATAGTAAGGCTTTTTTTTCCGACAAAAAAACGACCATGTATAGTAAGGATTTTTTTTCCCGACAAAAAAACAACCATGTATAGTAAGGCTTTTTTTTCCGACAAAAAAACGACCATGTATAGTAAGGCTTTTTTTTCTGACAAAAAAACGACCATGTATAGGAAGGCTTTTTTTTTTGGACAAAAAAACGACCATGTATAGTAAGGCTTTTTTTTTTCCGACAAAAAAACGACCATGTATAGTAAGGCTTTTTTTTCCGACAAAAAAACGACCATGTATAGTAAGGCTTTTTTTTCCGACAAAAAAACGACCATGTATAGTAAGGCTTTTTTTTCCGACAAAAAAACGACCATGTATAGTAAGGCTTTTTTTCTGACAAAAAAACGACCATGTATATATAGTAAGGCTTTTTTTTCCGACAAAAAAAACGACCATGTATAATAAGGGTTTTTTTTTCGACAAAAAAACGACCATGTATAGTAAGGCTTTTTTTTCTGACAAAAAAACGACCATGTATAGCAAGGCTTTTTTTTCCGACAAAAAAACAACCATGTATAGTTAGGCTTTCTTTTCCAACAAAAAACGACCATGTATAGTAAGGCTTTTTTTCCGACAAAAAAATGACCATGTATAGTAAGGCTTTTTTTTCCGACAAAAAAACGACCATGTATAGTAAGGCTTTTTTTTCCGACAAAAAAACAACCATGTATAGTAAGGCTTTCTTTTCCAACAAAAAACGACCATGTATAGTAAGTCTTTTTTTTCCGACAAAAAAACGACCATGTATAGTAAGACTTTTTTTTCCGACAAAAAAACGACCATGTATAGTAAGGCTTTTTTTTTCTGACAAAAAAACGACCATGTATAGTAAGGCTTTTTTTTCCGACAAAAAAAACGACCATGTATAATAAGGGGTTTTTTTTCGACAAAAAAACGACCATGTATAGTAAGGCTTTTTTTTCTGACAAAAAAACGACCATGTATAGTAAGGCTTTTTTTTCCGACAAAAAAACAACCATGTATAGTAAGGCTTTCTTTTCCAACAAAAAACGACCATGTATAGTAAGGCTTTTTTTTCCGACAAAAAAAACGACCATGTATAGTAAGGCTTTTTTTTCCGACAAAAAAACAACCATGTATAGTAAGGCTTTCTTTTCCAACAAAAAACGACCATGTATAGTAAGGCTGTTTTTTCCGACAAAAAAACGACCATGTATAGTAAGGCTTTTTTTTCCGACAAAAAAACGACCATGTATAGTAAGGCTTTTTTTTCCGACAAAAAAACGACCATGTATAGTAAGGCTTTTTTTTTCTGACAAAAAAACGACCATGTATAGTAAGGCTTTTTTTTCCGACAAAAAAAACGACCATGTATAATAAGGGGTTTTTTTTCGACAAAAAAACGACCATGTATAGTAAGGCTTTTTTTTCTGACAAAAAAACGACCATGTATAGTAAGGCTTTCTTTTCCAACAAAAAACGACCATGTATAGTAAGGCTTTTTTTTCCGACAAAAAAAACGACCATGTATAGTAAGGCTTTTTTTTCCGACAAAAAAACGACCATGTATAGTAAGGCTTTTTTTTCCGACAAAAAAAAACGACCATGTATAGTAAGGCTTTTTTTCTGACAAAAAAACGACCATGTATAGTAAGGCTTTTTTTTCTGACAAAAAAACGACCATGTATAGTAAGGCTTTTTTTTCCGACAAAAAAACAACCATGTATAGTAAGGCTTTCTTTTCCAACAAAAAACGACCATGTATAGTAAGGCTTTTTTTTCCGACAAAAAAAACGACCATGTATAGTAAGGCTTTTTTTTCCGACAAAAAAACGACCATGTATAGTAAGGCTTTTTTTTCCGACAAAAAAAACGACCATGTATAATAAGGGGTTTTTTTTCGACAAAAAAACGACCATGTATAGTAAGGCTTTTTTTTCTGACAAAAAAACGACCATGTATAGTAAGGCTTTCTTTTCCAACAAAAAACGACCATGTATAGTAAGGCTTTTTTTTCCGACAAAAAAAACGACCATGTATAGTAAGGCTTTTTTTTCCGACAAAAAAACGACCATGTATAGTAAGGCTTTTTTTTCCGACAAAAAAAAACGACCATGTATAGTAAGGCTTTTTTTCTGACAAAAAAACGACCATGTATAGTAAGGCTTTTTTTTCTGACAAAAAAACGACCATGTATAGTAAGGCTTTTTTTTCCGACAAAAAAACAACCATGTATAGTAAGGCTTTCTTTTCCAACAAAAAACGACCATGTATAGTAAGGCTTTTTTTTCCGACAAAAAAAACGACCATGTATAGTAAGGCTTTTTTTTCCGACAAAAAAACAATCATGTATAGTAAGGCTTTCTTTTCCAACAAAAAACGACCATGTATAGTAAGGCTGTTTTTTCCGACAAAAAAACGACCATGTATAGTAAGGCTTTTTTTTCCGACAAAAAAACGACCATGTATAGTAAGGCTTTTTTTTCCGACAAAAAAACGACCATGTATAGTAAGGCTTTTTTTTTCTGACAAAAAAACGACCATGTATAGTAAGGCTTTTTTTTCCGACAAAAAAAACGACCATGTATAATAAGGGTTTTTTTTTCGACAAAAAAACGACCATGTATAGTAAGGCTTTTTTTTCTGACAAAAAAACGACCATGTATAGTAAGGCTTTTTTTTCCGACAAAAAAACAACCATGTATAGTAAGGCTTTCTTTTCCAACAAAAAACGACCATGTATAGTAAGGCTTTTTTTTCCGACAAAAAAAACGACCATGTATATATAGTAAGGCTTTTTTTTCCGACAAAAAAACGACCATGTATAGTAAGGCTTTTTTTTCCGACAAAAAAAAACGACCATGTATAGTAAGGCTTTTTTTCTGACAAAAAAACGACCATGTATAGTAAGGATTTTTTTTCCCGACAAAAAAACAACCATGTATAGTAAGGCTTTTTTTTTTCCGACAAAAAAACGACCATGTATAGTAAGGCTTTTTTTTCCGACAAAAAAACGACCATGTATAGTAAGGCTTTTTTTTCCGACAAAAAAAACGACCATGTATAGTAAGGCTTTTTTTTCTGACAAAAAAACGACCATGTATAGTAAGGCTTTTTTTTCCGACAAAAAAACAACCATGTATAGTAAGGCTTTCTTTTCCAACAAAAAACGACCATGTATAGTAAGGCTTTTTTTTCCGACAAAAAAAACGACCATGTATATATAGTAAGGCTTTTTTTTCCGACAAAAAAACGACCATGTATAGTAAGGCTTTTTTTTCCGACAAAAAAACGACCATGTATAGTAAGGCTTTTTTTTTGGGACAAAAAAACTACCATGTATAGTAAGGCTTTTTTTTTTCCGACAAAAAAACGACCATGTATAGTAAGGCTTTTTTTTCCGACAAAAAAACGACCATGTATAGTAAGGCTTTTTTTTCCGACAAAAAAAACGACCATGTATAGTAAGGCTTTTTTTCTGACAAAAAAACGATCATGTATAGTAAGGCTTTTTTTTCTGACAAAAAAACGACCATGTATAGTAAGGCTTTTTTTTTCTGACAAAAAAACCACCATGTATAGTAAGGCTTTTTTTTTCCGACAAAAAAACGACCATGTATAGTAAGGCTTTTTTTTCCCGACAAAAAAACGACCATGTATAGTAAGGCTTTTTTTTCTGACAAAAAAACGACCATGTATAGTAAGGCTTTTTTTTCTGACAAAAAAACGACCATGTATAGTAAGGCTTTTTTTTTCTGACAAAAAAACGACCATGTATAGTAAGGCTTTTTTTTCCGACAAAAAAACGACCATGTATAGTAAGGTTTTTTTTTCCGACAAAAAAACGACCATGTATAGTAAGGCTTTTTTTTCCGACAAAAAAACCGACCATGTATAGTAAGGCTTTTTTTCTGACAAAAAAACGACCATGTATAGTAAGGCTTTTTTTTTCCGACAAAAAAAAACGACCATGTATAGTAAGGCTTTTTTTCTGACAAAAAAACGACCATGTATAGTAAGGCTTTTTTTTTCTGACAAAAAAACGACCATGTATAGTAAGGCTTTTTTTTTTCTGACAAAAAAAACGACCATGTATAGTAAGGCTTTTTTTTCCCGACAAAAAAACAACCATGTATAGTAAGGCTTTTTTTTCCAACAAAAAACGACCATGTATAGTAAGGCTTTTTTTTCCGACAAAAAAACGACCATGTATAGTAAGGCTTTTTTTCTGACAAAAAACAACCATGTATAATAAGGCTTTTTTTTTCTGACAAAAAAACGACCATGTATAGTAAGGCTTTTTTTTCCGACAAAAAAACGACCATGTATAGTAAGGCTTTTTTTTCCCGACAAAAAAACGACCATGTATAGTAAGGCTTTTTTTTCTGACAAAAAAACGACCATGTATAGTAAGGCTTTTTTTTCCGACAAAAAAACGACCATGTATAGTAAGGCTTTTTTTTTTCCCGACAAAAAAACGACCATGTATAGTAAGGCTTTTTTTTTCTGACAAAAAAACGACCATGTATAGTAAGGCTTTTTTTTCTGACAAAAAAACGACCATGTATAGTAAGGCTTTTTTTTCCGACAAAAAAACGACCATGTATAGTAAGGCTTTTTTTTTGACAAAAAAACGACCATGTATAGTAAGGCTTTTTTTTCCGACAAAAAAAACGACCATGTATAATAAGGGGTTTTTTTTCGACAAAAAAACGACCATGTATAGTAAGGCTTTTTTTTCTGACAAAAAAACGACCATGTATAGTAAGGCTTTTTTTTCCGACAAAAAAACAACCATGTATAGTAAGGCTTTCTTTTCCAACAAAAAAACGACCATGTATAGTAAGGCTTTTTTTTCCGACAAAAAAACGACCATGTATAGTAAGGCTTTTTTTTTTCTGACAAAAAAACGACCATGTATAGTAAGGCTTTTTTTTCCGACAAAAAAAACGACCATGTATAATAAGGGGTTTTTTTTCGACAAAAAAACGACCATGTATAGTAAGGCTTTTTTTTCTGACAAAAAAACGACCATGTATAGTAAGGCTTTTTTTTCCGACAAAAAAACAACCATGTATAGTAAGGCTTTCTTTTCCAACAAAAAACGACCATGTATAGTAAGGCTTTTTTTTCCGACAAAAAAAACGACCATGTATATATAGTAAGGCTTTTTTTTCCGACAAAAAAACGACCATGTATAGTAAGGCTTTTTTTTCCGACAAAAAAAAACGACCATGTATAGTAAGGCTTTTTTTCTGACAAAAAAACGACCATGTATAGTAAGGATTTTTTTTCCCGACAAAAAAACAACCATGTATAGTAAGGCTTTTTTTTCCGACAAAAAAACGACCATGTATAGTAAGGCTTTTTTTTCTGACAAAAAAACGACCATGTATAGTAAGGCTTTTTTTTTGGGACAAAAAAACTACCATGTATAGTAAGGCTTTTTTTTTTCCGACAAAAAAACGACCATGTATAGTAAGGCTTTTTTTTCCGACAAAAAAACGACCATGTATAGTAAGGCTTTTTTTTCCGACAAAAAAAACGACCATGTATAGTAAGGCTTTTTTTCTGACAAAAAAACGATCATGTATAGTAAGGCTTTTTTTTCTGACAAAAAAACGACCATGTATAGTAAGGCTTTTTTTTTCTGACAAAAAAACCACCATGTATAGTAAGGCTTTTTTTTTCCGACAAAAAAACGACCATGTATAGTAAGGCTTTTTTTTCCCGACAAAAAAACGACCATGTATAGTAAGGCTTTTTTTTCTGACAAAAAAACGACCATGTATAGTAAGGCTTTTTTTTCTGACAAAAAAACGACCATGTATAGTAAGGCTTTTTTTTTCTGACAAAAAAACGACCATGTATAGTAAGGCTTTTTTTTCCGACAAAAAAACGACCATGTATAGTAAGGTTTTTTTTTCCGACAAAAAAACGACCATGTATAGTAAGGCTTTTTTTTCCGACAAAAAAACCGACCATGTATAGTAAGGCTTTTTTTCTGACAAAAAAACGACCATGTATAGTAAGGCTTTTTTTTTCCGACAAAAAAAACGACCATGTATAGTAAGGCTTTTTTTCTGACAAAAAAACGACCATGTATAGTAAGGCTTTTTTTTTCTGACAAAAAAACGACCATGTATAGTAAGGCTTTTTTTTTTCTGACAAAAAAAACGACCATGTATAGTAAGGCTTTTTTTTCCCGACAAAAAAACAACCATGTATAGTAAGGCTTTTTTTTCCAACAAAAAACGACCATGTATAGTAAGGCTTTTTTTTCCGACAAAAAAACGACCATGTATAGTAAGGCTTTTTTTTCCGACAAAAAAAACGACCATGTATAATAAGGGGTTTTTTTTCGACAAAAAAACGACCATGTATAGTAAGGCTTTTTTTTCTGACAAAAAAACGACCATGTATAGTAAGGCTTTTTTTTCCGACAAAAAAACAACCATGTATAGTAAGGCTTTCTTTTCCAACAAAAAACGACCATGTATAGTAAGGCTTTTTTTTCCCGACAAAAAAACGACCATGTATAGTAAGGCTTTTTTTTCCGACAAAAAAACAACCATGTATAGTAAGGCTTTCTTTTCCAACAAAAAACGACCATGTATAGTAAGTCTTTTTTTTTGGACAAAAAAACGACCATGTATAGTAAGGCTTTTTTTTCCGACAAAAAAACGACCATGTATAGTAAGGCTTTTTTTTCCGACAAAAAAACGACCATGTATAGTAAGGCTTTTTTTTCCGACAAAAAAACGACCATGTATAGTAAGGCTTTTTTTTCTGACAAAAAAACGACCATGTATAGTAAGGCTTTTTTTTTCCGACAAAAAAAACGACCATGTATAGTAAGGCTTTTTTTTCGACAAAAAAACGACCATGTATAGTAAGGCTTTTTTTTCCCGACAAAAAAACGACCATGTATAGTAAGGCTTTTTTTTCTGACAAAAAAACGACCATGTATAATAAGGGTTTTTTTTTCGACAAAAAAACGACCATGTATAGTAAGGCTTTTTTTTCCGACAAAAAAACGACCATGTATAGTAAGGCTTTTTTTTCCGACAAAAAAACGACCATGTATAGTAAGGCTTTTTTTTCTGACAAAAAAACGACCATGTATAATAAGGGGTTTTTTTCCAACAAAAAACGACCATGTATAGTAAGGCTTTTTTTTCCGACAAAAAAACGACCATGTATAGTATGTTTTTTTTTTTCTGACAAAAAAACGACCATGTATAGTAAGGCTTTTTTTTCCGACAAAAAAAACGACCATGTATAGTAAGGCTTTTTTTCTGACAAAAAAACGACCATGTATAGTAAGGCTTTTTTTTCGACAAAAAAACGACCATGTATAGTAAGGCTTTTTTTTCTGACAAAAAAACGACCATGTATAATAAGGCTTTTTTTTCTGACAAAAAAACGACCATGTATAGTAAAGCTTTTTTTTTCTGACAAAAAACGACCATGTATAGTAAGGCTTTTTTTTTTCTGACAAAAAAACGACCATGTATAGTAAGGCTTTTTTTTCCCGACAAAAAAACAACCATGTATAGTAAGGCTTTTTTTTTGGACAAAAAAACGACCATGTATAGTAAGGCTTTTTTTTCCGACAAAAAAACGACCATGTATAGTAAGGCTTTTTTTTCCGACAAAAAAACGACCATGTATAGTAAGGCTTTTTTTTCCGACAAAAAAACGACCATGTATAGTAAGGCTTTTTTTTCTGACAAAAAAACGACCATGTATAGTAAGGCTTTTTTTTCTGACAAAAAAACGACCATGTATAGTAAGGCTTTTTTTTTCCGACAAAAAAAACGACCATGTATAGTAAGGCTTTTTTTTCGACAAAAAAACGACCATGTATAGTAAGGCTTTTTTTTTCCCGACAAAAAAACGACCATGTACAGTAAGGCTTTTTTTTCTGACAAAAAAACGACCATGTATAATAAGGGTTTTTTTTTCGACAAAAAAACGACCATGTATAGTAAGGCTTTTTTTTCCTGACAAAAAAACGACCATGTATAGTAAGGCTTTTTTTTCCGACAAAAAAACGACCATGTATAGTAAGGCTTTTTTTTCTGACAAAAAAACAACCATGTATAGTAAGGCTTTTTTTTCCAACAAAAAACGACCATGTATAGTAAGGCTTTTTTTTCCGACAAAAAAACGACCATGTATAGTAAGGATTTTTTTTTCTGACAAAAAAACGACCATGTATAGTAAAGCTTTTTTTTTCTGACAAAAAACGACCATGTATAGTAAGGCTTTTTTTTCCGACAAAAAAACGACCATGTATAGTAAGGATTTTTTTTCCCGACAAAAAAACAACCATGTATAGTAAGGCTTTTTTTTCCGACAAAAAAACGACCATGTATAGTAAGGCTTTTTTTTCTGACAAAAAAACGACCATGTATAGGAAGGCTTTTTTTTTTGGACAAAAAAACGACCATGTATAGTAAGGCTTTTTTTTTCCCGACAAAAAAACGACCATGTATAGTAAGGCTTTTTTTTCCGACAAAAAAACGACCATGTATAGTAAGGCTTTTTTTTCCGACAAAAAAACGACCATGTATAGTAAGGCTTTTTTTTCCGACAAAAAAACGACCATGTATAGTAAGGCTTTTTTTCTGACAAAAAAACGACCATGTATATATAGTAAGGCTTTTTTTTCCGACAAAAAAAACGACCATGTATAATAAGGGTTTTTTTTTCGACAAAAAAACGACCATGTATAGTAAGGCTTTTTTTTCTGACAAAAAAACGACCATGTATAGCAAGGCTTTTTTTTCCGACAAAAAAACAACCATGTATAGTTAGGCTTTCTTTTCCAACAAAAAACGACCATGTATAGTAAGGCTTTTTTTCCGACAAAAAAATGACCATGTATAGTAAGGCTTTTTTTTCCGACAAAAAAACGACCATGTATAGTAAGGCTTTTTTTTCCGACAAAAAAACAACCATGTATAGTAAGGCTTTCTTTTCCAACAAAAAACGACCATGTATAGTAAGTCTTTTTTTTCCGACAAAAAAACGACCATGTATATTAAGGCTTTTTTTTCCGACAAAAAAACGACCATGTATAGTAAGGCTTTTTTTTTCTGACAAAAAAACGACCATGTATAGTAAGGCTTTTTTTTCCGACAAAAAAAACGACCATGTATAATAAGGGGTTTTTTTTCGACAAAAAAACGACCATGTATAGTAAGGCTTTTTTTTCTGACAAAAAAACGACCATGTATAGTAAGGCTTTTTTTTCCGACAAAAAAACAACCATGTATAGTAAGGCTTTCTTTTCCAACAAAAAACGACCATGTATAGTAAGGCTTTTTTTTCCGACAAAAAAAACGACCATGTATAGTAAGGCTTTTTTTTCCGACAAAAAAACAACCATGTATAGTAAGGCTTTCTTTTCCAACAAAAAACGACCATGTATAGTAAGGCTGTTTTTTCCGACAAAAAAACGACCATGTATAGTAAGGCTTTTTTTTCCGACAAAAAAACGACCATGTATAGTAAGGCTTTTTTTTCCGACAAAAAAACGACCATGTATAGTAAGGCTTTTTTTTTTCTGACAAAAAAACGACCATGTATAGTAAGGCTTTTTTTTCCGACAAAAAAAACGACCATGTATAATAAGGGTTTTTTTTTCGACAAAAAAACGACCATGTATAGTAAGGCTTTTTTTTCTGACAAAAAAACGACCATGTATAGTAAGGCTTTTTTTTCCGACAAAAAAACAACCATGTATAGTAAGGCTTTCTTTTCCAACAAAAAACGACCATGTATAGTAAGGCTTTTTTTTCCGACAAAAAAAACGACCATGTATAGTAAGGCTTTTTTTTCCGACAAAAAAACGACCATGTATAGTAAGGCTTTTTTTTCCGACAAAAAAAAACGACCATGTATAGTAAGGCTTTTTTTCTGACAAAAAAACGACCATGTATAGTAAGGCTTTTTTTTCTGACAAAAAAACGACCATGTATAGTAAGGCTTTTTTTTCCGACAAAAAAACAACCATGTATAGTAAGGCTTTCTTTTCCAACAAAAAACGACCATGTATAGTAAGGCTTTTTTTTCCGACAAAAAAAACGACCATGTATAGTAAGGCTTTTTTTTCCGACAAAAAAACAACCATGTATAGTAAGGCTTTCTTTTCCAACAAAAAACGACCATGTATAGTAAGGCTGTTTTTTCCGACAAAAAAACGACCATGTATAGTAAGGCTTTTTTTTCCGACAAAAAAACGACCATGTATAGTAAGGCTTTTTTTTCCGACAAAAAAACGACCATGTATAGTAAGGCTTTTTTTTTCTGACAAAAAAACGACCATGTATAGTAAGGCTTTTTTTTCCGACAAAAAAAACGACCATGTATAATAAGGGGGTTTTTTTCGACAAAAAAACGACCATGTATAGTAAGGCTTTTTTTTCTGACAAAAAAACGACCATGTATAGTAAGGCTTTTTTTTCCGACAAAAAAACAACCATGTATAGTAAGGCTTTCTTTTCCAACAAAAAACGACCATGTATAGTAAGGCTTTTTTTTCCGACAAAAAAAACGACCATGTATATATAGTAAGGCTTTTTTTTCCGACAAAAAAACGACCATGTATAGTAAGGCTTTTTTTTCCGACAAAAAAAAACGACCATGTATAGTAAGGCTTTTTTTCTGACAAAAAAACGACCATGTATAGTAAGGATTTTTTTTCCCGACAAAAAAACAACCATGTATAGTAAGGCTTTTTTTTCCGACAAAAAAACGACCATGTATAGTAAGGCTTTTTTTTCTGACAAAAAAACGACCATGTATAGTAAGGCTTTTTTTTTGGGACAAAAAAACTACCATGTAGAGTAAGGCTTTTTTTTTTCCGACAAAAAAACGACCATGTATAGTAAGGCTTTTTTTTCCGACAAAAAAACGACCATGTATAGTAAGGCTTTTTTTTCCGACAAAAAAAACGACCATGTATAGTAAGGCTTTTTTTCTGACAAAAAAACGATCATGTATAGTAAGGGTTTTTTTTCTGACAAAAAAACGACCATGTATAGTAAGGCTTTTTTTTTCTGACAAAAAAACCACCATGTATAGTAAGGCTTTTTTTTTCCGACAAAAAAACGACCATGTATAGTAAGGCTTTTTTTTCCCGACAAAAAAACGACCATGTATAGTAAGGCTTTTTTTCCCGACAAAAAAACGACCATGTATAGTAAGGCTTTTTTTTCTGACAAAAAAACGACCATGTATAGTAAGGCTTTTTTTTTCTGACAAAAAAACGACCATGTATAGTAAGGCTTTTTTTTCCGACAAAAAAACGACCATGTATAGTAAGGTTTTTTTTTCCGACAAAAAAACGACCATGTATAGTAAGGCTTTTTTTTCCGACAAAAAAACCGACCATGTATAGTAAGGCTTTTTTTCTGACAAAAAAACGACCATGTATAGTAAGGCTTTTTTTTTCCGACAAAAAAAACGACCATGTATAGTAAGGCTTTTTTTCTGACAAAAAAACGACCATGTATAGTAAGGCTTTTTTTTTCTGACAAAAAAACGACCATGTATAGTAAGGCTTTTTTTTTTCTGACAAAAAAAACGACCATGTATAGTAAGGCTTTTTTTTCCCGACAAAAAAACAACCATGTATAGTAAGGCTTTTTTTCCCAACAAAAAACGACCATGTATAGTAAGGCTTTTTTTTCTGACAAAAAAACGACCATGTATAGTAAGGCTTTTTTTTCTGACAAAAAAACGACCATGTATAGTAAGGCTTTTTTTTTCTGACAAAAAAACGACCATGTATAGTAAGGCTTTTTTTTCCGACAAAAAAACGACCATGTATAGTAAGGTTTTTTTTTCCGACAAAAAAACGACCATGTATAGTAAGGCTTTTTTTTCCGACAAAAAAACGACCATGTATAGTAAGGCTTTTTTTCTGACAAAAAAACCGACCATGTATAGTAAGGCTTTTTTTTTCCGACAAAAAAAACGACCATGTATAGTAAGGCTTTTTTTCTGACAAAAAAACGACCATGTATAGTAAGGCTTTTTTTTTCTGACAAAAAAACGACCATGTATAGTAAGGCTTTTTTTTTTCTGACAAAAAAAACGACCATGTATAGTAAGGCTTTTTTTTCCCGACAAAAAAACAACCATGTATAGTAAGGCTTTTTTTCCCAACAAAAAACGACCATGTATAGTAAGGCTTTTTTTTTCCGACAAAAAAACGACCATGTATAGTAAGGCTTTTTTTCTGACAAAAAAACAACCATGTATAATAAGGCTTTTTTTTTCTGACAAAAAAACGACCATGTATAGTAAGGCTTTTTTTTCCGACAAAAAAACGACCATGTATAGTAAGGCTTTTTTTTCCCGACAAAAAAACGACCATGTATAGTAAGGCTTTTTTTTCTGACAAAAAAACGACCATGTATAGTAAGGCTTTTTTTTCTGACAAAAAAACGACCATGTATAGTAAGGCTTTTTTTTCCGACAAAAAAACGACCATGTATAGTAAGGCTTTTTTTTTTCCCGACAAAAAAACGACCATGTATAGTAAGGCTTTTTTTTTTCTGACAAAAAAACGACCATGTATAGTAAGGCTTTTTTTTCCGACAAAAAAACGACCATGTATAGTAAGGCTTTTTTTTCCGACAAAAAAACGACCATGTATAGTAAGGCTTTTTTTTTCTGACAAAAAAACGACCATGTATAGTAAGGCTTTTTTTTTCTGACAAAAAAACGACCATGTATAGTAAGGCTTTTTTTTCTGACAAAAAAACGACCATGTATAGTAAGGCTTTTTTTTTCCGACAAAAAAACGACCATGTATAGTAAGGCTTTTTTTCTGACAAAAAAACAACCATGTATAATAAGGCTTTTTTTTTCTGACAAAAAAACGACCATGTATAGTAAGGCTTTTTTTTCCGACAAAAAAACGACCATGTATAGTAAGGCTTTTTTTTCCCGACAAAAAAACGACCATGTATAGTAAGGCTTTTTTTTCTGACAAAAAAACGACCATGTATAGTAAGGCTTTTTTTTCTGACAAAAAAACGACCATGTATAGTAAGGCTTTTTTTTCCGACAAAAAAACGACCATGTATAGTAAGGCTTTTTTTTTTCCCGACAAAAAAACGACCATGTATAGTAAGGCTTTTTTTTTTCTGACAAAAAAACGACCATGTATAGTAAGGCTTTTTTTTCCGACAAAAAAACGACCATGTATAGTAAGGCTTTTTTTTCCGACAAAAAAACGACCATGTATAGTAAGGCTTTTTTTTTCTGACAAAAAAACGACCATGTATAGTAAGGCTTTTTTTTCCGACAAAAAAAACGACCATGTATAATAAGGGGGTTTTTTTCGACAAAAAAACGACCATGTATAGTAAGGCTTTTTTTTCTGACAAAAAAACGACCATGTATAGTAAGGCTTTTTTTTCCGACAAAAAAACAACCATGTATAGTAAGGCTTTCTTTTCCAACAAAAAACGACCATGTATAGTAAGGCTTTTTTTTCCGACAAAAAAAACGACCATGTATATATAGTAAGGCTTTTTTTTCCGACAAAAAAACGACCATGTATAGTAAGGCTTTTTTTTCCGACAAAAAAAAACGACCATGTATAGTAAGGCTTTTTTTCTGACAAAAAAACGACCATGTATAGTAAGGATTTTTTTTCCCGACAAAAAAACAACCATGTATAGTAAGGCTTTTTTTTCCGACAAAAAAACGACCATGTATAGTAAGGCTTTTTTTTCTGACAAAAAAACGACCATGTATAGTAAGGCTTTTTTTTTGGGACAAAAAAACTACCATGTAGAGTAAGGCTTTTTTTTTTCCGACAAAAAAACGACCATGTATAGTAAGGCTTTTTTTTCCGACAAAAAAACGACCATGTATAGTAAGGCTTTTTTTTCCGACAAAAAAAACGACCATGTATAGTAAGGCTTTTTTTCTGACAAAAAAACGATCATGTATAGTAAGGGTTTTTTTTCTGACAAAAAAACGACCATGTATAGTAAGGCTTTTTTTTTCTGACAAAAAAACCACCATGTATAGTAAGGCTTTTTTTTTCCGACAAAAAAACGACCATGTATAGTAAGGCTTTTTTTTCCCGACAAAAAAACGACCATGTATAGTAAGGCTTTTTTTTCTGACAAAAAAACGACCATGTATAGTAAGGCTTTTTTTTCTGACAAAAAAACGACCATGTATAGTAAGGCTTTTTTTTTCTGACAAAAAAACGACCATGTATAGTAAGGCTTTTTTTTCCGACAAAAAAACGACCATGTATAGTAAGGTTTTTTTTTCCGACAAAAAAACGACCATGTATAGTAAGGCTTTTTTTTCCGACAAAAAAACCGACCATGTATAGTAAGGCTTTTTTTCTGACAAAAAAACGACCATGTATAGTAAGGCTTTTTTTTTCCGACAAAAAAAACGACCATGTATAGTAAGGCTTTTTTTCTGACAAAAAAACGACCATGTATAGTAAGGCTTTTTTTTTCTGACAAAAAAACGACCATGTATAGTAAGGCTTTTTTTTTTCTGACAAAAAAAACGACCATGTATAGTAAGGCTTTTTTTTCCCGACAAAAAAACAACCATGTATAGTAAGGCTTTTTTTCCCAACAAAAAACGACCATGTATAGTAAGGCTTTTTTTTTCCGACAAAAAAACGACCATGTATAGTAAGGCTTTTTTTCTGACAAAAAAACAACCATGTATAATAAGGCTTTTTTTTTCTGACAAAAAAACGACCATGTATAGTAAGGCTTTTTTTTCCGACAAAAAAACGACCATGTATAGTAAGGCTTTTTTTTCCCGACAAAAAAACGACCATGTATAGTAAGGCTTTTTTTTCTGACAAAAAAACGACCATGTATAGTAAGGCTTTTTTTTCTGACAAAAAAACGACCATGTATAGTAAGGCTTTTTTTTCCGACAAAAAAACGACCATGTATAGTAAGGCTTTTTTTTTTCCCGACAAAAAAACGACCATGTATAGTAAGGCTTTTTTTTTCTGACAAAAAAACGACCATGTATAGTAAGGCTTTTTTTTCTGACAAAAAAACGACCATGTATAGTAAGGCTTTTTTTTCCGACAAAAAAACGACCATGTATAGTAAGGCTTTTTTTTTCTGACAAAAAAACGACCATGTATAGTAAGGCTTTTTTTTCCGACAAAAAAAACGACCATGTATAATAAGGGGGTTTTTTTCGACAAAAAAACGACCATGTATAGTAAGGCTTTTTTTTCTGACAAAAAAACGACCATGTATAGTAAGGCTTTTTTTTCCGACAAAAAAACAACCATGTATAGTAAGGCTTTCTTTTCCAACAAAAAACGACCATGTATAGTAAGGCTTTTTTTTCCCGACAAAAAAACGACCATGTATAGTAAGGCTTTTTTTTCCGACAAAAAAACAACCATGTATAGTAAGGCTTTCTTTTCCAACAAAAAACGACCATGTATAGTAAGTCTTTTTTTTCCGACAAAAAAACGACCATGTATAGTAAGGCTTTTTTTTCCGACAAAAAAACGACCATGTATAGTAAGGCTTTTTTTTTCTGACAAAAAAACGACCATGTATAGTAAGGCTTTTTTTTCCGACAAAAAAAACGACCATGTATAATAAGGGGGTTTTTTTCGACAAAAAAACGACCATGTATAGTAAGGCTTTTTTTTCTGACAAAAAAACGACCATGTATAGTAAGGCTTTTTTTTCCGACAAAAAAACAACCATGTATAGTAAGGCTTTCTTTTCCAACAAAAAACGACCATGTATAGTAAGGCTTTTTTTTCCGACAAAAAAAACGACCATGTATAGTAAGGCTTTTTTTTCCAACAAAAAAACAACCATGTATAGTAAGGCTTTCTTTTCCAACAAAAAACGACCATGTATAGTAAGGCTGTTTTTTCCGACAAAAAAACGACCATGTATAGTAAGGCTTTTTTTTCCGACAAAAAAACGACCATGTATAGTAAGGCTTTTTTTTCCGACAAAAAAACGACCATGTATAGTAAGGCTTTTTTTTTCTGACAAAAAAACGACCATGTATAGTAAGGCTTTTTTTTCCGACAAAAAAAACGACCATGTATAATAAGGGGTTTTTTTTCGACAAAAAAACGACCATGTATAGTAAGGCTTTTTTTTCTGACAAAAAAACGACCATGTATAGTAAGGCTTTTTTTTCCGACAAAAAAACAACCATGTATAGTAAGGCTTTCTTTTCCAACAAAAAACGACCATGTATAGTAAGGCTTTTTTTTTCCGACAAAAAAAACGACCATGTATAGTAAGGCTTTTTTTTCCGACAAAAAAACGACCATGTATAGTAAGGCTTTTTTTTCCGACAAAAAAAAACGACCATGTATAGTAAGGCTTTTTTTCTGACAAAAAAACGACCATGTATAGTAAGGATTTTTTTTCCCGACAAAAAAACAACCATGTATAGTAAGGCTTTTTTTTCCGACAAAAAAACGACCATGTATAGTAAGGCTTTTTTTTCTGACAAAAAAACGACCATGTATAGTAAGGCTTTTTTTTTTGGACAAAAAAACGACCATGTATAGTAAGGCTTTCTTTTCCAACAAAAAACGACCATGTATAGTAAGGCTTTTTTTTCCGACAAAAAAAACGACCATGTATAGTAAGGCTTTTTTTTCCAACAAAAAAACAACCATGTATAGTAAGGCTTTCTTTTCCAACAAAAAACGACCATGTATAGTAAGGCTTTTTTTTTCTGACAAAAAAACGACCATGTATAGTAAGGCTTTTTTTTCCGACAAAAAAAACGACCATGTATAATAAGGGGTTTTTTTTCGACAAAAAAACGACCATGTATAGTAAGGCTTTTTTTTCTGACAAAAAAACGACCATGTATAGTAAGGCTTTTTTTTCCGACAAAAAAACAACCATGTATAGTAAGGCTTTCTTTTCCAACAAAAAACGACCATGTATAGTAAGGCTTTTTTTTTCCGACAAAAAAAACGACCATGTATAGTAAGGCTTTTTTTTCCGACAAAAAAACGACCATGTATAGTAAGGCTTTTTTTTCCGACAAAAAAAAACGACCATGTATAGTAAGGCTTTTTTTCTGACAAAAAAACGACCATGTATAGTAAGGATTTTTTTTCCCGACAAAAAAACAACCATGTATAGTAAGGCTTTTTTTTCCGACAAAAAAACGACCATGTATAGTAAGGCTTTTTTTTCTGACAAAAAAACGACCATGTATAGTAAGGCTTTTTTTTTTGGACAAAAAAACGACCATGTATAGTAAGGCTTTTTTTTTTCCGACAAAAAAACGACCATGTATAGTAAGGCTTTTTTTTCCGACAAAAAAACGACCATGTATAGTAAGGCTTTTTTTTCCGACAAAAAAAACGACCATGTATAGTAAGGCTTTTTTTCTGACAAAAAAACGATCATGTATAGTAAGGCTTTTTTTTCTGACAAAAAAATGACCATGTATAGTAAGGCTTTTTTTTTCTGACAAAAAAACGACCATGTATAGTAAGGCTTTTTTTTTCCGACAAAAAAACGACCATGTATAGTAAGGCTTTTTTTTCCGACAAAAAAACGACCATGTATAGTAAGGCTTTTTTTCCCGACAAAAAAACGACCATGTATAGTAAGGCTTTTTTTTTCTGACAAAAAAACGACCATGTATAGTAAGGCTTTTTTTTCCGACAAAAAAAACGACCATGTATAATAAGGGGTTTTTTTTCGACAAAAAAACGACCATGTATAGTAAGGCTTTTTTTTCTGACAAAAAAACGACCATGTATAGTAAGGCTTTTTTTTCCGACAAAAAAACAACCATGTATAGTAAGGCTTTTTTTTCCGACAAAAAAACGACCATGTATAGTAAGGCTTTTTTTTTTCCCGACAAAAAAACGACCATGTATAGTAAGGCTTTTTTTTTCTGACAAAAAAACGACCATGTATAGTAAGGCTTTTTTTTCTGACAAAAAAACGACCATGTATAGTAAGGCTTTTTTTTCCGACAAAAAAACGACCATGTATAGTAAGGCTTTTTTTTTCTGACAAAAAAACGACCATGTATAGTAAGGCTTTTTTTTCCGACAAAAAAAACGACCATGTATAATAAGGGGGTTTTTTTCGACAAAAAAACGACCATGTATAGTAAGGCTTTTTTTTCTGACAAAAAAACGACCATGTATAGTAAGGCTTTTTTTTCCGACAAAAAAACAACCATGTATAGTAAGGCTTTCTTTTCCAACAAAAAACGACCATGTATAGTAAGGCTTTTTTTTCCCGACAAAAAAACGACCATGTATAGTAAGGCTTTTTTTTCCGACAAAAAAACAACCATGTATAGTAAGGCTTTCTTTTCCAACAAAAAACGACCATGTATAGTAAGTCTTTTTTTTCCGACAAAAAAACGACCATGTATAGTAAGGCTTTTTTTTCCGACAAAAAAACGACCATGTATAGTAAGGCTTTTTTTTTCTGACAAAAAAACGACCATGTATAGTAAGGCTTTTTTTTCCGACAAAAAAACAACCATGTATAGTAAGGCTTTCTTTTCCAACAAAAAACGACCATGTATAGTAAGGCTTTTTTTTCCGACAAAAAAAACGACCATGTATAGTAAGGCTTTTTTTTCCAACAAAAAAACAACCATGTATAGTAAGGCTTTCTTTTCCAACAAAAAACGACCATGTATAGTAAGGCTGTTTTTTCCGACAAAAAAACGACCATGTATAGTAAGGCTTTTTTTTCCGACAAAAAAACGACCATGTATAGTAAGGCTTTTTTTTCCGACAAAAAAACGACCATGTATAGTAAGGCTTTTTTTTTCTGACAAAAAAACGACCATGTATAGTAAGGCTTTTTTTTCCGACAAAAAAAACGACCATGTATAATAAGGGGTTTTTTTTCGACAAAAAAACGACCATGTATAGTAAGGCTTTTTTTTCTGACAAAAAAACGACCATGTATAGTAAGGCTTTTTTTTCCGACAAAAAAACAACCATGTATAGTAAGGCTTTCTTTTCCAACAAAAAACGACCATGTATAGTAAGGCTTTTTTTTTCCGACAAAAAAAACGACCATGTATAGTAAGGCTTTTTTTTCCGACAAAAAAACGACCATGTATAGTAAGGCTTTTTTTTCCGACAAAAAAAAACGACCATGTATAGTAAGGCTTTTTTTCTGACAAAAAAACGACCATGTATAGTAAGGATTTTTTTTCCCGACAAAAAAACAACCATGTATAGTAAGGCTTTTTTTTCCGACAAAAAAACGACCATGTATAGTAAGGCTTTTTTTTCTGACAAAAAAACGACCATGTATAGTAAGGCTTTTTTTTTTGGACAAAAAAACGACCATGTATAGTAAGGCTTTTTTTTTTCCGACAAAAAAACGACCATGTATAGTAAGGCTTTTTTTTCCGACAAAAAAACGACCATGTATAGTAAGGCTTTTTTTTCCGACAAAAAAAACGACCATGTATAGTAAGGCTTTTTTTCTGACAAAAAAACGATCATGTATAGTAAGGCTTTTTTTTCTGACAAAAAAATGACCATGTATAGTAAGGCTTTTTTTTTCTGACAAAAAAACGACCATGTATAGTAAGGCTTTTTTTTTTCCAACAAAAAACGACCATGTATAGTAAGGCTTTTTTTTCCGACAAAAAAAACGACCATGTATAATAAGGGGGTTTTTTTCGACAAAAAAACGACCATGTATAGTAAGGCTTTTTTTTCTGACAAAAAAACGACCATGTATAGTAAGGCTTTTTTTTTCGACAAAAAAACAACCATGTATAGTAAGGCTTTCTTTTCCAACAAAAAACGACCATGTATAGTAAGGCTTTTTTTTCCCGACAAAAAAACGACCATGTATAGTAAGGCTTTTTTTTCCGACAAAAAAACGACCATGTATAGTAAGGCTTTTTTTTTCTGACAAAAAAACGACCATGTATAGTAAGGCTTTTTTTTCCGACAAAAAAACAACCATGTATAGTAAGGCTTTCTTTTCCAACAAAAAACGACCATGTATAGTAAGGCTTTTTTTTCCGACAAAAAAAACGACCATGTATAGTAAGGCTTTTTTTTCCAACAAAAAAACAACCATGTATAGTAAGGCTTTCTTTTCCAACAAAAAACGACCATGTATAGTAAGGCTGTTTTTTCCGACAAAAAAACGACCATGTATAGTAAGGCTTTTTTTTCCGACAAAAAAACGACCATGTATAGTAAGGCTTTTTTTTCCGACAAAAAAACGACCATGTATAGTAAGGCTTTTTTTTTCTGACAAAAAAACGACCATGTATAGTAAGGCTTTTTTTTCCGACAAAAAAAACGACCATGTATAATAAGGGGTTTTTTTTTCGACAAAAAAACGACCATGTATAGTAAGGCTTTTTTTTCTGACAAAAAAACGACCATGTATAGTAAGGCTTTTTTTTCCGACAAAAAAACAACCATGTATAGTAAGGCTTTCTTTTCCAACAAAAAACGACCATGTATAGTAAGGCTTTTTTTTTCCGACAAAAAAAACGACCATGTATAGTAAGGCTTTTTTTTCCGACAAAAAAACGACCATGTATAGTAAGGCTTTTTTTTCCGACAAAAAAAAACGACCATGTATAGTAAGGCTTTTTTTCTGACAAAAAAACGACCATGTATAGTAAGGATTTTTTTTCCCGACAAAAAAACAACCATGTATAGTAAGGCTTTTTTTTCCGACAAAAAAACGACCATGTATAGTAAGGCTTTTTTTTTTGGACAAAAAAACGACCATGTATAGTAAGGCTTTTTTTTTTCCGACAAAAAAACGACCATGTATAGTAAGGCTTTTTTTTCCGACAAAAAAACGACCATGTATAGTAAGGCTTTTTTTTCCGACAAAAAAAACGACCATGTATAGTAAGGCTTTTTTTCTGACAAAAAAACGATCATGTATAGTAAGGCTTTTTTTTCTGACAAAAAAATGACCATGTATAGTAAGGCTTTTTTTTTCTGACAAAAAAACGACCATGTATAGTAAGGCTTTTTTTTTCCGACAAAAAAACGACCATGTATAGTAAGGCTTTTTTTTCCGACAAAAAAACGACCATGTATAGTAAGGCTTTTTTTTCCGACAAAAAAACGACCATGTATAGTAAGGCTTTTTTTTTCTGACAAAAAAACGACCATGTATAGTAAGGCTTTTTTTTCCGACAAAAAAAACGACCATGTATAATAAGGGGTTTTTTTTCGACAAAAAAACGACCATGTATAGTAAGGCTTTTTTTTCTGACAAAAAAACGACCATGTATAGTAAGGCTTTTTTTTCCGACAAAAAAACAACCATGTATAGTAAGGCTTTCTTTTCCAACAAAAAACGACCATGTATAGTAAGGCTTTTTTTTCCGACAAAAAAAACGACCATGTATAGTAAGGCTTTTTTTTCCGACAAAAAAACGACCATGTATAGTAAGGCTTTTTTTTCCGACAAAAAAAAACGACCATGTATAGTAAGGCTTTTTTTCTGACAAAAAAACGACCATGTATAGTAAGGATTTTTTTTCCCGACAAAAAAACAACCATGTATAGTAAGGCTTTTTTTTCCGACAAAAAAACGACCATGTATAGTAAGGCTTTTTTTTCTGACAAAAAAACGACCATGTATAGTAAGGCTTTTTTTTTTGGACAAAAAAACGACCATGTATAGTAAGGCTTTTTTTTTTCCGACAAAAAAACGACCATGTATAGTAAGGCTTTTTTTTCCGACAAAAAAACGACCATGTATAGTAAGGCTTTTTTTTCCGACAAAAAAAACGACCATGTATAGTAAGGCTTTTTTTCTGACAAAAAAACGATCATGTATAGTAAGGCTTTTTTTTCTGACAAAAAAATGACCATGTATAGTAAGGCTTTTTTTTTCTGACAAAAAAACGACCATGTATAGTAAGGCTTTTTTTTTCCGACAAAAAAACGACCATGTATAGTAAGGCTTTTTTTTCCCGACAAAAAAACGACCATGTATAGTAAGGCTTTTTTTTCTGACAAAAAAACGACCATGTATAGTAAGGCTTTTTTTTCTGACAAAAAAACGACCATGTATAGTAAGGCTTTTTTTTTCTGACAAAAAAACGACCATGTATAGTAAGGCTTTTTTTTCCGACAAAAAAAAGACCATGTATAGTAAGGTTTTTTTTTCCGACAAAAAAACGACCATGTATAGTAAGGCTTTTTTTTTCGACAAAAAAACCGACCATGTATAGTAAGGCTTTTTTTCTGACAAAAAAACGACCATGTATAGTAAGGCTTTTTTTTTCCGACAAAAAAAACGACCATGTATAGTAAGGCTTTTTTTCTGACAAAAAAACGACCATGTATAGTAAGGCTTTTTTTTTCTGACAAAAAAACGACCATGTATAGTAAGGCTTTTTTTTTTCTGACAAAAAAACGACCATGTATAGTAAGACTTTTTTTTCCCGACAAAAAAACAACCATGTATAGTAAGGCTTTTTTTTCCAACAAAAAACGACCATGTATAGTAAGGCTTTTTTTTCCGACAAAAAAACGACCATGTATAGTAAGGCTTTTTTTCTGACAAAAAAACAAACATGTATAATAAGGCTTTTTTTTTCTGACAAAAAAACGACCATGTATAGTAAGGCTTTTTTTTCCGACAAAAAAACGACCATGTATAGTAAGGCTTTTTTTTCCCGACAAAAAAACGACCATGTATAGTAAGGCTTTTTTTTCTGACAAAAAAACGACCTTGTATAGTAAGGCTTTTTTTCTGACAAAAAAACGACCATGTATAGTAAGGCTTTTTTTTCTGACAAAAAAACGACCATGTATAGTAAGGCTTTTTTTTCTGACAAAAAAACGACCATGTATAGTAAGGCTTTTTTTTTCTGACAAAAAAACGACCATGTATAGTAAGGCTTTTTTTTCCGACAAAAAAACGACCATGTATAGTAAGGTTTTTTTTTCCGACAAAAAAACGACCATGTATAGTAAGGCTTTTTTTTCCGACAAAAAAACCGACCATGTATAGTAAGGCTTTTTTTCTGACAAAAAAACGACCATGTATAGTAAGGCTTTTTTTTTCCGACAAAAAAAACGACCATGTATAGTAAGGCTTTTTTTCTGACAAAAAAACGACCATGTATAGTAAGGCTTTTTTTTTCTGACAAAAAAACGACCATGTATAGTAAGGCTTTTTTTTTTTCTGACAAAAAAAACGACCATGTATAGTAAGGCTTTTTTTTCCCGACAAAAAAACAACCATGTATAGTAAGGCTTTTTTTCTGACAAAAAAACAACCATGTATAATAAGGCTTTTTTTCTGACAAAAAAACAACCATGTATAATAAGGCTTTTTTTTTCCAACAAAAAACGACCATGTATAGTAAGGCTTTTTTTTCCGACAAAAAAACGACCATGTATAGTAAGGCTTTTTTTCTGACAAAAAAACAACCATGTATAATAAGGCTTTTTTTTTCTGACAAAAAAACGACCATGTATAGTAAGGCTTTTTTTTCCGACAAAAAAACGACCATGTATAGTAAGGCTTTTTTTTCCCGACAAAAAAACGACCATGTATAGTAAGGCTTTTTTTTCTGACAAAAAAACGACCATGTATAGTAAGGCTTTTTTTCTGACAAAAAAACGACCATGTATAGTAAGGCTTTTTTTTCTGACAAAAAAACGACCATGTATAGTAAGGCTTTTTTTTCCGACAAAAAAACGACCATGTATAGTAAGGCTTTTTTCTTCCCGACAAAAAAACGACCATGTATAGTAAGGCTTTTTTTTTGACAAAAAAACGACCATGTATAGTAAGGCTTTTTTTTCTGACAAAAAAACGACCATGTATAGTAAGGCTTTTTTTTCCGACAAAAAAACGACCATGTATAGTAAGGCTTTTTTTTTCTGACAAAAAAACGACCATGTATAGTAAGGCTTTTTTTTCCGACAAAAAAAACGACCATGTATAATAAGGGGTTTTTTTTCGACAAAAAAACGACCATGTATAGTAAGGCTTTTTTTTCTGACAAAAAAACGACCATGTATAGTAAGGCTTTTTTTTCCGACAAAAAAACAACCATGTATAGTAAGGCTTTCTTTTCCAACAAAAAACGACCATGTATAGTAAGGCTTTTTTTCCCCGACAAAAAAACGACCATGTATAATAAGGCTTTCTTTTCCAACAAAAAACGACCATGTATAGTAAGGCTTTTTTTTCTGACAAAAAAACGACCATGTATAGTAAGGCTTTTTTTTCCGACAAAAAAACAACCATGTATAGTAAGGCTTTCTTTTCCAACAAAAAACGACCATGTATAGTAAGGCTTTTTTTTCCGACAAAAAAACAACCATGTATAGTAAGGCTTTCTTTTCCAACAAAAAACGACCATGTATAGTAAGTCTTTTTTTTCCGACAAAAAAACGACCATGTATAGTAAGGCTTTTTTTTCCGACAAAAAAACGACCATGTATAGTAAGGCTTTTTTTTTCTGACAAAAAAACGACCATGTATAGTAAGGCTTTTTTTTCCGACAAAAAAAACGACCATGTATAATAAGGGGGTTTTTTTCGACAAAAAAACGACCATGTATAGTAAGGCTTTTTTTTCTGACAAAAAAACGACCATGTATAGTAAGGCTTTTTTTTCCGACAAAAAAACAACCATGTATAGTAAGGCTTTCTTTTCCAACAAAAAACGACCATGTATAGTAAGGCTTTTTTTTCCGACAAAAAAAACGACCATGTATAGTAAGGCTTTTTTTTCCGACAAAAAAACAACCATGTATAGTAAGGCTTTCTTTTCCAACAAAAAACGACCATGTATAGTAAGGCTTTTTTTATTTGATTAAAAAAACAACCATGTATAGTAAGGCGTTTTTTATTTTGTTAAAAAAAAATGACCATGTATAGTAAGGCGTTTTTTATTTGATTAAAAAAATGACCATGTATAGTAAGGCATTTTTTGTTTTGTTAAAAAAAACGACCATGTATAGTAAGGCGGTTTTTATTTGATTAAAAAAACGACCATGTATAGTAAGGTGTTTTTTATTTGATTAAAAAAACGACCATGTATAGTAAGTCGTTTTTTATTTGATTAAAAAAACGACCATGTATAGTAAGGCCTTTTTTATTTGATTAAATAAACGACCATGTATAGTGAGGCGTATTTTATTTTGTTAAAAAAACTACCATGTATAGTAAGCCGTTTTTTATTTTGTAAAAAAAAACGACCACGTATAGTAAGGCGTTTTTTATTTTGTTAAAAAAACAACCATGTATAGTAAGGAGGTTTTTATTTGATTAAAAAAACGACCATGTATAGTAAGGTGTTTTTTATTTGATTAAAAAAAAACGACCATGTATCGTAAGTCGTTTTTTATTTGATTAAAAAAACGACCATGTATAGTTAGGCGTTTTTTATTTTGTTAAAAAAAACCCCGACCATGTATAGTAAGACGTTTTTTATTTGATTAAATAAACGACCATGTATAGTGAGGCGTATTTTATTTTGTTAAAAAAAACAACCATGTATAGTAAGGCGTTTTTTATTTTGTAAAAAAAAAACGACCATGTATAGTAAGGCGTTTTTTATTTTGCTAAAAAAAACCCGACCATGTATAGTAAGGCGTTTTTTATTTGATTAAAAAAATGACCATGTATAGTAAGTCGTTTTTATTTGATTAAAAAAACGACCATGTATAGTAAGACGTTTTTTATTTGATTAAATAAACGACCATGTATAGTGAGGCGTTTTTTATTTTGTTAAAAAAACGACCATGTATAGTAAGTCATTTTTTATTTGACTAAAAAAACGACCATGTATAGTAAGGCGTTTTTTATTTGATTGAAAAAACGACCATGTATAGTAAGGCGTTTTTTATTTGATTAATAAAACGACCATGTATAGTGAGGTGTTTTTTATTGTGTTAAAAAAACGACCATGTATAGTAAGGCGTTTTTTATTTGATTAAAAAAACGACCATGTATAGTAAGGCGTTTTTTATTTGATTAAAAAAACAACCATGTATAGTAAGGCGTTTTTTATTTGATTAAAAAAATGACCATGTATAGTAAGGCGTTTTTTATTTTGTTAAAAAAAAACGACCATGTATAGTAAGGCGTTTTTTATTTGATTAAAAAAACGACCATGTATCGTAAGTCGTTTTTTATTTGATTAAAAAACCGACCATGTATAGTAAGGCGTTTTTTATTTTGTTAAAAAAAACCCCGACCATGTATAGTAAGACGTTTTTTATTTGATTAAAAAAACGACCATGTATAGTAAGGCGTTTTTTATTTGATTAAAAAAACGACCATGTTTAGTAAGTCGTTTTTTATTTGATTAAAAAAACGACCATGTATAGTAAGGCGTTTTTTATTTGATTAAAAAAACGACCATGTTTAGTAAGTCGTTTTTTATTTGATTAAAAAAACGACCATGTATAGTAAGGCGTTTTTTATTTGATTAAAAAAACGACCATGTATAGTAAGTAGTTTTTTATTTGATTAAAAAAACGACCATGTATAGTAAGGCGTTTTTTGATTAAAAAAACGACCATGTATAGTAAGGCGTTTTTTATTTTGTTAAAAAAAACGACCATGTATAGGAAGGCGTTTTTTATTTGATTAAAAAAACGACCATGTATAGTGAGGCGTTTTTTATTTGATGAAAAAAAACGACCATGTAGATGTTCGTTTAAAATAAAAAAAAAAAACGCCTTAGTATACATGGTCGTCTAAAAAAAAAAAACGCCTTAGTATACATGGTCTTTTTTTTGTGTATAAAAAAAAAAAAACAAAAAAAAAAAACCTTAGCATACATGGTCGTCTAAAATAAAAAACGCCTTAGTATACATGGTCGGTTTTTTTTTGTTCATAAAAAATAAAATAAAACAAACCTTAGTATCGATGGTCGTTAAAAATAAAAAAAACGCCTTAGTACATGGTAGTGTTTTTTTGTTCATAAAAAAAACAAACAAAAAAAACCTTAGTATAGATGGTCGTTAAAAATAAAAATAAAAACGCCTTAGTATACATGGTCGTTTTTTTTTGTTTATAAAAAAAAAAAAAAAAAAAACTTGGTATACATGGTCATCAGAAAAAAAAAAAAACGCCTTAGTATACATGGTCGGGTTTTTTTGTATTAAAAAAAAAAAACCTTAGTATACATGGTCTTTTTAAAAAAAAAAAAAAAAACCTTAGTATACATTGTCCTTTAAAATAAGAAAAATGCCTTAGTATACATGGTCGTTTAAAATAAAAAACGCCTTAGCATACATGGTAAATTTGGGGCCCTCCCTCCAACCATGGCGCGAGAGCACACAGGGCGCCACAGCTCTGACTCGGACAAGACAGACACACTCGCACCCATCGACAGGAACGCGTAACCGTGTGGCACAAAGTCGGAAGTGCAAGAAGTGTGACGTTGCCCACACGTCGCAAACAGAAAAAGGAAACAAAGCTGATGTGTGAAATCCAGGAAGTCTGAAGTCCCGCCCCCTCCGTGGTATATACCCCATTTTCAAATTTCTTCCCATGTAATGTATCCAAAAATGTCCACACTCATAACTCAACTTTTATTGGAGAACTTAAGAGACACAACATTGGTTTCTTCAATTTTTGACTTTTTCCATCCATAATGTGGCTCAGTGTGTTCATGTACATTTATTTAAATAAAATAGAAAAACACAAAATTCTTTGGTACCTAAAGGGCAACTGAAACACTTTAAGGCAAGTACAGGTGTGAAAAGCATTTAGAGTTTATGGACAAAGGATCAAATGAAAACTGTGGAATGCAACATATCTGTCCTCAAATGCTTATTCAATTTCCAAGTAAAGAAGGAAAAAAAAAATAATAAAAAAAAAATATATATAATTAAACCGGCTGCATTTGGACACGTGTGAATGTAACAAAGGATTGTTAGCATCAAGCTAAAACAGGATCTCAGCAACATTCGTATTTTGTAATCTAATTCAAGTAACATTATTGTTCAGTGTTTTTAATAGCTGCACTGATACTTTGAAGGAATATTAGTCATTTGCTTTATGCACCTCATTTTTATTGGCATGTAGCATTCTTTCAAAAAATAAAAATTGAACACGCCACACAATTGAAACAATCGAATACCACACTAACCATTTGCTTTGTCAGCTAGCGCACAAAGCTGAGATGTAGTCTATTTAATGGATTTTTACGGTTTGTTTTTTTACACTTAACCTATGTTAGTTTGATCAGAAATGAAAGGTGAAGAATGTCATAAGCATTTCTTCTCAATTTGATGCAGTTTGCTTTCTCTGCAGTCTACAGCAATGGGGCCAAATGTTTCTAAATATGGTTTCTATCCCTCAGCATTTTTTTTTTTTTTTTAATGTAGTGAATACATCAGGAGAAGCCTGATAGAAAATAAAGTCAGGTCGAATCCCGCTCGTAAATGCATCCTGGTTTTCAAAGTTTTGCATCTATGCCAACTCCAGCACATGTAAAAACAGCAAACTTACATCTGCAAAACGCTAATACTGCATTTTAATTGTTCTTTTTGTATTTTTTTTTTTAATGGCTAAAACGGCATAGTTGTATTTACAGGACTGCAAAGTAAAAAACAAAAAAAAAGTGTATTAGAAAATCAAGTTGTTGCCTTTTACAGAATGAGAAGATATGAAACAGCCAAGTGAGAACAAAAACATTCTTAATGGGAGGCCCGACTGGAAACAAGTAACACGTTGTGGGCTGTGATATGATGCAGCCATGAATCTAAAGGCCTAAATCACAACTCCCATTAAACATCAAGTGTTTTTTTTCTTTTCTTTTCTATTGGCTTGAGGTAAGCATGATATGAACCCGGCCCAACTCCACGTGCCGGAACGGTCATCGTTTTCCCTCTTTTCCCCGGCGGCGGGGGCCGAAGGCTCACACGGTGCCGTTGAAAGCGTAGATGAAGATGGCCATGATGGCGGCGCTGATCAGGCCCGAGATGGGCACGGTGACGAACCAGGCCATGAAGATGTTGCGGAACAGACGCCAGTCCACCGCCTTCCTGGAACGCAGCCAACCCACGGCCACCACGGAGCCCACCTGAAAAAAAATAAAAAATAAAAACATTCCTCTTGTTGTTGACTGGAATTGGCGCACACTTGACTAAATCCGGCGCCGGTTGCAGCCTACCTTGCAGTGGGTGGTGGAGACGGGCAGGCCAATGTTAGAAGCCACCACCACCGTCAGAGCCGATGCCAACTCAATGCTGAAACCACTGCGGGAGAGAGAGGGAGGAGGGAATCAAAACACGGCTGTTGACAAATGTTAAAATACCGCCCATAAATAAATAACAAAATAACACACCTATACATGGTTGTTCTTTAAAAAAACAAACAAACAACAAAACACCTTACTACAAATGGTAATTTTTTTGTTTCGTTTTTTTCCTTTAAAAAAAAACAAAAAACTCTATACTATATATATATATATATAACTCTTATACCTGGTCATTTAAAATAAGAAAACGGCTTTGTATACATGGTCTTTTTTTTTTGTTTATTAAAAAAAAAACGAAAAAAAAACAAAAAACCTTAGTATACATGGTCGTCTAAAATAAAAAACGCCTTAGTATACATGGTCTTTTTTTTTTTTGCTCATAAAAAAAAACGAAAAAAAAAAACGCCTTAGTATACATGGTCTTTTTTTTTTGTGTATAAAAAACAAAACAACAGAATACATGGTCGTCTAAAACCCCCCAAAACGCCTTAGTATACATGGTCGTTTTTTTTTGTTTATAAAACCCCCCCCAAAAACCTTAGTATACATGGTCATCTAAAATAAAAACCGCCTTAGTATACATGGTCTTTTTTTTTTTTAATAAAATTTTTAAAAAAAGACCCTTAGTATACATGGTTGTCTAAAATAAAAAACGCCTTAGTATACATGGTCGTTTAAAATAAGAAAATGCCTTAGTATACATGGTCTTTTTTTTTTAATAATTTTTTTTTTAAAAAGACCCTTAGTATACATGGTCGTCTAAAATAAAAAACGCCTTAGTATACATGGTCGTTTTTTTTGTTTTTGTTTATAAAAACAAAAAAAACCCTTAGTATAGATGGTCGTTTAAAATAAGAAAATGCCTTAGTAATGGTCTTTTTTTTTTTTTGCTCATAAAAAAACAACTTAGTATTGATGGTCGTTAAAAATAAAAAAAAACGCCTTAGTATATATGGTCTTTTTTTTTTGTGTATAAAAAAACAAAAACAACAGAATACATGGTCGTCTAAAAAACCCCAAAACGCCTTATACATGGTCGTTTTTTTTTGTTTATAAAAAAAAAACAAAAAAAACCTTAGTATACATGGTCATCTAAAATAAAAACCGCCTTAGTATACATGGTCTTTTTTTTTTTTATAAAAAAAAATTAAAAAAAAGACCCTTAGTATAATACATGGTTGTCTAAAATAAAAAACGCCTTAGTATACATGGTCGTTTAAAATAAGAAAATGCCTTAGTATATATGGTCCTTTTTTTTTTTATAAATTTTTTTTAAAAAAAGACCCTTAGTATACATTGTCGTCTAAAATAAAAAACGCCTTAGTATACATGGTCGTTTTTTTTGTTTATAAAAACAAAAAAAAACCTTAGTATAGATGGTCGTTTAAAATAAGAAAATGCCTTAGTAATGGTCTTTTTTTTTTTGCTCATAAAAAAAAACGAAAAAAAAAAAACGCCTTAGTATACATGGTCTTTTTTTTTTTTGTGTATAAAAAACAAAACAAAAAAACAGAATACATGGTCGTCTAAAACCCCCCAAAATGCCTTAGTATACATGGTCGTTTTTTTTTGTTTATAAAAAAAAACCCCAAAAACCTTAGTATACATGGTCATCTAAAATAAAAACCGCCTTAGTATACATGGTCTTTTTTTTTTTTTAATAAATTTTTTTTAAAAAGACCCTTAGTATACATGGTTGTCTAAAATAAAAAACGCCTTAGTATACATGGTCGTTTAAAATAAGAAAATGCCTTAGTATACATGGTCTTTTTTTTTTTAATAATTTTTTTTTTTTTTAAAAGACCCTTAGTATACATGGTCGTCTAAAATAAAAAACGCCTTAGTATACATGGTCTTTTTTTTTTTTTTTTATAATTTTTTTTTTTTTTTTTTTTTTTTTTTTTTAAAGACCCCGAGTATACATGGTCGTCTAAAATAAAAAACGCCTTAGTATACATGGTCGTTTTTTTTGTTTTTGTTTATAAAAACAAAAAAACCCCTTAGTATAGATGGTCGTTTAAAATAAGAAAATGCCTTAGTATACATGGTCGTTTTTTTTTGGTTTGGCTAAAAAAAAACAACAACAAAAAAAAAAAAAAAAACCCTTCGTATACATGGTCGTTTAAAATAAGAAAATGCCTTAGTATACATGGTCTTTTCTTTTGTTTATTAAAAAACAAACAAAAAAAGCTTAGTATATACATGGTCGTTTTTTTTTTTTTTTTTTTTAATAAAAAACAAAAACCTTAGTATACATGGTCGTTTAAAATAAGAAAATGCCTTAGTATACATGGTCTTTTCTTTTATTAAAAAACAAACAAACAAAAAAAGCTTAGTATACATGGTCGTTTAAAATAAAAAAACGCCTTAGCATGGTCGTTTAAAATAAGAAAAAACCTTAGTATACATGGGCGTTTTTTTTTGTTTATTAAAAAAAAACCTTAGTGTACATGGTCGTTTTTTTGTTTGTTTAAAAAACAAAAAAACAACCTTAGTATACATGGTCGTTTAAAATAAAAAAATGCCTTAGTATACATGGTCTTTTTTTTTTTTGTTTATTTAAAAAAACAAAAACAAAAAACCTTAGTATACATGGTCTTCTAAAATAAAAAAATAAAAAAACACCTTCGTATACATAGTCGTCTTTTTTTTGTTTGTCTAAACCCCCCCCCCAAAAAAAACCTTAGTATACATGGTTGTTTCTTTTTTTATTTAAAAAAAAAAAAAAAAAAAAGGACCTTTGTATGCATGGTCGTTTAAAATAAGAAAATGCCTTAGTATACATGGTCGTGTTTTTTTTTTTTTTTTTTTTTATAAACACTCCTTACTATACCTGGTCATTTAAAATAAGAAAACGCCTTAGTATACATTTTTTTTTCTTTTCGAAAAACAAAAAACAAAAAACAAAAAAACCCAAAAACAAACAAACAAAAAAAACCCAAACACCTTAGTATACATGGTCCTTTTGTCTTTTGTGTCTGTTGTTGGAATGGAGGCGGAGCTTACCTGGAGGGGGTGATGGGGGTGAGGTCCCTGCCCATAGTCTGGATCACTCTGCGGCCCCACACCCACAGGCCAATGCAGATGCCCAGACCGCCGTAGAGCAGCAGCCAAATGGGCGTGGCTTCACTGGACGTCACGCTGCCGCTGTTGTACACCAGCCAGAGCGCCACCAACGGGCCGATGGCGTTACTGCACGACCCGCAAACGGAAACGTTATCGCCGCAGTCTCTGAGTTAACATGAGACCAAAACGACCGCCTACCTGACATCGTTGCCTCCGTGGGCGAAAGAGCCGAAGCAGGCGGTGAGAATCTGGAGGAACTGGAAGAGCGTGGACACTTCGGGTTTGTCGGCGTCCAGCCCGTCCTCGTCCAGGGAGCTCTGCGTGCTGCCCGCGTCCTCCTTGCCCATCTCCACCGTCGCGTCGTCCTCGCCGAGGCCCTCGGGCGCGGCGTGCTCGGCCACGGCGTTGCAGTAGCTGGTGTAGCTGTCCATGCGGATGCGCTTCCGGTCGGGCCCGGGGGCCTTGTCCCCGTCCTGGGGGTCGCCGTCCTTGTGCTTGAAGTCGGCGTGCATGCCGATGATGGCCATGGTGTAGGACGTGTAGCTGTTGTTGCGGCGGATGGGCCGCTCGGCCCCCTCGCCCATGCAGTCGCCCACCTTGGCCAGGTGGAGCTTGTGCAGCAAGTCCTTGTAGAGGCCCGAGTCCTTGTGGACCGTGTGGTACTGAGTGTAACCGTTGCTCGGGATCTGCGCCGGACGGTTGTTGAACTGCACCTGATGGGGGCCGGTGGCGGCACCGTTGCTCTGCTGCTTGGCGACTGCACGGCCAAACAAGTGCAATGAGACGTTCACTTCAGAGTGGTGAAAAATCAAAATAGTGTTTCCTCGTTTATCTATCACGGGTTTGTTCATCTTTCACATTCTCCGTTTCGCGGATTTTTTTTTTACAACATGCTTTTGTTTTTTGTTTTGCGCGGCCGTATCACTCGAACCCTACGTCCAACCGGGGACATACGGGTATCCGCGGATTTGTCTCAACAAGACCTTTCCAACGGCATCTATCCCGTCGCTCCACAACATTGCATTCCGCAGATAGAAAATATATACTGTACTGTATAACAAGTAAATTAAAAACATACTTTTAATGAAATGGGGAAAAAAAAAAAAAAAAACCACACTTACCATCATTCACATGGTTACACTCATTTTCATCCGGCTCGCCCACGTCAAAGGCCACCTTGCGCTCTTTGACCGCGTCGCCTTCGTCACCGTCACCGTCGCCAATGTCGATGTCGAACGCCACGTGGCGCGCCTCTGAAGGGGGCGGGGCCGCGAGGCTTGTTGGATCGACGGCCTGGGTGGCCGGCGCCTCCTTGTCGGGGTGTTTGAGGATGGGGCAGTGGGGCTCCCTCACCTCGCTCTTCATGAGGGGGCTCTCAGAGGGGCTGGAAGACTTGCTATCGCCTACGAAGAGGAGGAGAGATGGGAGTGAGACGTTGCTTGGGAGTCGGCCAAACATACGCAAAGAAGTGCAAGTACAGTCTAAGGGAGGGAAAATACTGTTTAAGAAATAAAATCAGATGACAAGGAATATATTTACAATACCGCTTACAGCTTCTCTTATAAAAGCAGCTGACTTGTGTCTCACATGACAAGTTTGTGGATTCAATGATATCCAGTACAGCAGGGGAGCGAAAACTTTTGCGCTCAAGTGATACATTTTTTCCCCCCCTCTGAACAAAATCAGTTGGCAAGGTCACTTGGAGTTTAAAAAAAAAAAAAGAAAAGAAAAAAAAAGCATAAATAAAAGTATTTTCTGTTAATAATTATATAATGCTTACAGAAATAAATTGGATTCAAGTGTAATTAAACCAAAAGTTCATATAATAAATAAATAAATAAAAACAAAAAAAATAAATAACTGTGTGATGCAACAGAAATTTGGACATGCATGATCAATGGTCCAAATGCAGACCTGGAGCAGGCCTGCCAAGATTCTGTATGTGTTCATCCAAACTGGTCGTGACCATAGTAGAGGTTGCACATTGCAAATGTGGTGTTGACACCTTAAGAACCGAACCTAACCCGAAGTATGTCACATTTGACAGCTAATAGTTTAAAAATGGTGTGGCTGGCAAGTAAACGATTTTTCTTCCTCAATTGCCTACCTTCGATCTTCTTCTTCAGGTGCGGGCAGACGACGAACCATACGATGACGGCCGTCAGCAGCGCGCAGCCGAGCGAGATGAGCAGGATGCCCCACCAGGGCAGCTTGTCGAACCCCAGCACTGGAGGACCGCCGGGCGCACATAACACACACAAATGGAGAAGGGGGAGAAAAAAACAAAAAACAAAAAAGAAGCAAGTTTTTAAACAAACAGGCAGCGGGCGCCACCATTCTTAGTGGGCAACAATTTTTTTTTTTTTTTTCGGGTTACCCCCACAAAAACAAAGAACTCTTTGTATGTATTGCAGAAAACTATTAGCATTGTGGATGCAACACCACGTCAATCAACTCGGCTGGTTGCAGCCAGGTAGTGCACTCAATGACCATACTATTGCGTTATGGCAGCTATGTGGTAGGCACCGGAGGAATCTTTGATTTGAGCCGCAGCAGTATCTCCGTGGTTCAATGCTGGCAACATGCGGCCATTGCTGTGCACTGAATGTAAATATTAACACAGCGGCGTTGTGATGCAGTGCTAGTTAAACATGTGAACTTGATGTGAACGCTTATGTAACATCTAGAAAAAAGAAAAAAAAAAAGAAGTTGAGGACGAATAATGTTCGCTTGAAGCCTAACAAGAGAACAGAGACGAGGAGTTCCTTAAAAGGTGACATTACATTTTCCACAGGGAGTGCGAGGGAAGGGAAGGGAAGGGAAGGGAAGGGAAAGGGGAGTCAACTCGATGCCAACGCTGCAGCAAGCTGGTGCAGCCGACGTCGGCATGACGCAGTGCACGGGCACAAAAAGTAACTTCAACCTCCCAGGGGATGAAGACAACTTGCGGCAAAGCTACTTGGCTGGTTGATTTAAAATGAAATTAAATGATCACAATTAAATAAAAAAATAAAATGTAACAAAGATAAATGAATAATAAAAATAAATGCATAAATAAATTAATTAATAAAAAAAAAAAAAAAAAAAAAAAAAAATACACGCTCTCGCTGAAGACAAACAGAGCGATAAGCGTTGTAGGGCAGAGTCCGCGGTGGAACTCTCGGTCACGCTGCAGCATGAGACCGCAGAGCACCTAGCTGCTGTTTATTCAGTTATGTAACAGAGCCGCGCACCCTTCGGGGGTGGGGGGGCGTGACAATGAGGAGAATAACCAGAGGGGCATGGTTCTGAACAGCTGAGCTCGCTGTCCTTCACGGGCCTCATTTGGAGCATGGGATGATCGCAAACAGGTGCCAGAAGGCCTTGAAAAAAAATAAAATACATTAAAAAAAGAAAGAAAAAAAGAAAGAAAAAAGTTTGGTTTGGCAGCTAGCCGCTAGTCATGTCAGTCTGTCCGTGTGTCATAATGACTCAGTTACGAGTTTCCTGCAAAACAGGCCTGCCGCAGCCATTAAGTGGGATGGATGGGACTGCGCAGGAAATGGAATTTTGACCACGGCGGCGTTCCACACCCCTCCCCGAAAACCTCCGCACACGTTACGCAATTACACTGAGTGTTTTGTTTTTTTTTTTTTCCCCTCCACCCTTCGGTGATCCGCCAACTTTAATTACACAAGTGACAGCGAGAGTGATACTTTATGGACGTGTGGGCGACTTGACCTTACGTTTGCCTAACTTCCAGTCGAGTGCTTGACAACAGAGAAAGGTCTTTGAGTTCAGCATTAGCGCCTCAAAAATGCAATATATCAATTTCAAAAATTAGCTTCCGGGAGCTTGGCTAAAATTGAAAAACTAAAAGGGTCCATTATGTTTTGCTGCTTTTTGTCACCACAGCAATAAATGCCGGGGGTGGTTCAGAGCAACCCGAGCAGAAAATCCCCATCCAGCCAAACACATTGAGCTGCCATCAATGGAGGCTGGTGCGAGGGTCATATTGTACCCTCACAATGACACTGACCCAGACGTGCACTCGCTCTGTCTGGTGTGCAAAAAGAGGATTTGTTTACGGTCCGATAGATAACGTGGTCTTTCATTCCAAATGTTTGTTTGGCGTAGCGTTCTTGTTCATTTACAAAGCCATGTGATATTATATTTCAGGAAATCCTCCTCGACTTTCCTTATGGAAGATGGACAGCTGACCCACAAATTCTTTCCTAGGATCGCGTTGGCCTTGCTGACTTGGTCTCTGCCACTTATGCGTGTATATTAAGTGCTGGAATGTTTGGGATCATATCGCACCACTACGATAGCATCTGAAGAACCCGAGTCCCATCACAGGAAACCAAGTGGACTGTACGAGCTTGGCTACTACTGTTACACAGTTGACCACCACACAATCCAAATGGATTTAGACAACTGCTGCTTAAATAATGTGGCAAAAGTGTGACTAAGGATGCAGTAGGCATTTGTTGATGCGTCTAAAATGCATTCTCGCACCTTTTTTTTTTTTTGTTTTAACCCAAGTACAATTGTACAGAATGCGCCTGGCTAGTCATCAGGCTCATGGGTTTATGATGGAAGCACAAGTGATCGCCTCTCAGTGCGCTGATGTGTACGTGCACATCAGCGCACCATATCTGGTCCTACTCTGGCCTGTGGCCACCATTTAATGGCCCAGGCCAGCTAACATCTCGTTAGGCCCTGCAGAGAGAAGAACACAGAAGGAGCAAAAGTTGCTCATTTAATCAAAAGTGTTTGACGTTAAGAGGGGCAACAAGTATTCAGAAAACGCTTGTATAATTTCACAGACTTGGAGCAAATATTACAAATGACAACACCCTCATTACTTGTCTTGTCCGCTTCCGCGTCTGAAGGCCACAGACGGTGACGTCAAGACTTAAAGTGAACTCTTATTTCCATCTGCCTGCCGCGCTCCGCTTTTAACATTTTGATTCCGCCTAAGACCCACTTCCAACCACAAGCAACCAAGAAAGCCCCGAAAAACATGTTAAAACAAACAGCTGTGAGGATAAACAGTCTGGAATATGCGTGGGCACCCTGCAGTCTGCGTGAGGGAGCGGTTTATTTTTAAGCTGTGGCTGAGGACAGACATGGAGAGAGAGAAGTGAACCAGACAGTGACACTCACTCGGCGCTCCAGTGTACATGATGGAGAACAGGTTGATTCCCATGGTTATGGCGTAGAACACAGGTAGGGCCTTCAATCCGTTCGGTACCGGGTCTTTCTGCAGAGAGAAAAATCACAAATCAGGAAAAACATAACGAGCCCCTTCGTTACACTTAAATCACACGATTAGCGAACAGGGGTTTGGGAGGCAAGTCCGAGCTCCTAATTTCCAACCCCCCACCCCCCCCCAAAAAAAACAACAGACGCTCAAATGACTCAGATCTAATTTTAAACTTACCTTGTGCAATATGAACACGCGTACAAAGTAGAAAACCACAGCAGACATTATTCCAGACAGAAGGGGACTCAGAAACCATGAAGCAACTGCAAAAAAACAAAAACCGGCCAGTTAAACATCAGACGCAATAAGGAATTTAAAAAACAAAACAAAAAAAAACAAGAAAGGAATATTAGACATCAATGTGGAATTTCCATCCATTCTTCCTCATTTACTTGTTAGGAAGCAACTGCCACCCATCTGGTTACAAACAGGAAACGCTTGCTCAGTGTCTCCAGTTACATCAGTTACCGCCAGCATTAGTAATTAGAACCCCAGGCGTGGCTTTGCGTCAGTGTGGCATCAAAACATGTTCCGGTAAATAAATACCGTACAATTTTAAGACAACTTCCGCTCTACATCAAGAGGGCAATTTGCCAAGTCCAATCATTTACAATGTAGTGTCAAACTTCCTTAAATAGCTACAGAAATGCTGCCGGTTCTCATGTGTCCTGTGCAGTTGCACGCCATCATTACCGTGTCGTTTACACGCCAAACAAAATAACCACGGGCTACAAGAACTAAACACTAAAGCTATGAAAAGCTGCCAACGAGGCACGTGTGACTTACCAATACGAAGAAGTTGGAGCCACCTGACCCCCTCCTGGCCTCTGGCTACTAAAGAGAAGCCGATGGTAGCACCAACAATGCAGTGTGTTCCCGAGATGGGCAGCTTGAGGAACGAGGCTGCCAGCTGCCACACAGCAGAACCTGAAGACAATCCAGACATCTCAGCTATCGTAGATTTTTCAACCTGGAAAACAACTTTTTGAAAAATAAAATGGCACTGCACTTTTTTTTTTAAGTTACATTTAAGTTTGAAGCACATAATATTTAATCTTTTAGAAATATTTGTTTTCAAACATTTAGGTAAAAATTGTAACTTATGGAAAATGCATTATAATTGAGTGGTTTTTAAAAATAAAAAAAAAAAGTCCAATATTTAAGTGCAGTGTAAACATTCCCACTGTGAATAACGCTACTGTGGCTGCTTACAATAATATTAAATATACCTTTTAGAAATAAAAATAACCCAGTGTTTATTACTACGCTTCTGCATTTAATGTTAGCCACTACAGAGATATGTGGAAAGCATTTTTTTGTAGGTAGTTGTAAAAAAAAAATAATAATAAATACAAAATTAGAGCACCACTGTTCAAAATGTATTAAGAGTCATACGAACATACAAAGTAAGCCATATAACATTTTCTCTAGTTTGTACAGTGGCCATTCTATATTAGTAACATTTTAAAATTTTTATTTCCGGGCTTTTCCCCAACTGTTTGCATAATCTAGACAACATAGTCAGAGAGCCAATTTGCACTTTGTTGACAGAGGTCAGCAAGCCCTCGTTTAATCACATATGCGGCGAAGATGCTCACCAAACATGGCACTGATGGATCCGGCCATCAACACGTGCTCGGATTTGTTGCTGTACATGCCTACGTCGATGATGCCCGTGCGGATGGTTTCGCTGACCTTGGCGCCGAGGAGCACTGAGCCCAACGTCTCAAACACGGTGGCCAGGATGCAAGCCTGTCTTAGGGTGACCACCCCAGAGCCCACCGCAGTGCCAAACGAGTTGGCGACATCATTGGCGCCCACCGAGAAGGCCAAGATGAAGGCGATGATGAAGCCGGTGACCAGCAGCCATAAGTAATCCGTCATGGGACCCTGTGTCGTCGCTACAGTAGTTGCTACCACGATTGCAGTGACGGTTGCCGTTGTCGAAACCATTATTGTAGATTACTTTAAAAGATAAAAACTACTAATGCTATACGACACAAACGAACTGGAGGTACGAGGAAATAAATATATTTTCTTGAAGGCCCACCTGTTGCACAGGACTTATCTGGGACAGACAAGAAAACAGAGGTACAGTTAATTTATGGGGCTTATTGCTATCCTATAATTATACTATACAGGTTACAGTTTATTTGGGTCTGAGCTAGTGCGCAGTGTGAAGAGGCGGCCATTGTGCAACTGTAAGAGCAGCAGATGAGCAGGGGAACATCCTGAAAGAAAGAAGAGACATTTGCTTTGCATCAGTGACTCACCACTATAGATGTACCATCTAGATTTCATTGGCCCAAAGCATAACGCATTATTGTTCATCTATCAATGCCAGCGACATATAGTGACAGACAGAATAACCAAATGCCCTTTCGCTAGATGGCAGAAAGCACAACTGACTTGAAATACTTTTGTGTTCAACTAAAGACATTTGCGAGTAGATTGAGACGAAATTATTTCAGTGCATCTAATTTGTTATAATTTTGTTTGGTTGCGTGCCGTAACATTTTTTTGAGGTTGGGAAAATACTTTCGATAAGCATTACTTCATGCTAGTGACAACAAAAAGAACTATTTGAGCGTGAATCATGGAATAACCTGAAATCTTAAACGTCTCACTATGCTAACTGTAGGACTGCGCCGCAGGGTAGCCATTTTTGTTACAACCGCCACACAAAACCGGCTTTTTATGTGCGTACATGCATATACATATACACATGAATAACAGAATCCCATCCTGTTCGACTCTAGACACAACAAAGCCAACTGTTTTGTGTGTTGCCCGGGGAAAGGGGAGACGATAGACCGAGACTATTTTATTATGCGCACGTGTCGTCATCCATTCATACGACTTTAAGCTTCCGCCATCTTCAACGGGGTGACACTTCAGTCCGTTTAATCACCTCGGAATATACATGCATGTCAAGTGAACCGCGATGGTGGCCGCAGTCTTTTTTTCCTCTCTCTTTTTTTTTTTTCCTTTTCAGTTTTATGTGATACGCGGTATCGCGCAAAACAATGTCGACAGCCGGATGTGGCTAGTATCCAAATAGTGCCAAGCCGCATTCAAGGACCTGCCAAGTGTTGGACAAGTAGCCACCACTCAACGACGACTTTCATTGTGTCGTAAAAATCACTAACACGACTCCAACATTCACCCAAACGCTTTCTTGGTTATATTCGTAGTAGTTAAACGACAAACAAATTAACGACCGGGTTTCTCAGCGGCGTTCACGAAGTAGCAGTAGTAACAGCACTTTTCATTCAAAGCTAACGTGTCATTCAAGTAATGCTTCAGGGTAGAAGGACGAATGCTAACAGTTAGCTTAACAACCCACAATAAGCCCATTGACGCCGCTTACGAGCGGGCGGGGTGAAAAATACAGGCTCCGTACTTTTGAATTTGACACCACCAAAAACAAACAAAACAACAGAAAAAAAAACACTTACCGCACTTCGAGTTGTCAATTCTCGTTTGAAGAACGTCGTTCTTGAAGCCGGTAAGCTAATTATGATGGCTGGCGCGCGCGCGCCTACTGGAACGTTGCGAGGGAGGGACCGTGGAGAATTCAAATTAGAATTCAAATGCCGTCACCAAAAAGAAAAAAGAAAAAGCCAGATTAATAAATAACACGGTACATGACACGAAGAAATAGCAGCGTCTTCCTTTCCAGAACCGTCTCAATTTCACTCGGCTTCGCTACCGCGTGTGCCTACGCTGTTGTCAGCGAACGAGCGGGTGAGTGGGGCTTTTATCGTTGGCTTGTCCCGCCCCTCCCACCACCACATCGCCGCACTTCCGCCACCCAGCTGACGTACAGCAGGACTTTTAATTTCAAATACAATGAGACACATTACGTACTTGGAAACGTACTCACACTCTAACCAAAGATGGTGCAATAATAATAATAATAATAATAATGTTGATAATAATAATAACAGTCCGGTAAGAGTTGGACAAAGGTGAAAAACAACAACACTGGATTTTGTTACATACTTTTAATTTAAAAAAAATAAAAATAGCAATCTATAAAAACATATTTCCGCCCATCATTCAATCATTGTGTTAAAAAGGACTGTGTAGGTTTTTTAAATATATAACATTTTAAGAAAATACATAAAACACGGGACAAACGTTGAAAGGTTTAAGTTTTTAAAATCATGCCCATTTATATGCACTGCCATAATCCTCAATTATTATTATTATTATTAACAACAATTTATAACAACTACACTCAGCATTTCTTGATATTCGCTTTGTCCGTGCTCCGTCTAGTTTTTAATCCACCTTTAATTAGGTAAAAGCAGCATTTCGAGGAACATTACTTAACGTTTCCGGGTAGTTTAGCAATGTCGTGTCGTCTCTTTGGCAAAGAGTGCCGGAAACAACCAAGTGTGAGTCAGGACGCCCAACTTATTTTTTTATTTTTTATTTTTACAAAAGTTGGGCGTGGACTGCCCCCAAAATAATCCATCAGTCAAAACCATGCATATCATGCATAGGCCTAATTATTTAAATCAAAATACACACTGTATAATTTATTTGACGTCCCGGCGTCATCCACGGTATGTCCCACAGATAAACTCGCCGTTTCTTTGGACAATTGACGCCACCTGCCGCCTAATGTGATGTATTACCTGCCTAAAACTTTACCTGAATGTTCATTCATTCATTTTCTACTGCTTATCCACAACTTACCACAAGAGCTGTAATTACATATGCAAGAAAATGAAAACTATAGAAAAAAAACCCATTGATAAATACAAAAATAAATTATATTCTAAATAAATACCAAAATGATCACAATTTGATTTAAGATGTACGAAACAACAATACTTAGGGGCAATACAAGCTATGCCACAAGCTATGGTAAACATAGTGAAAGGAATGTTATGTTACTTGTAAGAATACCTACGATTCCATCACTCTTTATTGACGAGGTTAATTTTATAGATAAAAAAAAAAAAGTACTAATAATTTTTTTACGCCTTGGCCGCACATCCAAAATATTTACATTGCCGATAGTGGCACTGCTCAGTTTAAATTGGATGCTGGTTTTTAAATCAAGTAAAGAAAGCATAAAATAAGTAACGTGTAGCGGCCGCACATTGATGACGTAAAGATCAGAACGGCGTTATGAACTCCCTTTTTTATTTTTAAATCATAATAATACAGTACTTACAAATTCTAAAGCAGCTGTAATTGTGGGATTTGTCAAGCATGTCGCGAAGATTGTGTTTTATAAAAGATACACAAGAGACGTAGCATGTGAAAATTCTGAACAATATTTAACCAGTTGAGAAAAGCGGACCAAACAACATGCTTGTACTCGAGCTAATACGTTTTAGACCCATGTCGACCAATCACAATCGCCTTAACGTTTACCAGTTTCCAATTAGAACGCTTGTTAGAAGGCTGTAAGGCATTTTACTTCCGGGTGGGCGTGTCTACCAGGCGATCAGAAGAGGAGGTCAAATGGACTGCTGAGGATGCGAAACGTGTGCGACAGTTGCGCGTCTCCGGGATATTATCAAATTTTAATTTGCCAATGCTAGATTTGAGGCTCGTATAATACGTATAGGTGCACATATAATTTGGAATAAGATCGACCCGTTAAGGTGTGCAAGTGTCGTGCTAACGTTAGCTGATGCTAAATGTCGCGTGTTCACTGAGCATTAATGTCATGGACATTTGCGAGCATGAATCTGCCATATAAACTTTTAATGTAGACAATCGTCTGGTGCTTATAGATAGATATTTCTAGTATCAACTTCGCTACCCTAGTTTTTGGGGATTCATCCTTTTTCTTGGGAACTTGTGTCACGGTCGCAGCAAGCCGTCATGTTTCACTCCGTACCCCGTCGTGTCACCACCGAGGTCGGTGTTAGGACACTCAGGCAGCCAGGGGTCAGGTCATTCCGACGGGTTGTGCAGGAAGATGACGGCCGAGGCTTAGCGCCATGGCTGGGCAGGGCCGCGGGCCTGCTCCTGTCCACTCTCCACCGGGTGGGCGTCCTCGCCGCAGAGACCGCCACAAGAACGGGAAACAGCAGCAAGGGTTTGCTGTCCATATTCGCGGACCATTGCGGCTTCGTCACCGGCCAGAGGCTGCGGCGTGCGTGTCGGATCGCCGAGTTGTACTCCAACCTGTATTCGGAGAGGACCCGACGGACCCTGGTGGGCAGCGTATGGCGCAGGTTCCAGAGCAAGCATCCCTCCCCGGGCAAGCTGATCGCGGCCCTGGCTGGAGTCTTCATGTGGGACAATGAGAAGATTCAAGATGAGGAAATGCACAGGTTTGCAAGCTCAATAACTCAGGACCACATGAGTAACCTAAGCTTATAAAGCTGGATAAAGCTTTGTACATTTTTGCAGATGCGGGCTGGAGCTGCAGGCCCTGGAGGCTGTGAAAAGTCTAAACGCACACGCCTGTGCTTTGAGCGGTCGCGCCGAGCCTGGCTGGGAAGTGGTGATGGAGAAGAAGGACTTCCGAGTGTGGAAGCGACCAATCCCCGACAGCCACCTCTACGAGTACAGAGGTTAGCATTAGAAAAAGTGGCTTGTCGTGCATGCGGACTATTTCAGCTGTCAACATTCGTTTGTATGTGTTTTATTGCAGTGCTGGGCTCTTACACTGATGTCACACCGAGGCAGTTCTTCAACGTGCAGGTACTAATGTCATTTTCTATGATCTCACTCGGGTTTGAAATGGGCCATTGGTGTCACACGAGGTCCATGATAGACATAAATAAGACTTGTACGCACAATAAACTGGTGCAAATTAGTGGGGGTGTTTTGTGTAGTGTATAGTTAGCTAGTTGAAAATACTTCTGAGCAGTAGTGAGGCTCTCACGACATGGGAAGGTGGTTGTGCATTTGTGGATTCACCTGTTGTGCAATCTGCTTGTCACCAATGTTAACATGTTGGCACTAATATACGGAATATAAATAGCATCGCACTTGACTGACCGCTGCTTTGTCTTTGGCCAAAGTTGGATACCGAGTACAGGAAGAAGTGGGACGCTCTGGTGATCAAACTGGAAGTGGTGGATCGTGACATCAACACGGGCTCTGAAGTCGTACACTGGGCTACGCACTTTCCTGTTAGTTCCCCTTCACCTTCTTCTCTTATTTACTTTCTAAATATAGCTCCCTGATAAAACAGTGCTTCACAAACTGTGGTAGTGGTGCACGGGCGCCCACTAGTGGTATGAGAAAGAATTACTGCCCAAGTATCTTTTGCTTGTATTTCACATTTAAGTTCAATACATTTGCATTTAAAATTTAAGAACGGGTACATTTTAAAAAACGTTTTTGTATACATTTATTCACTTTTTTTTTTTTTTTTTTATTCTTACGTGTACATTTAAGCGCCTTTCAAGCTGTGCCTAACGTTGCAAGTCGACTCTTCCTCTACAGTATCCCATGTACTCCAGGGACTACGTTTACGTACGACGCTATGAAGTTGACTTGGAAAACAACCTGATGACCCTAGTGTCCAGGTAAGAAATTATTATAAATGAAATGCAGCCCTGCTTACTTTTTGACTATGATACAAGCAATGAAAGGTCAAATTTTTTTTATGTCTGTTTTAAACGAAGCAATTGAAATGAAAATGTACTTATCGTTAGAGCCGTGCAGCATCCCAGAGTTCCCGAGTCTCAGGATTTTGTGAGAGTTCACGCATATCAATCCAAGATGGTCATCCGTCCTCACAAGTCCTTCGATGAGGTTAGAAACAAATCGGATCATTTTGAGTCCGAATGCAACATTCATATTTTCAGGATACACAATCCCAAGTCAACTGTTTTAACCGCCTCTTGACGATGATGATGATGTTAACAGAACGGATTTGACTACCTGCTAACGTACAGTGACGACCCTCAGACCGCCTTCCCTCGTTACTGTGTGAGCTGGATGGTGTCAAGTGGTGAGACTCTCATTTCATATCCGCCAATGTGTTCACAATCAGAATTTCATTTACGTTTTATTTATTTTATTTTACCCGTCCGACAAACAGGAAAAATAACAATAACAAATAGAGAGAGACAGAACGAGATGCAACGCCTGCACATAGCAACACAATAATGACATGCATACAACAAATGTGGATGCAGAAGTATTGATGAATGAATGCTGTATTGAAGTAATTTTCATAAATAACACACATTAGTCGTGGAATTATAGATTTTTAGGGACTGCTCCTTTAACGTCAAATCAACATTTAATCCCTCAAACCTTAAAAAATATAAACATTTATATTAATTTTTTTAAATACCATACTTGCACTTTTAACAACTTCAATACAAATTGTACATGTTAAGTAAAAAAAAAAAAAAAAAAAAAAAGTATTTAGTAAATGTGCCTTTCTATAAATTGCACCAACAAAAACTAAAAATAAATAAATAAAAAGATTTAATGGATTGTAATTAGCTGTTAAAATTGAATTGAATTTTTTATTTTTTTTTAAATTACTTTGGTACACAATTTGACAGACCAGAATGCAATTATGCACAAACACTTAGTTGATAGGTAATTTATTTATTTATTTTTGGTATTCTTACATTGGAATTTTTGGCAAAAAAAAAATAATACATTATTTGAATTGAGTAAAGAATAGACAAAAATTAAATGGCTTATAGCCATTTTCTATTGTGGTCCACATGTACAAAATAACACATTTAGAGACGTGTCCTATCTGTCCTATTATGACCCGACAGGCATGCCGGCCTTCCTGGAGAAGCTCCACATGGCTGCGTTGAAAGCCAAGAACTTGGAGGTGGGCATCCACGACTACGCCGGAGTCATCAAGTCCAACGACAACGCGGGCCGCCAGCAGAACCAGGAGCGCCTCGAAAAGAAACACGCCGGCGGTCCCGGTCAGATCTTCGCTTGACGTGGGACGACGACGTGGATGACTTTTTCACAGATGAAACCCTCCAAAGCCTACTTTGTGGGTACGATGTGTGTCAACATGTTTGTTTTATTTTGTAGATGAAGTGTTAAAAAGAAGAACGGACCTCGGCCAAGGTGCGATGTGTGGTCCCAATGACATGAGACGCTCTGGCCAAAGCATTCGCTGTTGGGCATTATTGACATTTTGGTGGACGTGCTTTTTTGCAGTATTTCCAATAGAATAGAGATGTCTGCACTGATAGATGAAGGCCTCAATGGGATAACACTGGTCTGCTCCTTTTTAAATTTTCTTCATGACTCACAACGTTGCTATTTCTTCGGTTATGTCCACACGATGAGAGGGCTTAAAAAAAAAAAAAAAAACTAGCTAAACCAGTCCTTCCATAGCAGGGGCGCAGTGTCTTATAACAACCGTGGAAAAGCCTCACGTCCAATGGTTATAGATGCACTTGCTAGTCTTTGTTTGGGGGGAAAAACAGCACTTCAAAATCTGTTCACGTATCATTTCACAAGTGGGAAAGGGTAAGATGGAAATGAACTTTAAAAAAAAAAAAAAGGTTATCCCATTTCAGCTATTTTTTTTGTAGCAAGCTAACATCTTTAACACTGTGACTTTCCACATGTCGACTTTGTCCCTAACTGGCATGAAATGACATGCACAAGCTCTGTAATTCTGCTTTGTTCATCCTGTAATGAATGTACAAATAATGCATTCGCTTCGAGATAATTAATAAAACGTTTACAGTCTGGCGATGTGGCAGACAACACATGCATTTCTATGTTATTGCTTTTTGTTTCCAGCAGTATCAACGTCGTCGTGTTCAGCAACTTCCTGCTCTTTACTATCTCACTCGTGAAGGGTGTGGAAATTTGGTTGTTTATTTTTCTGCTTATGTGCACAAAGTTAACAGTGGAACCGAAAGGGCCAAAGAGACAACATTTGCAATTTTTCTTATGACAACTGAATGAAGGTGTGGAATTCAAAGCGTAATAAAACCAAGGAGCTCATGCAGTCTTTACCAAAAAGAAAAAAATACTTCTGTATATGTGGAAAAATAGTTTTAAAGGAATACTTTACTTATTTAGCCATTTTATTTATTTATTTATTTATTTAGCCATGTCAAATATTTTTGCCTATAATAAATTTGATATTTTCATTATTTTTCACGTACAATTGGTACCTTTTAAAAACACATTTTGCAATTTGCTGTCGACTGAAAATGACATCACAAGGGCTCAGGTAACCAATCACAGCTCAAGTGACTTGTTTTGTTTTAGTTTAACTTTAGCAAGAATCCTTCTAAGTGAAAACAAATATAAAAACTAAAATTACTAATTGCATGGTCGTTAAAAAAAAAAAAAGAGCCTTAATGGTCGTAAAAAAAAAAAAAGTAAATAAAAGCTTTTACTATAAATGGCTGTTTTAACTTACTAAACATCGTTTTAAAAACCCCCGAAAACATTACTATGCATGGTCATTTACAACAACAACAACAAAATCAGACTTACTATACGTGGTCATTTAAAAAAAAAAACAATAAAAAAAAAACGCCTGATTATACATTGTAATTTTTTCGTTTGTTTTTTTTAAATGCCTTACTAGACATGGTCGTTTTAAGAAAAATAAAATGTCTTACTACACAAGGTCATTTTTTTTTTAATTGTATTTATTTATTTTAAGACGCCTTAAGACGTCATCTTTTTAAAAGTGCCTTACTACTTACCTTACATGGTACATAATATACACTTTACTATATAAATGGTCATTTTAAAAAAAAAAGAAAAGAAAAAAAAGACTCCCCATGATGGTCATCTTTTGGAAAAAATACCTTCCTATACATGGTCGTTTATTTAAAAAAAAAAACAAAAAAAAAACTACTTACTATACATGCTTGTTTTAACAACAAAAATGCCTTACTATACTACATGGAGATTAAAAAAAAATCCCTTAGTCGCTAAAAAAAAAAAAAAAAAAAAACTCCTTACAACACATGGTCGTTTAAAAAAAAAAAAAGGGAAAAAAAAGGCTTACTATACTACATGGTCATTTATTAAAAAAAAAAAAAAAAAAAAAAAAAAGACCTTTGGTCATCTTTTTAAAAATGCCTTACTATACATGGTGGTCGTTAAAAAAAATAGCATCATTATACATAGTTGTAAAAAACAAAAAAAACGTGTTATACATAGTTGTTTAAAAAAAAAAAAAAAAAAAAAAAAAAAAAAAAAGACGCCTACGATACATGGTCATTGTTTTTAAAATGCTTTACTCTTATACATGGTCATAAAAAACCCCCAAAAAAACAAACACCTTACTATATATGGTTGTTTAAAACAAAAAACATGCCTTACTATATACAGTACATGGTCATCTTTTTTCTAATCTTTACTATACATGGTCGTTTAAAAAAAAAAAAACACGCCTTACGCCTCATTAAAAAAAACGTTTTTTGTTGTTTTTTTAAAAAAAGGCCAAACAAAAAAAAAGAAGGCCTTACTATACATGGTCGTTTTTTTGTTGTTGTTTGTTTTACCTTGGTCGTTTTGAAAAAAAAAAAAAAAAAAAAGCCTTTCTATGCCTATGCCTGGATTATGCTGCTTTATTCATATCCATAAACACAAATTTAATCAGAATGCTGTATTTATACCAGTGGGGGCACATTGAACATATTATTATAAAAAGGAACCCTGGCTGTCATGACAAGTTTGCTCTATAACTATGAGATTCATTTTTCAAAAATAATTTCCAGTATTTTGTAGAAACTTTATTTAGACGTACGCTGACATTGTTACTTATTGGTACAACCATACGTCACACAGTGATATTTTCGCTGCAGAGGAAGATAAAGTCAACTTACTTTAAGTCTGGCAACGCATGATGGCCGCCGCCGGCTTCACTTTTCAGAAACATTTTCTGTCACTTAAAAGCGGGCAGTTCATTCTGAAATCTAAAAGACAATCGGGGAAAAAATTGTATAGTTCATTTTGCAATTTTTATTCAACTCAAAAGTTCATTTTCAACAAAACCACTCGTCATGACTCTGTGACCTGGGATTAGCTAGCAGTTGCCTTCATTTGCTTTTTGGATTTAGGGCTGTACGATGTTATTTTATTTATTTTTACTTATTCAATTTACTTATTCACTTACCTACATCCTGTTATATATATATATATTTTTTGCTTTTATACTTACCTACATATATTTACTAGAACTAATTTTATTTTGTGTTATTTTCTTTCACTTGTCTCTACTGCAAGACTGATTTCTATTCCATGCACAACACTTTGTATGCAGCAATGGATGTTTCAAAGTTCTTTATAAATAAGTTTGAGTTGAGATATGTCGATAATACAGAGAAACGACATATGGGTGTAATGAAAAACAAGCAAAAATATCAATCCAAACTGATGTGTAAAGTGCTGTTTTTTCATTAGAACTTAGTGACAGTCATCAACATTAACAAACTTGGCAATAAAAAAAAAAAAAAGAGAAAATTCAACTTACATTGTACCGCAACTGTGCTTTAGTGATAAATAATTTTATGCTCCAAAGTTTGTGTGTGTGTGTGTGACTACGTGGGTCTGTTAGCCGCATACTGTGTATTGCTACAATTCGTCCGTGCTGTGTGGCTTGACTAACCAAAACAAAAGTTTGCAACTCACTTGTAAACGTTGTTTAGTGGACCCAGTGGACGCAGGATTCCCAGCGATGTCAACTGTGTTGGTTTGGCATTTATTTGGTGGTCATTGAGTCAGCACCGGCCGGCGAAAGCGCACTAGTAGCTAACCCGGAAGTAAATTTGGCTAATGCTTTTGTATCCTCTCCCCCCACCCCCACCCTCCCAATCCCGATTGTCATTGGCCGTAGTTGTCAATCAAAGTTACATCTGAAAGGAGGTATGTGGTTGGCTGGCCATGCTTTACTTGAAACAGAAGGCGCAACTTTACGTGACTGACGTAGGATAAAAAAACAGACTGCACACTCTCTTTCACCCTTGTTGACTACTACCATGAGCGATTAGCATTTAGTTTGTCCAAGACGGCTGCCGTAGTGCAGCCTAATGGGATAATGTGTGTAAAGCCTGTTTTCCCTGTCTGGAGTCTGGAATAAAGGTCAAGGCAGGCACGGTACACAGTGACTACAAGCATTGTGTGCTTCAATAATAAGGATATGAAGACAGAATAAAGAAATTAATGTACTATTGCAATGTGCAACTTCTTGTGGAACTATTGGTACAATATTAATTAACAGTATGCTATGCTATCATATGCTATGCTATGCTATGCTATGCTATAAGGCTGAATTTTGGTATTCATGCAACAGAGTTGCATGAGTGTCCATAATAATGCTTTTGTATAATTTAGTAATATATACATTACTCATTCCATTACAATGCAACAAGAAAAAATAAAAATAATAAATCGGGGACAAAAAAAAATAAAAAATACATCTAACAGTATTCTATTCACACTTGAGCTTCCCTCTCAAATCTATTTATTCTTTTACTAGGTCAAACTAATGCTGTGCAAAAAAAAACATTTTTAAAACAGACCCTAATAACTTAAACATAAGCATATTAAACATGTATTCATTGTGCTCCAAGTGCGCTTTATACAATTCCAACAAGCTGTGTGTAATCTATCAAGTGGAGTAGTGTAATAACATTTGATCATCTCCATAAGCGCACACTTTTGCCTTGTATGTCTCATTACGCAATGTCTGCTCGCTCTGATTTATGGATCCGCTAACAGCATTAATAAAAACGACCTCTACGGGCTGCACTTATTAAGCCGGACGGTGGAGGCACTTACGCTAATTGAGACACTTCACAAATCTGCCATGTTGGCTTTGGCACACAGTCACCATTTCAAGACACGGGATTTTTGGATGATGTTTATTACAGTGACACAAGAAACAAACAAACAAAAAACAGCTTAAATGAAGTGTAGAGAAAAAGAACAAGAGGTTATTTTTTTTCGGATGTTGCAAATGCTCGCAAGGCTCCAAAGTGCTTGGCACAACCATGGACAGAGACGCACTGCATGGTTAGATCAAGCACAATGGTGCCCTCGGCAGTCAAGGGAGGGAATCGGACAATAATCATCGAAACAGGAGCTCACATCGACAAAAAAAACAAAAACAAAACAAAAAAAACAGCAAATATTGCCCACAACTTAAGTTAGGCTTTTTTTTTCTTTTTTCTTTTGCTGCAGTCAAAAACATCTTCAAGGTGACGTTCAAGTAGGAATGAGGAAGACAAAAACTGGTTTTAAAAATACACATGGAATTAAAAACAAAAACACATATGTATGTATATAGGTATACTGGTGGTTTCATGTGACACAGTACCTCAGCTCCATTTTCAGTTAGATACAAGAAAGTGTCAAAAGACAATATTTTTGCTTTTAATTTTTTTTATTTTTTATTTTTATTATTTTCAATGTTCTCATTGATTGAGCAATGTGGCCAGCTGTACAAGTACAAAAAAAAAAAGAAAACATAATTGGAAAATATATATCGAGAGTAAAGAAGGAATTAACAATCTCATTTTTAGACTGAGACATGACTTTATTGATCCTTTTGGGATGGCTCCCTATTTTGTAAATTCAAACTATTTTATTTTATTTTTTTATTAATTAATTTATTTATTCATTTATTAAATTTTTTTTATTCACGTCAATTTATCACCGCTGGCTAAAAAAACAAAAAGTAAATTGAATCTGAATTGATAAAATATCATTTAAAACAAATGTAAAAAAAAACAAAAAAAACAAAAACATAACAATAATAATTATTATTATTGTTATTATTGTAAGTTTTAAGATTTAAAATTACATTAAAGTGAATTGAAATTTATTTTTGATTGAAATTGAGTAAACATTGATCATTCATGTTCATAAAATCTTCATGTTCATAATATTTTGTAAACATTAAAAATGTATATTTGTCTAAATATTAAAATTACTAAAAGATAAAGCCCATAAAAAAAAATCAATTCTTTTAACTATTTTTTTTAACTAATTTTGACTTACAACTTTACATAAAAAAAAAAAAAGTACGTGTATGAATTTCAAAAATTTCAAAACCAAGAAAAAACAACTTATGATCATTTTACGAATGAAAAGTTACCAGGTAGCAAATCATTTTGATGTGCAAATTTTTATTTCTTTATTTTTTTTAATGAGAAAAAGATGAGTAATAGGTTGCGTCTCACTGCGGTAAAACGAGCGGGACTCCGCCCTTCTTGCGGACAAACTGCGTCAAACCCCACCCACGTCTCAAACCGTGCGACTTTTCCGATTTAAATTTTTTTTTTTTTTAATAAATTGCGGTAAGTTCTGACGTTTTTCGGTCCTCTTTACTGATGGCCCCTTAAAAATGGTTCCCAAGCTGGTCAGTTGACAAGCTAACTAGCTAAGATGTCTCAGACGTTCTGACATTTTCCCGCTAACCTTGTTAAAGGACAATCTCGTTACCTTCCCTTGAGTGTTTCTCTTCTCCTGTGGGATGTTTTGGGAAACGGTTGGAGGTGACTCAAAAATGGCAAAATGGAAGGACTTTACGTGACGATTAGACGGGGATGGATGATGATTTCATGGATGATTGTGATACTGAAGTACGTACGCATTCCTTACCAGGTTGTTTCGCAATGTTCACCTGTGGCGCTGCAAATATGAACGATTAATGACAAATCAAAACAACTTTGACTTTTTTTTAGCTATAAAAAAAAAAGACCCACCTTCTTGATCCATTGCGATGGCCTGAGGGTGACTACGGCTTGGGATGCTGCTGTCGGGTTTGTCGGTGGTTAGCCGAGATGTTTCCAGGCTGCTCTACTGGAGCCAGACTGTCCCGACTGCGTCCTCAGCACCCTTCAAGTCACCATCGCCTTCCCGCCCCTCCTTCCAGCTAAAGGAGGGGTCAGCGATGTTCTCCTCTCGGGATAGGTGCGCTGCCAAGGGGCGCTGCTACACGCTACCATTGGACATGAGATGGTGATGGGCTAGGTAGGGTGGGGGGGGGGATTTTTTTTTTTTTTTTTGGAGGATGGCTCCAATTCCGCATTTCATAAATATTAATACAGAGGCCTCACTCCGTGCCCGCCCTCGCTAAATGGCTAGTTTCTTTAATTTTGTTAGTGGGGGGTGGGAGGGAGTGGGAGTGCTTTATTCACTAAATGGCTTTTATTAGTGGCCGGTCTTCAACTCTTTCATTAGCTAAAGTGCTGCTATAATTTACAGACAGGGGGAGAAACGGGTGGGAGGAGGAGGGATGGATTGGAGGCCGCGCATCGGTGAGGATGCCGGGACTGGAAAGTCCTTCAAGTGTTTGGATTCATACTTGCGAAAACAAATGGAGACCACCACACATTACTGTGACAATATTGGGGGGGGGGGGGGGGGGGGGGTGGAAGTTAAGTAACATATCGATTGCAGCCACTTTGGAGCAACATTTGCAAGCATAAATCGAAACTCAGTGGCGTTGTGCATGACTGGTTAGCACATTTGCCTCGCAGTTCAGGAGTCGTCGGTTCAAATCCAGCAGCTGGCCATCCATTTATGTGACTGTGAATGATTCTCTTGAGTTAGGATCAGGTTTATAATAGTTTTCAATGTAGTTTTTAATTTATTTTGGCTTTTTTTTTTTTTTTTTTTATTCAGTTAGTTTTGTATTCAATATTCAGTTTTTATTAGTTATTTTTTAATGCTTTGTTTCAATTAGGTTTTTACCAGTTTAAGTATTAGTTTGAGCTTTTTTCAAAAAGTGGAGTGTAAAAAAAAAAAAAAAAAAAAAAAAAAAAAGTCACAAATTATTGTGTAATACAGTAAAGTGGTCTCACACGCCGGTCCTCGAGAACCGCAGTTCTGCATGTTTTAGAAATTTTCCTTCTCCAACATACCTGATTTAAATTATCAGCTCATCAGCAAGATCTACAGGAGGCTGATAACGATCCTGATAATGCTGATTTGCTTTCTTTCAAATACATTGCGGTGATATAAATTTACATCCAGTTGTGTTAGCAATTTAGACTACAGCCCTATTAAGCGATATCCATGTTTTATATCAGCCTCATAATAGCCGATACACGGGCGCAGTCCATTGCTGGTCGTAAAATGGCCGCTGGTCTTCCCGCGCACGCCTCCGCTCTGATGAAATGCTTTTTCCACGCATGTGTGTGCGCGTTCAATGGAGTCGCGTTAGTTGTGAACAGCTGCCGTATGATGTCCCCAAACTGCATCTGAGTGAATGAACTGATTAACCTGAGTGGCTGTCCCGGCCGGCGAGGGAGGAAAAAGGGGGGACGCAGGGATGGAGGGGGTGGAATAAGTGCCTTCATCATCAATGTCCCGTAAATCACTGAGCTGGACAGGCTTTTTAAATGAGACTTTCCCCCCCTCCTCTGAGCCAGAATGGAGTGGTTGTGATGCAGTGGAGAGGCCTTTGCATTACAAGGAAACCATCAAGTATAACTGCTTTCGTGCATTGTGTTTGTCGATACATTATTAGAATTTTTTTGAAACTGGCCTAAACATTTAGCTATACCGGAATGAATGACATCCAGTAGAAGAGATGAGTGGGCCAAGTAGTGTACCTAATAGGGTATATGCCACGGAAGAGGCGGGACCTGATTTTGCACATCCGTTTCGGGTCCGGGTTGCGAACGCGCAACCGAGGGGCACAAAGTCGGAAGCACAAGTATTTTTGACGCAGCCCACACGTCGCAAACCGAACCGGAAAGAAACTGATGTGCAAAAACAGTCCCGCCTCTTCCGTAACAATGATAAGCGCAATATTGTGATATTAAAACTGGCACAATAGCGTCGTCGTCATGTTCACAATATTTAAATGCAATACATCTGTTAAAAAAAAAAAAAAAAGTCAGGTTGATTTGCATTTGTGCAATTCTAGCCCCCTCTGGTGGCTAGTTTTTTTTTTTGTGCAATTTAATTTTCATTAGGGATGTTTTGGCCCTTCTATGTTGAAAATCTACACTAATTGTCAGATGAAGGGGAACGTAATATTCTTATGAAGCTAGAGTCAATATGTGGAGGAACTCAATGTGTGCATGCATTAACAAAGTCACATAATAATAATAATAATAATAATAATAGCATAACATTGCTGTTATGTACAAAAACACAATAGTGCTTTTTTTTTTGTATGAGCCCATTTTTTTTTTTTTTTTTTACAATATTGTGACCATATTTAAATATTGCCAACCTCCCCACAATATCATGATAATTATCGTATTGTGAGCTTCATATAGTGATAATATTGTGTCATGACGTTTGGATATTGTTACATCCCTAGTACCTAATGTTGTGGCCAATGAGCAGCAACAGATAGATGTGTACTGTTGACAAATAAAAAGTCAAACTCGTGTAAAGTTGTGAGACTCTTTTGCTTTTATTTTGTTTCCATTTCAATGCAAGCGTTAACCAATATTCAATATGAACTAATCATGGTGTTGAAGTGTTTCCATGTGACATGTACATTCATGTCATCCAGTTGAAAATAAGACAGGCGTGACAAGCACATTACACAGAAGCTCTGATGAATTGTTTACCTTTGTGATACCATGCCACACATCTTTTTCTTTCCTGCAAACTTTATTACTTCTTCACCAACTGGATAACGTCCTCGTCTTCCATCACGTGGTCCTTGCCCACCTTTTGAGGGTTGTGTTTGACGGACGATCCCCATACGAGCGCGCTGAAAAGAAGTTGATGGCATCGCGTGAATCGCGTGGGACGGAAGCAGAAAAGGTGAGCAGCAGCGAGCGTCAGTGACACAAAAGACTGTCGCTAATGTGGCGTGACACGGCTCGCCCCCCCCCCACCTTCGCCTCCCCGGAGGATCACTAATGCTCGGCCGCACTCATGTATTGACTGATTGACGACCCGGGCGCTCCCGTTTGGAGACGGACACCCCTGATCCAAACGCCGGCAGTTAATACGTCTATATCTGCACGTAAAGTGACCGACGGCTGTAACTGGTTAAATGGACTCTTTGTGATTCCTGGTTAGTGGTTGCTTTGGGACTAGATGCTGCCTTTATTTTTTATATAGTATTAAGGATAAAATTATTTCTAAATCTTACTAAGTAATTGGTTCGATTTTGTTGCAATATTCTGGACTTTTCCTTGCAAGTGTCGATGGCCAATGATGCACTAAAATCCTAATTTAAAACTTAATCACACCGACAACAGAGAGACATTGTGACGATCATTGGACAAGTCATTCTGTACACATGGGGGTATTTTGAGAAAAGCATGAAAATGACACCTGGGAAATGCAGGACATAATAATAATAAAAAAAAACATTATGTTTATGTCTTTATTTTATTTTTTTATTTTTTTTACAATGAAATGTATTTAGAATGTATAAAATTAATTTATAATTATTATTATTATTATCATCATTAATTCAATCTCTGGTGTAATAACCTTATTGATTGATTGAATTTTTATTTTACTTTTATTATTTTATTATTATTATTATTATTATTATTATTATTATCATCATCATTAATTCAATCTCTGGTGTAATAACCTTATTTATTGATTGACTGAATTATTTTTGATTTTATTATCTGTTCTCATTGCTGCTGGACATGTACATTTCCCAGAGGGAGCCATCCCAAAGGGATCAATAAAGTCAAGTCTAAGTCTAAGTCTATGTGCCCAGTAGTCCAAACTATGAAAGACCAAAACTGCCAAAATTCCAAATAAATAAATGTCTAAATATATAAAATATATTCTATTCTATTCTATTATATATATAATTTACGGTGGCCATTTTGCCGCTGTAAAACGGATACAAATGTGCGGATTTTTCTGCTTAACTCTTATTGCACAAACCATATTAATCAGAATGCAAAGCTTAGACTAGTGGGGCGCATACAACATTTTATTGTAAAGAACATTTTTGGGTTAACACCTCTCAGTGTGTCAATCAAAACTGAGCACTATCACCTTTGTCTCACAGTCTTTCATATTATTTCAGTGGCAGTATCTTGGATTTTTTTATTTTTATTTTATTTTAACACACATGACTGTATTGTATATGAATGGAGTGTTGCAGTACTCACTACTTGAATTCCTTGATGAGGTTCTTGTGAATCTTCAAGCAGAAGTCCTCGACGGCGGTGTGCTGGTCAGGCAGCACGACGGGCGATGTGTAATCAGGGAGCTGGCCCTTGGGTTTGGTGTAGCTGCACATGTTAACACGTTATCATCATCACAGCTCAGGTTAGGAAAGGCGAGATATTATGGAAAACAAAAAACAATCAATCAGATGCAGCGCTTACATGCGCACGAGCTTGAGGTAGTCCCACATCTTCTCCAGCAGGTCGTCAAAGTTCCAGCGGTGGTGGGCCGAGATGGGCACGCAGTGCGGCACCTTGTAGATGACGTCCAGCTCCTCGATGGAGATCTGGTCGATTTTGTTCAGCACGTAAATGCAAGGGATGTACACCCTGCAGGGAGCACACAAAACTCTCACTATGGGCAGAGCATACTAATGACTTGTCATAAAGGCAAAAACAAAATACACATTTTTGTCTTATTGGGCCTTCTAAAGCAGCAGTGTTGAACCTGGGCAGAATTAATAAAACCTGATAAGATATTGCTCATATAACCGTTCAATAATGTTTACTCAAAAATGCTCATAATTGTGGGAATGCTGAAAGCATCCCACGTTATTCGGATTTTTATGCACCTCACTTATTAGCCGAGAAACAACTCCCACATAATACTTCCGATTTACATCGTTCAAATTTCAACTTGCATCAAAAATCCACACCTTTCGGGGTATCTATCATCTGATTCCACGTTACATACAGTACTCGCTAGAGGTGGGAATCTTGGGGCACCTCACGATTCGATTGCGATTACGATTCAGAGGCGACGATTCGATTATAAAACGATTATTGATTTCCCCCCAGGCAGCAGAAAAAAAACAATGTATTTTGGCGCTTTTAATGTTTCGTACATTAGTTACAAAAATAGTACAAAGGTCCTCTCAGGCCTAAATAAACTACTATTTCAGTATCAAGTTAACAGTTCAAAACAGTAAATAAAATACTCAAGTCCTCATTCTGTAACAACAGCTTTTAAGTATATTCAGTCTTCAACAGAATAAAACATAGCATTGAGCAAAAATATATTATTTTTATCCACTCAAAAGTGCACTGAGGTATAAATGAAAGACAATGTGAACTACTACTTCAATACAAATGCCTTAAAAAAAAAGTGCTTTCCTGCTTTTTAAGTTGTGTAAAGATGAACATGTAAACATTAAAGTTTCTCAGAGGTACAAAAAAAAAAAAACCCTCAAGTGCTTTTCTGCTTTTTAACTTGTGTAAACATGAACGTGTAAACATTAATGGGATCGTTCGGCTTTTTTAACATGAATCTCAATTTGATCCTCACCTCCCGTGTGTGCGATCAGCGCTGACTTCGGCGTTGGACGAGAGGAAAATAGTCCAGCAAGCTGGCTGGGGTCTCGGAAATAAAGCGTTTTTCTTCTAAAAACTATTTGTTTTCAAAAGCGTGATACATTTCCACCACAATACTCTTTTCTGAATAAAGTCAGACGCCATTACCGCCAGCCACTACTTTTCTGTTCGTTCGTTCGTATCACTGCGCGGCGCCCTGTAGAACGCTAACCGACGCACTGCAGCCAGCTAGCTGATACTTCCGCCTGAAGTTGTTTGCCTTTTCGGAGCAGGTCTGATCTCACGAAGAGGTGGGTTGGTCAGCTCAGCCATGCTTGTTGTTGTTATGAATCTCGAGGCGTGAGTTGTGGATGTGTACTCTCGGTCCGTCCCAAAAAGCGTCCCGAAGACCGCGCGCGCTACTGCGTTTCAGTTCCGCGTACTTTTCGCTCGTTTCGCTTCCCTTGGCATATTTATATAATCGGAATTTGGACATTTGTGAATCGTTCTCGATTGTTGCACGGCCGAATCGTGAATAATCTAAGAATCGGAAATTTTGCACACCTCTAGTACTCGCACAATTTAATGTTAATTAACTTTTCCCCATTCATTTTCAACGGGACTGACTTTGATTTTTTTTTAAGTCCCATTTTCCAGCTCTTTGATACTGCTAAGTGGAACACTTGGTTAAGTGCGGGTTCAAATCCCACCTCTGACTGTACATTGCAAATATATCCATGGCAATTATGCTTAGTGATATAACTGTATACCACCTGACTATCGTATCAGGAAATTCATTCCAATTTCACTGAAATTATTAAATCCCACCTTAGACAGATTGCAGTTCATGTTTTCATCTTATTCATTTATCTTTCAACTTCAATTAAAACTGTAATTTTCACATAATTTATCTTTCAATTTACATCATAAGCATTCAGCTATAAGCAGCTTTCAGCATTCCCACGCAATTTCTCCAGAAATTGTACTTAGTCGAGTATTTAATACAAATTTCTATAACCATTGCTTTGTATTTATCCACAAATCAAAGTACAATTTTTTAGTGATAGACCGATATGGTTTTTTCAAGGCCGATACCGATACAGATTATTTGTAGTCAAGTTGGCCGATAACCGATATTTCAAGCTGATATTCATTTGCAGTAAAATGGGGAGGGGGGGGGGGGGATTCTTTCAAACTATATATAATTTCTCACTGAGTAACAAATTCATGTGAATGTAGCTCATTTGGGGTTTTTGTTAGGGTTCGTAAAAACGTTTCAAAAAGATTTTTGCGGTGAAAAATTGTGTGAATATGTTCCAAATTTGTTTACGACAAATAAAAACTGACTGCGAACATCTTACAAATCCTGATGAAAACCCCAAATTCGCTACGTTCGCAAGTATCCCCTGCTCAGTGAGCTTTATCGGCCTTCAGATTCAAAACATGGCCGATGCCGATATTTGTCAAAATGTCAAATATCGGCGCCGATAATCGGCCCCGGCCGATTATCGGTCTATCCCTACAATTTTTAGCTACAAAAGCTCAGTATAAATGTTTTTCACCATCATCAAGATTGCTCATATTACCTTTCTTCCACCATTTTAATCTCAAATGACATCACAAACATTTGATCACTTTTAGTCAAAAATGCTTGAATATATATTTTTAACCTAAGCGTGATAATAACAATAATATACTGTATATTCAATTGATGATTTTCAAAATTGCAGAATAGCCCACGGTGTGTCCCCCCCCCATATGACTTGAGATGATTCCCATTAGGAGCATACGGGCCGGCGGCAATGATCTGCCGAGTGGCCACGCCCAAAGGAAAGCCGGCGGCGGCTCGTCGCCTCACCGGTTTCCCTCCACCACGTCGATGAGGTCATCCGCCGTGGCGTCGCTGCGGAGGGTGATGTCGGCGTTGTGGATCTTGTACTCGGACAGGATGGTCTTCACCGTGTCGGCGTCCAGCTCGTTTTGTGCACACTGTGCGGGGCGGAACACACAAGAGCAAATATTAATACTGCGTAGAAGAAACCGCACATGCAAAAATCAAGTTAAATGTCCACTAGAGGGCGCCGTTGTTAAATACACCTAAAAGGACACTCACGGTGGCAGTAAAGTTGATGCCGCCTTTGTCCTTTCTCTTGAAGCCGATGTTGGGCGGCTGCTTGTTCAGTCGGATGCCAAAGCCCTCCAGCTCGTGTTCTATTAACCTCTTGTGCAAGAGAGGCTTCAGCACGTCCAGCACGATGAGAATAAGGTTGCAAGTTCGAGCCACTAGTGCACAGAGAGGGGGAGACATGCGTTAAGTTGATACAGAAAAAGAGCAGTATGGATGGTGCAAATTGTTTTTTTTCCCCCACTGGTAAATATTTAACAGGGAAAAAGGTGTGCTACTGTGCTTGGTTTACAAGTTCTCAAGATTACCTCATAACTCACTAATATAAAGTCTTGTTTATTTAAACAAATAAATAGAAAAAAAATCTGTCTGGAGCCACAAGACAATTGAACATGATGATGAAAGAAACAGGGTGTTAGTCTCTAATGTACTGAAGGCCCAAGAGCTAATTAGAGCTGCACCATAAGAAATGTAAGCACTGAGCAGCATCCAATATTTTGAGATCCATAAATTTTTAGACCTTTCTGCCAAATTACTTACATTTTTTCACAATTTTATGAACATATGGTAATTTTCTGCTTCTTCTTTCTTTTTGGACATTTTATGGTTTTTTCCCCCCACTTTTTTTTGCTATAAATTTTCTGACATTTTTTGGCATTTCTTTTGTGTGGACATTTTATGGTAATTTTCAGTATTCCTTCTTGTTTTTGGACATTTCATGGTTACTTTTTGAAGATTTTCGTTTTTTCCCCAGACTTTTTTTTCCCCTTCTAAGTTTGTGGTCATTTTATGGTAGTTCTAGGGATTTCTTCTTTTGTTTTTGGACATTTTATAGTTACTTTTTAAAACGTTTTTTCCTCCCCTGCCTTTTTATATTTTCTACTTTCCTACATTTTCTGACTGTTGGGCAGTTATATGGACATTTCATAATAAATTTTCTGCTTTGCCTCTTCCTTTTTGGGTACGTTATGGTCACTTTTTGGACATTTTTTATTTATTTATTTATTTATTTTTTATTTATTTATTTTTTTTAAATATTTTACTACCTTTTGTCTCTTTCTGACAACTTAAAAATGTGGATCACTAATTCATTTTAAGAAAAAATCTAACCTGAAAATAAAGATAAATACATACAATAACATTTTCAACTATTTTTTTTTTTTTTAAAGATACACAGTGAGCCACAGGAGAGGGACTACATAGCCACATGTGGCTCCAGAGCCGCAGGTTGCAGACGCCTGATTTAAACTGACTGCAAGCATGTTGGTGTTACCTGCAATAACTTGTCTGCCTCTGCCTTTGCCATCTTTGGCCCCTTCAATGATTCCAGGGAGATCCAGAAGCTTTCAGGGAAAAAGATAAAGTCAAAATAAAATCACAAACTGACAACTTTCCATAGCTGCTAATCAGTAGGATTTGTATGTTGTTGTTGTTGTTTTTTTAAATGTACCTGGATTTTTGCTCCTTTATAGCGAATGACTCCGGGTACCGTTGTGAGAGTGGTGAACTCGTAGGCAGCAACCTCGGAGTAGACCCCCGCCAGGTTGCTCAGCAATGTCGACTTCCCCACTGAGGGAAAACCCACAAAGCCAACACGGGCATCGCCAGTTTTCGCTACGTCAAAACCTGAAATGACATACATATCATCAGACAGTGTGACTGGATACGTGGATACATTTTGTCAACAATAATGAATTGGATCTATTTAATAGTCATATCAACAAACAACAAACACCAGCGGCAACAATATTTTAGGCCCAACTATTTTCATGCCTAAATGAGCTGCCACTAAAATTGAAATGGCAAGCAAATAACAGCTAGTTTGTGTTCGGACCATTTTGCACTAATAAAGTTTGCTGTAAAATATTACACAACAGAGTCCCTTGGTTAGGATTAGTTACTAGTTACTTGGAACATGATGTTATCTAGTCCGTACTCATTACCTTCTCCCGTGCCGCCACCGCTGCCTCCCTTTGGTGTGATGAGCTCCCGCCTGAGCTTGGCCAGACGTGCCTTGAGCAGACCCAAGTGGTGAGCGGTGGCCTTGTTCCTCTGCGTCCTGGCCATCTGCAACAAAGCAGAGCGAGCACGGAAGCGCCAGCCCCCGTCGGGTCTCTTATTCCACTTATATAACCGGTACACAGAAATATAAAATTCCAGAAACACACTAACATTCCTAGTATTCATTTAATTCATAGTCTTTAACTATAATGTTTTTGAATTGTACATTTTGTATGTCATTATTTTTCACTTTATTTGAATTTATGTCTATTTACATTTACAGTAACTACACATAATGTTCCACTTGTCTGGCCCACATCGAAGCTGAAATTTGTAAATAGAGATTGATTTTTTTGTGATACCAGTCCTGGACTTTGTCTGACAAGAATATATCATCACACAGCCCAAGGCGGTGCGCCATATTTACCGTTTTCAATTTGATTGATTTCTACTTGCAGCCATGATGTGATTGCCATGCAATATTTACTGCAGACAGTTATATTTCAATGACGCAGAGTGGTATAAATTAATTTGCATGATGGCTTTGATTAAATACTTCGTCATGTGTACTGGGCTTGGTGTTTCTCTATCTGACATTTTCATTTTTACAGTGCAGAAGTGTTTTTCATACAAATACTTTCTGTAACTATGACTTTATGACTGCATTGTATATAATTACTTTAGTGTCACCTAAACTATGTTTTAGTGAAGGGAGGAGCTTCAATTCCCTGTCAAATAGGGAAACAATCGAAAAAAAATTGACTGTATTAAAAACTTATGTCAAGAAGAATGAATCACTTTTTATGTTTTTTTTTTTTTTCTGATTCATTCAAAGTATCAGACACCACTAACGGGTAAGTGTCCAGCATCCAGTGAGTGAACAAGTGACAGATTGAATACACAATTGACTTTGGCTTTTTATAACACTCGTTTTGGCATGTAACTGGTTTATTTGTGCACTATAATCCAGTTCCAAACGTTTACCGGCGAACTTCTCCACGAATACAACAATAACCCCAAGATACGCTCTTAAACCGAATGTTACAGCTACACCTTCATCAAATGATGACAAATGTTTACAGGAGGTGGGGAAAAAAAAAAAAAAAAGACAAAAGGCTGTCCTAAAATAACGACGTAATGACACATATGGCCCAGCTCTGTGAGCGTGGCTAAATTGTTAGCATTCCTAACTAACCGTTAGCTACTACGAGGCTTGATTCATCCGCGAGCGCCACGTTTCCTTTCGATCTTACCTCATTTTCGATCTCTGCTATTTTGGCGAGTATGCTCATGATGACTGAGATTTTGTGTCACAGTTTTGCGTTACCGATAAACGTTAAAGAAATGACAAACGGACGTGTCTAAAGTTAACAAGTGTGTGGCAAGCACACTGCTACCACGCAGGCGTCAACGTGCACTTCCTGGTACCAAATCTCGCGAGAATGCGTCTGTGTTATCTTTGACCCTGTTTGTTGACTTGCAGGTTGACCATGTTTTAGTATAGTAGTGTAATAATAACGCGTCAAATCAGGACGCAAATTTTGTCTAACAATGCCAGAAAAATCTAATAAAAATTTTGATGTATCCCATGGTTTTAATGCAAAAACATTCTCATTGTACACAAAAATGCCGACATAATAAGGTACTATGTATTCACATTTGTTATAAAATAAAATATGATATATCTACAGCTCATGCCGGTATCATGTGATAGTAAAATTGTCCACGAGATGTATAACGGCTTCTATTATTTCCATTACTTTAGGAATACAATATGTTTCAAGAAGATGAGTGCTGTATGAATTGAAATCAAACACACCAGAAATCAGTTGTCAGCCATGTTTATCATTTCTGCTCTTGAATACACTTCAGCGGAACCATTTCCTGTAAAAAATAAATGCAAATTGAATGATGATATAATTGAAAAGAAAAACAGGTCCATAGTTACATTCTGTAAAGAACTTTGCAGATTTGAATTCATACTCAGTATATATGTATGTACTCCATTCTGATGAGTCTAACACCACATGCTTGGTATGCTGAATCTGTTTGTGCCCAGATCCCTGTTGCGGTTCATTATTATTACACTGTAGGAGGTGTGCTTGTCCTCATCAAAATATACAAAAATAGTACTTTTCTATAAGGTAGATACGGTATTCAGCGAGTTGTTCAGCATCAGTTGTTGTTCAGCTGAGCATGAGGAGCACACGAAGGAAGGAGGAAGAATAGGAAGTGTAACACAGCAAGACAAGACAAGTTTCATTATTACTGAGTTTGTGACATCTGTACTGTATACTAGATATGTAACTTTAGCTTAACACCAACGGGGGACTTTGCCTCCAGTCATCCGCCCTTGCCATAGCTCAAACTCTTCTTTAATTAGAATACATCACCAAACATCAGTCATTAATGAAGTGCATTGATTTAATAAAAGTGCAGATTACAGACTTTGATGCATTGGGCTGGAGGATTTTTACTAACGTGTTGTACATGCGTACAGATGATCAGACCTGAACTGTCCAATATAGCCGTTGTCAAATCTTTGTGTGTGCGGTGGCGGAGTCCTGATTTGGCATTTTTTAAAATTTAAATTTTTGACCGCGACCTTTCGCCGAGCGGATGACAGGATATTCCTGCGAGCCAGTGGCAAAATACTCCAATTATCAGTAAGCGTGTACCCCATTTTCTATAAATCATTTTTGTGCATCCAGATAAGTTTTTGATTCATATCATTGAATAGCTCTAGCTATCTACTTTTGACCTGTTTTTTTGTTATTTTATGTTATGATATTTAATACAATATTTTTGTGGGGAACATGCTAATATTCAAGTACAGATACCACTAATGTGCAAGTCAACCGCATAAGCCAGCGAGAATCAGTATGAATAAATAATTTGATAATACACAAGAAATAAATAAATGCAATATGGTTTATCCATCTGCAACTTGTCTCGGGTTGTCACACTGTGTCAGCTATCATGGCGGTTTTTGCTTATTTGCTGGCAACCAGCTGGAAGTGTTCTCTTCGGTCTTCACTCTGTATTTCTGTTAATGTTGTCAGAGCAACACAATCATAATAATACAAATAGAATTAATGATCAAATATGCTGTGTTATGTCCTTAAAATAATATCACAATATACGCATATAGGTATTGTGTGTATACTCACTATACAGTACTCCCTTAAGTACATTGAATATCTTGGTAATATAGTGAGTATATGGACAACTATAAGCACTAAATAAACTACATTCACTGAAATGTTGTGACATTTCTTTAAGGAGACCACGCAGTCCAAATTACAGCTCTTAAAAATCTCACCGTCAAGTTGATCAATTGCATACCCAGTTGCAGATGAATACACCAGTTGCAAATTGCAAAATGTCATTTTCAAAACTGGAATGAATAAAAACTCAGGACTCGGGTCTTGAATGTCACAGGAGTGACTGACCAATCAATAAGCATTGAAAAAGAATTTCTTCCAACTGAGGTGAAAAGTGTCAAAAGTTTTGTGACAGGGGGACGCTTCATTTGGAGAATTGAAACAAATAAATTTGGTTAATTGATGTATAATTTTTAGATCTTCAAAATGCCTCTTTCTCATAACATTTCTGAGTACAGTGAACCCCTGCTATTAACTAGACTAAGTGCAATTTCTGGAGAAATTGCGTGGGAATGCTGAAAGCTGAATGCTAATAGCCGAATGCTAACCTGAATGCTTACGAAGTAAATTGAGAGATAAATTATGTGAAAACTGCAAAGTTTTCATTGAAGTTGAAAGATAAATGAATAAGAAGAAAAATTGAACTGCAATCTAAGGTGGGATTTAATCATTTCAGTGAAATTGTCATGAATTTCCTGATATGATAGTCAGTTGGTATACAGTTATATCACTCAGCATAATTGCCATGGATATATTTGCAATGTACAGTCAGAAGTGGGATTCGAACCCGGGACCTCCTGGTGACTGGACAATGCACTTAATCAAGTAGGCCACTGAGCAGTGTCAAGAGAGCTGGTAATGATGATCAGTTGTATGTACGGAAGTGGGCATGGACAGAGTGACTTAGACAAAGTCCCATTGAAAATGAATGGGGAAGAGTTGATATTTAACGTTAATTTGTGCGAGCGCCGTAAGTAATGTGGAATTAGATGATAAATACCCCGGAAGGCGTCAATTTTTGAAGCAAGTTGATATTTGAACGGTGTAAATCGGAAGTATTATGTGGGAGTTGTTTCTCGGCAAATAAGTAAGGACGATAAAAATCCGATTAACATATGTGGGATGCTTTCAGCATTCCCACAATGAGTAGCCAAGTCCTGCTAAAAACAGCAAAAACCCAAGAGTAGGTTTTTGAAGGACTGCTTATAGATGCCACTAGATGGCAGCAATTCACATTTGTTCCTATTATACCTGAATAAATGGAGCTCCTCCTCTCAGTTCACGTTGCTTGGCACCAAGATACCAACAGGTGGTGCCAAACTTTTAAACACTGATTTGGCCTGAACACAAAACAGCAAATAGGTGAGTTTTTCATTGAATAACGATGTTGCCCAAAACAACCAGTGAAGAGGCGAATTTGAGAATGCAAATCTGCAAATATGCAGGAGCTCACTGCACTAAGACTTTTGGGGCACAATCACTACACCGCTGCACGCCATTTGTTCGACAGGACACTTGATGTTGATGCTGTTTCTAACCTAAAAGATTACACTTGCTTGTATTTGCCTTCTGCCGTCACGCCAGTCCCATCCAGCTCAAACCGTTCCCCCAATATCACTGTCATTTTCCAGTGAGAAGCACTATTTTAGTGCAGTAGTTTCCCACCCGATGACAGGCCTTTACTGAGGGAAGCGTCATGCCAACACTGAGGTAATAGAAAGCAAAAACTAAAAAATAAACTGCATGTAGTTATCCACTATCATTGGATTCTGTCATCAGAATATGGATAATACTTATTGAAGCCATAAGGCTTTAAGATAAATGCAACTTGGCCATATGATGGCAAAAGTCTTCAATGGAGGCCTTCCCTTCGGACCCTAGCTGCTCTCGGAGGAGGTGGGCGGCGCCGTGGTCGACGACCGCCGCCGCGACGCCGACTGCGAGCGTTCGGGGCTGTGTTTGTCGTAAGGCTGCAGCCGCACCTCCACGAAGTCCCTGTGCTGCTGGCTGATCACCTGGCTGATGAGCGCGGGCAGAGCCTGCAGGTTGCTCAGCAGAGTCTCAAGTTTGGTCTCCAGCAACGCGATCCGCTTCTCCATGTCCTCGCCCCGCTCGTTCAAGTCCGACACCATGTCGTACATGATGTTCTGAGTCTGGGACAACAAGGCAGAGGAAAACGCAGCGTTAGCGTCACGCGCTGCTTTTCCTGCTCCTCGCTAACATTCTGCTTTCATAATGAGACTTAAATGCAGCTGGCTGAATATGGATTTCTGAAAAGGAAGGAAATAAGAATGATATTTAGGCTGCACTTTAGTAGAATGGTAACAATTCATAACAGAAAAACAACATAATTAGAAATCATAAAACGTACCTAAATAGGTGCTGATGATATAATTAATCATTACTCATTATATACTGTGCGTGTTGTACAGGGGTCAGCAAGAGTTCCTGTCAAAAGAGCCATGTTAGACAAAATAAATAAAAATAACCACAAATCTGTCTGGAGCCGCAAAACATTTTAACATTGTGACGAAGGAAACAGTGTGTTATTGTTAGTCTAATGTACAGAGGGCCCAGGAGCTCATTAGAGCTGCACCATCACAGAAAAATATGCAACAGCCAATACTTTGAAATTCATTTTCTTCTACCTTTCGTATTCCGTTTTTTTTTTCTCCTTTTTTCTGTTAAATTTCTGTCATTTTTGGCAGTTTTATGGACATTATACCAATTTTCTCACTCTCTTCTTCCTTTTTTAGACACTTTTCTTTCATGGACATTTTACGGTCAATTTTTGGAAATTTTCCGGCATTTAAAATAAACAAAACTTTTTCTCTTTTTCCAACTTAAAAATTTTGACTCCATTTTAAAAAAATATTTAATTACTCATTGTTATTTAATCATTAATTAATTAGAAGAATATTTTATCTAAAAAATAAAAATTATGTAAAAAATATTTCTCTAACAATTTCTTCTCATTTCCATTACTTGACTCAGGTGTCTACAAAGGTGAGTAGTTTTACTTTATTTTAGTTTTATGACACACTGATGAACTCGTCTTTCTAATTGTCTGACATGATAAAATTACTTTATACGCAGTGATGTTGTATTGAGCTTAAATCACGTTCCATTATTTCCTAAAATGCATTATAACTAGTCAACCGTCATCATGAAGAATGTTTTGTTCCATTGTATTATGAAAATGTTACACGCCAAAGTCATATTTGACTGCCTCTCAATGAGTGCCCAATAAAAAGGCAAAGAAAATGTTGAATTTAAACAGTCAATGTCAGTTTAACCTTGTTGCTACTAAACTCCAAGAGCTGATCAGCAAAGCCAAGTAAAAAGCATCACCCCCAAAAGCAGTAAGACCTAACAGAGTGTATCCAAAGAGGAGTAAAGGTTAGAAGCAGAACCGCACATCCAGTATGGTTGACGACACATTCATCACCACCAGCACATGACTTATCTTTACAGCCTCCACAAACAGGCAGCAGCAGAATATATGCTGGAGGAGACGCGGCCACAAGGGGTCGTGTTATATGAGCAGGGACTCATGTTTGATTGAGCACGTTAGTCCGTCTGACCTTGACTTTTCAAAAGAAATGGTGCCACTTTCACACACCTTAACACAATATAAGCTCTGGGGCTGCGCAGGTCTTTGGAAAACACTGTCACTTTGAAAATGGACTCTTGGAGAGGAGAGTGAGAAGGTTTTAGACAATGTTTTAAGTGGAAAAACTTACAACTTACAGTAGGTCAGATAGGTGTGGCTACTTGGTGTTTTGAATTTTTTTTGTAAATGATGTGAAACTGAATAAAGTTTTGTAAAAATCGCAACGTAAGATGGCCGCCGCAGGCTTAATTTCTCGCCACAGCATGAGAAGCCGCTTATTTTTACGTCCGTGCTGTATCAGCCTGCGAATCCACCGTCTGACCGTAGTCTTTTTGAAGCTTGTTGCTGAGACAGCATGGTAGCGTTTTCATTTCATTTTCTCCACTCAAGAACGACGGTTCAACACACGCATTCGGGTTCGCTAGCGTCACGTTTACCGCGGCCGACTTGAATGACGTAAGCGCGCGTCTCTCACAAAGCAGAGATCTGTAAAAGTTCTGGAGTATGCGTGCGCATGTTAATGTGACGAGCGCAGGACTGCCATACTATATGTAAGTCCGTGGATGAGCGGTGCTCGCCGGAACAGCTTTTGGGGACAAAAACATGCATTGTCGAGCGTACCGGAAAGCTGATAGTACGTTCATTGCACGTTGAGGAGTACCTGAACGCTCAAGTGAGATTTTTAGAAGTGCCAGAGCTCCATACCGGCGCGTTCCGGCCCACTTAAATTTCAGACTCATCTTGTAGAGAGAGAGAGAGAGAGAGAGAGAGAGAGAGAGAAAAAGTGCTGCTGGACTGCTGCCCTCTTGTGGTGACACGCTCTTCCAACAATGAGACCAAGAATCAGCTGCTGTGTGCATAAAAACCATCTTGCAGCTGTTTTTATAGCGGGATACATTGCCAAATATTAGACTCCATGACACACTGGCCCTGATCCAGTTTGACTGCAGCGTTCTGTTGAATGTCAAACACTCTCCTTCTTTCTCTATCTCTATCTGTTGTACCTAGAAAGTCTTTTTCCCAGGTTACTGGTTCTGCTGTGTCAGGTTGGCCCGCTGCCCGGTCTTTGCCTCAAAGGTTCTGTTTAGCGCATCTGGAGATAAACTTTTTTTTTTTTCTTTCTTCGTAGAATACCCACACAGTACACACAGTCACACACAGGGGCGGCTGAATTGTCAAAACATTGTGGAAGAAAAGACAAGAGGTGAGTGAATTGGCACACATGTGAAAGGCCTGTCTGTTCATTTGACACCTGTAGACTTTGATTGAGGAGTGAAGCTTGCATGCGCCACAAAACAACAACACGCACATCGGGAGAGAAGCGTCAGTCTTTCCTCATGTGCAATGCAGCAGAAAACCGTTTACAGTCCATATAGCTTACCTTGGCAAGGTCCACTAGAGAGTTTGCTTGGTCATTCAGCTTGCGTTGCTCCATTTTAACACTTCTCAATCTGAACACAAGACCATCCAGAGGCCAGTAAATGAACGCTGCCATCAAATAGTGGGGTGGGGTTAGCATACACACGCAGCACGGTCCCGGGACATGCACAAGGATGTGTGTGTAGAGAGAATGCAGGGGTCACTCTTGTTCGGTTGGAGCTGCATGCAAGTGGGAAGGAGCCGAAAAAGAAAGGGGGACACGCGTGACTCTTTGGCTTATCGCTTCATTAATGCAGCGATGAAGTGGACTCAAATGGGGGCACGAGTGCACTTTAGTGTGGCACAGGTCCAACTGCCACTTGACAAAGAGGATTAGAAAAGTCTTTTACAATGTGCATTTTTCAATGGGATGACTTCATATTTATGCCCCTCAGGTTGCTCAAATTTACAGTGTGTGAAGTTTGGAGATGACCTCATTTAAAAGGCGGGGTCTTCCGTTTTCACTCAGGAAAATGCACTATATAAATACAGGATGTATACCCATGAACGCTTTCTCAATTTTCACCTCTGGGCTTCTGTTAATGTGTGGTGGTGATTTTTTCCTAAACAATAAAATAAAATACTGATATTGTATCTGCTCCCTTTTATGAAATTAATTTAACTTGCATTCCCAAATTACCTAAAACTAAACCCAATCTTCACTTGAAATTGAGTTGACTTTAATTTAGTAAGAATAATTTCAATAAATGGAAATAATAATAATAATAATAATAACAATAATAATAATAATAAATTTAAGCAAAGCTAAGCGTAATTATATGTTTACCCCAAACTTGTATTTCTCATATCTGAACTATACCGACTGCAACTTTACATTTCACCTAACCTGCTTAATTCGCTATTGTCCTCTCAGTGACCTTAAAAAACAGCTGTTAAGTTTTGCGCATGTGTACTTTTGGAAAAAAAAACAAAAAAAAAAACTCCATAAATAACCCACAAGATAAATGTAATGCATTTACGGGGATCATCTGGTTATGTAAATGGCAGAACAACCACAAGGGAATTATATGTGCTGATACGCGTTCTTATGTTCAACCTGGAAAGAAGCGCACACGGCCGCCGCCAGAGGGCGCCAAAGGACACCCTGTCTCACCTCATATGGAAGTCAAACGACTCCAAAAAATGTGACATTTTCTTGCCCTATTTATGAATCAAATGTGTGGCAGACAATATGGAACGTTCAGTGTTACATGAATGTGACTGCAATTGATGTAGAGGACTCGGCTGGATGGATGACCGACATCCGTGAAAACGCTGTGGAGGTCAGGCCACCACCGAGTCCGCCTCGCCTCGCCTTGCCTTTCATTCCCGATGCGTTCCCTCTCCTCGGTCAATCACCCGTCATGGGCGCTTGTGCATGGGAACGGCCCCTCTAAATCTGATTGCTATTCCCCAGGGCAGCGCGGCAACACAAAGCCTCTTGGCGTGTCACTCCCAGTTAGTGCTGTCCTATTTATTTATTTATCTATTTATTTATTTAAGCTTTTATCGCAGCCCTCTTCATTATTTCGTACAGCGCATAAAAGGACGACATGGACATTTACGCCACCAAGTCATACTTTTATCTTAGCTGACAGTTTTACGACATCTGTCACTCGGCTGCGCAAATGATGGGCGGCCGGCTTTGGCCTGACCTTCCTCTCGTGTCACGTTCCTCGTCACATATCTCGCAGCTTAAAAGACACATAGTCACTTGACTGTCGTGGCTCTCGCCTTGACTCCCGCGTTAACCTTGGGAACGGGAGGGGACACGGCCTCGAATAATGGAACCTCGAAAGTCGAACAGCTCTAAGGTAGTACAATTTTGATTTTGAATATTAGCATGGAGGGCTCTATTTTCGTCGATGGCTCATTTGGATCTGATTTTTTTTTATTATGTAGGGCGTTTCGGGGTCGTGATAGTTTTGAAGATGTGCCCAGTGGTATGAAAATTTGATGGCAGAAATTCAATTACAATTTCAATTATTACACTCCACAATTACAAAATCAGGATAATCGTTTAAAAAAAAAATAATACAAATTTTGAGTTGTTTGAGTTTAAATTTGATACATTTGCACCTTTTTTTTTTTTAAACATTTTAAAATAACTAATTTAAAATAACTAATTATAGTGTTTCAAAGATTTGTATTTGTCTTAATAGTATTTACGTTTAAGCATGTAAAAAAAATATCCGTGATTTCAATCATTACCAACATAATCGTGATTAGTATTTTTTAAAATTTTAAAATAACTAATTCAAAATAACTAATTATAGTGTTTCAAAGATTTGTATTTGTTTTAATAGTATTTACGTTTAAGCATGTAAAATTTTTTTTATCCGGGATTTCAATTATTACCAACATAAACGTGATTAGTATTTTCTTCATAATCGATCAACCCTAGCTCAGACCACGTCTAAAAATTGGTGCAAGTAGACAGATACTGAGTGCATCATATTTCATTCATAAATATGATACCAACGGGCATCAAACCCTCTGAATCCTTGTAGAAATCAATTAATTGAGCACATTATTATTATTATTATTATTATTATTATTATTATTATCATCATTAAAAACATTCATGTTATTAATAATATTAATACATCTGTCACCCTCTTAAAATAGTTACCTAAGTATTATTAATTATCATTATGCAGTACTTTGGCTGATGCCACAGCAGCCAAGCGCAGTGACAATGCTCCGGTCATGCACGGAATCACTGCGCCGTTTTCATTTTCCATTTAAAGGGAATGAGAGGATTCCGTTTTGATTGTTGACGAAATCAAATTGGCTGTGGTCACCCCCACAATGGTGCAAAATCTCCTTTAAAAAAAAAAAAATACCAACACCAGGTCTAAGATGCCTCTGGGCATTACCAGATTTGTGATAATAGAGCCCAGTGTTTAATTGTACGATAACCACATTAACTGTTAATAGCATATTATTTTTAATCCATCCATTTTCTATCCTGCTTATCTTCATTAGGGTCACAGGTGTGCTGGAGCCTATCTAGCTGACTTTTGGGTGAGAGGCGGAGTACACCCTGGTTGGTGAAGTGTTATTTAAGATTTTGTAATTTTATTGATGAATTTAGGAGAAAAAAAAAATACATAACCACCGCACTGCTTTAAAATAATGGACAATATTGTCGTTACGTTAGCAGAATAAAATGTTTAACTTATGCATGCACGTAGTCCAGTTTGAGCATAACATTCACCTTTTCTACTAAATTATTTGCGCTTCAAACTTAAAATTCAACAGAGGGAAATGCATGACAAGTGCCGCGATCGTCTTTGCGGCCGTGCCATCCGACAGAGAATTAGAGGAAATGTAGGCTGCAAATGTAGGAGCAGGCCAAACAATGGTTCCACACACCGAAAGATGACCCCCGAGCCCTGATCCGGCTGACAAAGCTGTTCAACGAAACACAAGGGGATATGCTGGTGGGAAAAGATAACTGTAGAGCTCTAGTCGTCATCCTTTGGTACATGAAAGCACAGTGGATTGGAGTTTAATCAGTGGCTTTCTGATTAAAGATCAAATCGTCATGCAGAAATGGAAAGAAGAACACCCTCCATCACTGATAATTGAAATTCACTTGACGAGCATCTGCGGGAAAGCCATTTGATTGCAACACAAAAAATGTGTTGTGAAACAAAAGGAAAAACAAACTGTGGCATGAATTTCACTTATCAAATGAGGGTGTGTCATTTGTAAGTCACACTATCGGGTTGGAAACAAGCTCTCGTTAAGCATGCACACGACAGGTCTGGAGCTAAATGGGAGGCGAGCACTTACTTTCGAGCTCTATTGCATTGAGTGTGGAACGACAAACAGGACAAAAAAAAGGAAACATGAAGTAGACAAATGAATTATTGCAACATTATAGACATATATTCAGATGGCAAATTAATCGCTTTCTCTTGAGTCTGGCTGCTGCGCAAACCTCATCTCCAACGTCTTGACTTATTGCTTCAGCAACCACGCTGTTCTCTCTCTGCAGTCTCACTTGTTTGCTGCTGCGCTTGCTCTCTTCACTGCGTCCAATCCCACTCTTACACTAAGCCATCACGCACGCACGCACACACACACACACATTGGGGCAACTAAAACAACCTTGCTGCTGACGTCAGGATGCTTACGCTTGGCCAAACAGACAGACGGTGCCTCAAAGCGTTAACGGCCCAACAGCTGTTTGCACCTCGCATTCCTTTCCTGCCACAAGGGGAGGACGTCTCACAGCGACGTGATTTGATGTTTCACATTGCAGCACCGCACACGTCACAGTGCATTCTCGTCCAAACTGCTTCGCCTTTTTCTTTTCTTTGATTATCCACTGCCACTTTAAGAATTGTGAGTTTATTTAGTTTATTTAGGTTCCAAGTGTGTCAGTGCTCTTGTAGTATTGCAGATTTTGCAAAAAATACCACGGTATCACAGGATTAAAATTATAGTTCTAAAATGACCCCCCCCCCCCCCCCAAAAAAAAATAAAAAAATAAAAAAATAAAAAAATAAAATTACATTATATATATATATATATATATATATATATATATATATATATATATATATATATATATATATATATATATATATATATATATATATATACATACTGGTGAACTATTTTTTAAAACAGACCTGTGGGCTACTCATGTTGTCCTTGGGGCTAAACAGTACTCAGCGGCACCATTTTTTCTTTTTTCTTTTTTTTCTCCCAAGGACAACGCACAGAGTAAAAAGGCATCGATGTTTGCAGTGTCATTAACACAACCTAGGCATAGGTTAATACTCCTAACCAACCTTTACCTATAACCACTGTGCTGTCACCGATGTGCAACATGAAACGCTAATGCCATCCAGTGTTACCTTCATTTTTTTACGGCAGCAATATTTTAAGCAACGTGCCCCCAATGATGTTTGTCAACTATATGACGATGCTCAAAAATTCAGAAGCACTAACTTATTTTGTTAAAGGGATACTTCACTTATTTTAGCCCATTATAGCAATAAAAAGTTAATATTTTTGTCTGTAAATTAATTTTATATTTTCATTATTTTTCACGTACAATCAGTACTTTTAAAAACACATTTTGCAACTTGCTGTCGACTGAAAATGACATCACAAGGGCTCAGGTAAGCAATCAGCTCACCTGTTTTCTAGGTTTGGTCATGTGACATTCACAAGCTGAGCTGTGATTGGTTACCTGAGCCCTTGTGATGTCATTTTCAGTCGACAGCAAGTTGCAAAATGTGTTTTTAAAGGTACTAATTGTACATGAAAAATAATAAAAACATCACATTTATTATAGGCAAAATATTAATATTTGACTGCCAAAAATATGAATCCTTTCGCGGCCAATCAAAGTGGCTGGTCTCATTCTATTTAAATGTAGCATCTCACATGGAGACATCTCAGGGAGAAAAAAGGACGCAGCAATCCGTGTGTGACGGAACATTGTCACTTTGATTGTACGTTGTGGCAGCAGGCAACGTGAGCGGGTATCTTCATTAAATGATATGCTGAGAACTTCTGTAACCGGTGATTTAAATATGTCCGCGGACCTAATGGAACTATTATCCCCACCACAGATCGTTTACCCCCCGCCAAAAAAAAAAATAACGCACTCAATAAATTCATTTCTACAATGATTCAGATGGTTTGATGTCCACTGTCGCCACATTTATGAATGAAACGCAATAACAACCGTGCACATTCACAACAATCGGAATACATACTTAGAAATGTCAAATATAAAGAAATACAAATGTTTGCTTATCCTGTCACCGCAGCATTTACACTCTGCCATCTCCACTTTGTGGTCTGTTTTCATACTTCTCGCAGTCTCCTCTGCATAACAACAGCCACACGCCGAGATGTAAATACGCAAGCTGCTTCCCTCTCTTCTGTTGTTTGGTGCCGTGTCTCGCTCTGACCGATGCGTTCAAAGCGACATGTTTTTTTTTTTTTTTCAAATTACCTGCAGAAGAGCCGAGCTTGTATTTCACAATGGGAAAATGTTTGAAGCTCCTGAGTGTAGTTTTTCAAAGGCACAATTGCTTTATTTTAAGTCATTTTAGTTGAAAAAATCATAACGTAGCTCACATAGTATTGTTGGTTTGTGTAACTGCAACTTGACAGTTGTGATATTAAAAGTGTTGGAGTAGTCCCTACTTAAGGGTCAGGTAGCAATGATGTATTTGCACTGTTAAGTTATTCACCAAAAAGATGATCTTCGAATAAGCCCAATTAAATTGTTACATGACAAAAAAAAAGGTACAACTTCATCAGGATTCAACTAAAGCAATGACATTTTGTTGAATAAAATCTCAACATTGAATGGCCGATTATGAACCCAACGTATCCCTTTAATGGAGAAGTCAAGTAAAAATTTTAATTTCCACTAAGTTCGATGCGCCCCCACATAGTCTAAACTATTCTCATCTTGTGAACGTCACATGACCAAACTCAGAAAACAGGTGAGCCGTGATGGGTCGTTAACCTATTGCTGCATTCGAGGAAGGTGGGAAGTCTGACATTTCCGACTTCATACCAGGAAGTGCGCACGGGAACAGCCATTTGAACTCGGACGTCTGAATTGCGACGTGGACAGACCATGAATGGCAAAACATAATTTACACGATAACATATTTCGCTTTACTTGTTATAACATTCATTTATTTATTTGTAATAAGTGTTTAAATTAGCGCGTTAATAGTGCGTTAACTTAATTAACTCATATGAACAATGTTTAAAGAGCAGAAAACTAGAATGGAGGAGCCATTTGGCACCGCTTCCATGCTTCAAAAGAACGCGCTTGTCAGTTAGCAGTTAGCGCGCGAGCTAGGTTGCTACAGCTCTCAAAGATGTCGACATGGGCACTCTCAGACCCCTTTGAGAGCGTGTTGAGCGTTTGCTCTTCATGTCACTTGGAGAGACGTCCAAGTCACTTGATCTTTAGACGCGAGGCGTATTTTATTCAGCAACTCCAGAAGATAGCTCGTGTAACACATCCGTGTCTGGTTCGTTTGCAGTAAAGCTGTGTCATTTTACAATGCGCAGCCGTGTAAAACTTATCAAAAGATTCATGAGTTAATTATTAAAGTCAAGATATTAATTATGATTAAAAAATTTAATCAACTGGCAGCCCTATAAATAAGTAGCTTCACGTAAAGCAACGTGATTTGGACTGCCTTAACCAGAACAACCAAAAATGTATCAGTATCAGCCATCTTTGTTATTTACATTCGCCTTGAACTGGGACAATCCAGGTGGGCTAAATCTGGCTTCTTTTGTCACAGCAAGTGACAAAATGGCCGCCCCCAAGGCGGATAAAAACGGGTGGATTTTATATATCGTGTTTGTGAAGAATTTTGACTTGATTTCCCCTTTAAGTGACGTCTGAATACTGACTGAATGCGGTGTACAGGGCAGCACAGCCTTTTCTAACTCCCTACTTTGATCCGCTTGCTGATGGCCATTTCCTGTCCTACATTCATCTTGATACAAGCATCACACTCACACTCAGTCCAGCCAATTTCTTGAGGCGCTCCGAGATAACACGCACACACACATACAGTACACAACAGCCCGCGCGTGTAACAATCTGTACAGGATGCTGAGCGCTACGCTACCACACAGAGCTGGACGTGTGGAGGATCAAAACTGCCAAAATTAAAAATAAATAAATGAATAAATAAATAAATAAATAAATAAACACAAGTGAAAATAAAATGTAAAAAAATAAATACAAAAAAAATATAAAAATAGAAATAAAAACAAACAAATAAATAAATATAAACATAAAAATGAGATTCAAAAAATACAAATATAATAAACACAAAAATAAATTTAATTAAATAAATGTAAATATCAATCAATAAATATGACATTACATGCAAAATGGTCTCACATTTATTTATTTCTTGCTGCAAACGCTCTGTCAGGAGTCAGGACAAAATGTTATTCAAATGAGGGGGCGGTCCGAAGCGCGTCTTGTGTTGGACTCCGCCGTTTGAAACCGGCTTTCAATGGTCGAGTGAGTGGGTCGGTGAACAAGGAAGTCTCACTGGCTTGCATGAGAGCTCCAAGCAATGGACTCGACTATTGAAAGGCAACGACGGAGTCCAACCGAAAACACGCTTAGGACCGCCTCCTCATTTGAATAACAGACAGAGCGTCTACAACAAGAAATAAACGTGAGAGAAGAGCGTTTTTTATTTAATGATTGATATTTAAGTCTATTTATATATTTATTTCCACATTTATTTTCATTTTTTGAATCTCGGTTTTATTTTTGTATTAAATTTTTACTTTTATTTATTTATTTATTTAGGGATATATAATTATCATTTAAAAATATATTTTTATTTCCATTTCTATGTATTTTTTTGTATTTAATTATTGAATATTATTTATTTTTTATCTGTTTTATTGTCACTTTATTTATTTTTGGCAGTTTTTTCCCCTCCATACTACACGGAGCTGGTCGCGCCTCTTTCCTACCCAATATTCGCACCAAAGGAACTTAATTCGGAAAGCGTGAGGTCTGTGTGTCATCGTCACATCATCGCTTCAAACTGCGAGGACATAAATGACACGAACAGGTGACCGTAAACAAACAAATATATATATATATATGTGGATGTGGGTTGCAGCAGCAGCAGCAGACCTTTTGTGTAGTAACCAGCCTTCCATACACAAACGGGTATGTCAAATGAAAGTCACACACGACATCAAACTACAGGGAGCAACCAAACATACAAACAGCAGCACATAGCGCGGTTCGAAAACTTAAACAAGAGCACAGTCAGTCACCTTTAGTTGAACAAAGCACTGAGCTGATTGCCGCTGAAAGAAGCCTGTGTGTCAATGGAGAAAAAACACGAGCAAGGTGAGGCTACGATCGATACTTTTAGTGAAGTCACAGCGCACTTTGGCTGTCCTCGGAGGCTGGGGCTGAAAGAGCAGCTGCCAGGTAAGGAGTGTGAATGAGCCCGTTAGGAAAAGCATAAAAAACAAAACGCGCAGGTCAACCTGGCGCCCGACTCCACGCATCCGGAGTGACAGTAACACATGAATCAATAGCTTGCGGCTAAATGAGTTGCGATGATGTTTCATCTGCACAACCACTCACGCGCACACAACACGGCAAGAAATGTTTTTACATATCTCGTTGCCAGAATAAGCATTTTTAACAGCTTTTACGCTGACTACTCCAACGCTGCTCTTAATATAAATGGATTACAAGAGCCTCTTAGTCCGAGTGATTTACATACATTTATGGAATTTGCATATTCTAACGCATATTGCAATGTACACAAAGCCAGATCAACTCCTCAGCTGTGAAATGAAAATGAGTCAAGGAGGAGGGGGAAAAAATTTCAAATACATTTGAGAGTTCATTTGCTACAGGTGTCAAACAATTCAGGATTCAGGTGAATGACAGGTGCGGACATAAGCGTGTGAGAAGTATGGCACCTACTGATGAATGGCTTGGAGAAATTTCCTCTGGTGCTTCCTGACTCTGGCGTGGTCCATCTTCCTCACCAGTTTGGTGTTCTTGTAGATGAGCCACGTCTCCCTGAGAACGTTCGCAGCTGTGTTTTTCACCTGAAGGGCCCAGCAAAGCGTAAGACGGCTGATAAATCCGACGCAAAGCGATCAGAAGCGGGCGCGGAGGGATGACGCACTCTTTTGGTGAGCTGGGTGTCCATCATAAAATTGTGAACGTGCTTTTCAGCTTTGGTTAATTCCAGCTTCTTCGCCACCACAGCTACCACCAAGGCGGTGCAGCCGGCACCCTGGGAAATAGGCAGGAAAGTGACACTTTACAAAGAGAAATTTTGTTACCATTTTATTTACTTTTTTATTTTTATTTTATTTTTTTATAGTTTTTAATTTTTAAAATAGTTATTAGTAGTTGTTGGATTTGCACACACGGGGGATGTGTTTGTTGCAACCTCTGCACTTTTTTAAAGCCACACATTTCACACTTGCCCCTTTTTAAATCACATGCAATCTGTGTGAAATGTTATTTTTAGTCCTGCATATGCCATGGGCCAATACAAAATGGACAGTGAGCTTCAAATGGCCCACGGGCTGTAGTTTGGAACCAAGGTGTCATGACTGGGTCATGCAAGGGTTATGTTTGGGTCATGCAAGGGTTATGTTTGGGTCATGGCACTGTCATGACTGGGTCATGCTAGGGTTATGTTTGGGTCATGGTACTGTCATGACTGGGTCATGCAAGGGTTATGTTTGGGTCATGGCACTGTCATGACTGGGTCATGCCAGGGTTATGTTTGGGTCATGCAAGGGTTATGTTTGGGTCATGGTACTGTCATGACTGGGTCATGACAGGGTTATGTTTGGGTCATGACTGTGCTTTGTTTGGGGTCTGATGCAGTCAGCATGTAACAGCAACTAGTTTCAACTGGTAAAACGCCATGTGATGTCAGAAGCTATGTGATGTCATGAATCTGTGATACACCCCCCCCCCCCAAAAAAATAAAATAAAAAATAAAATAAAATCTACGCCACTGCTCTAATTAAGTTGTTGGAGAAATTAAAGATGTTATTTCCGTTGTCCCCTTGTCATAAACTATCAAACAAACAACTATAATTAGAACCTAACCTATGATATATAATCAAATACATTTTATGGGCTTAAAGCATATTAAATAGGTGATTAAATCAATCAAGGGTTGGGCCAGACTGCTGAATTGTTCATTCATTTGTGCCAGAAGTTAGGGGAGGGCACTTTTCTGTTCCCCAGCGCCCAAAGCAAGATCCATAAAAAGCATGCCTGGATGAGCTCGCTGAAGAAGAACTTAAATCACCAAGCACCTTTGGAATGAACTACAACAGAGATTGTGAGCCAGTCCCTCGCACCGACCTCACAAATGTTGCTCTGGATGAGTGCACAACATTTCCCACACACGACAACATCTTGTACAGGAGTGGAAAGGAGTGAAAAGCAATTCAGCATTCTTTTTGATTTTCACTTCCGGTAAATGGAATGTCCAGATGTCCCGTCGTTTAAGTCAGGGGTCTGCAAACTGTGGACACATGAGTGTTCACATGTGGCTCTTTAGGCCCTGTGAATCTCTTAAAAAAAGAAAAGAAAAAAAAAGTAGAAATTATTATTATTTTTTAAAAATTTTTTTAGGGAAAATATTCTTCAAATAAATTGATTTATGTAAAAAAAAAAAAAAAAAAGCCGTAATTACATTTTCAAAAAATGTCACAGTTCAATTTTTTAATTTTTAAGATTAAAGGTACAATGAAAAAAAGTTTTAAATATTACTTTAAAATGTCCCAAAACTGACCATAAAACGTCCCAAAACAATTGAAGGGCGAACATTACCATAAAATGTACATAAATTTGCCAAAAATCTTCGAAAATTGCTAGTATAAATAGGCAGAAAAACTGCCAAAAAGCAGCCATAAAATGTCCAAAAAGGAAGGAGGCAGAAAATTACCATATGTCCATAAAATTACCAAAAATGTCAGAAATGTGACAGAAAGGCAGAAATGTCTAAAAATGTGTATTTTTTTTTATTCCAAAAACAGAAGGCGAAAGGTACGTAGAAGAAAATGAATCACTACGTATTCAATGCTGCATACTTTTCTGTTATGATGCATCTCTAAATAGCTATTGGCCCCACACGGTTTCCTTCATCACAATGTTCAAATGTTTTGCAGCTCCAGACCAATTATAGTTTTGGAATTTTCATTTTAGTTATGTTTTATATCATTTTTTTTATTTTTTTTTATTTTTTTAGTTAGTTTTTATTAGTTTTAGTTGTTTAATAATTATCTACTTTTAATTTAGTTTGAGTTAGTTTCAGTATTAGTTTTAGTTTGTTTTTGTTTTAAAAAAAAATGTGTATTACTTGTGCGCAATATTAACAAAAACAGCATGGGAGTGACGTCATCTGAAGGTGCTTTGCTATTGGCTGCTGCTAGATGACATCACTTCTGTGTGACACACTTTCAAACGTCCTTATTCCAGTTAATATCAAAATAGAGGGGCGGCACGGTAGTCGAGTGGTTAGCACGTCCGCTTCCCAGTTCTGAGGTCTCTGGTTCGAGTCCAGGCTCGGACTTTCCTGGGTGGAGTTTGCATGTTCTCCCCGTGCCCGCGTGGGTCTTCTCCGGGTACTCCGGTCTCCTCCCACATTCCAAAGACATGCATGGCAGGTTAATTGGGCGCTCCGAATTGTCCCTAGGTGTGCGTGTGAGTGTGGATGGTTGTTCGTCTCTGTGTGCCCTGCGATTGGTTGGCAACCAGTCCAGGGTGTCCCCCGCCTACTGCCCAGAGCCAGCTGAGATAGGCGCCAGCAGCCCCCGCGACCCTTGTGAGGAATAAGCGGTCAAGAAAATGGATGGATGGATATCAAAATAGAGCTACTTAAAATTACATTTAAAATCATCCCCATAGGCTCATGCATTATATTACCGAAGACTAAAATGAAGGACATTTTTGCTATAATCATAGTTAGTTTTTTGTTAGTTCTGTAAACATAAAATGTAGTTTCAGTGAGTTTCCAGTTTTTGAAAAAGCATTTTCATTTTTATTTTATTTTGTTAATGAAATTGTTTTTGAATTTTAGTTTTAGTTTTTTCGTTGACCTTGTTCCAGACAGATTTTTTGTTGTTGTTGTTATTTTGGCCTAAAATGGGCTCTTTTTGACAGTACAGGTTGCTGACCCCTGGTCTACGTAACAATGTTCTCACCATAATGCCCGTCAGGAGGCAGACTCCTTTCCCACAGTACGTATTTGGGACCATGTCTCCATAGCCGATTGTAAGAAAGGTGATGGAAATCAACCACATGGCCCCGAGAAAGTTGCTGTTGGTGTCTTGGCTGTCGTGGTACCTGCAATACATAATGCATGCAACAGGCTGAGCATCTTATTTTATCTTTCTTTTTCTGCCTCATGGTTTTGGGGTTGGAGTCTTGGCTCAGAACTCTCCATGCATGTTACGCTCAATAAAAAAAAAAGGTTCTAAATCGTGAAATGAAATAACTAAAGCAGAGCGGAATATGTTCGACCTTTTAGATTCAAATGTTGCTGGATGCTTATTGAGCTCTTGGATGCATGGAGATGATCTATTTTTGTGCCTTATCTATGTTTGATGCTGAGAGGCGCAGCATAGCGTGAGAAAAAAAAAAGAAAAAGAAAAAAACCTCTCGCAAGCTCTGACTGTCCACGCCGCGATGATCCACAGCGAGATGGTGAAGACCAGCAGCACCGTCCCGGGACAGATGGTCATGAGGGTCTTCATGACGAACCTCGTGTTGAAGTTGATCTTGTTGAGCGCCCCGATGCTGCGGGACGAGGCGTCGGTGAACAGCTTGCTGTGCAGCAGCATGACGCGGGCGATGAGGTACAGCCGCAGGAACATGGGGATGGACAGGATGATGTCCACGTCGGCGTCCGTCTGGGATGGCGTGTAGGAGTAGGCCAGGCGGGCGTTCCAGGTGAAGGTGTAGTTTCCCGGGACGGGGTGGATGGCGCACACCAGGATTTCAAGGCAGATGAAGAAGATGCGCTCGTAGGTCATGGCTATCCTCCAGTCGTCGGCCGCGTTGTCCACCATGAATAACTGCGAGCACAGCGGCCAACGTTTCCATCATTGTGACACAGCAGGCAACAGGAAATCATTCAAGCCTCTAAACAATATGTCACTAATGTCCTCGGGTCATTAAAGTACATTTCTCACCTCACGTTACTCAAAGACTCTTATTTCTGATTTGGTCCAACACTACACGCCGGAGACAATTGATTGCGAGTAAGCACAACATCCCTGCCCAGCAGCCAATACAAAACACGTTTTCAGGTCAAAACCCAAATTAGAAATTTCCTCACCAGAAGTCCAACTTACACGAATAAATTACATATTGATCCAACATTGACAGGCGCGTATAAATTAATGAAAAAGAACACTAATGTATTACAACAAATGGGAATCAAAAAAGCCCTTTGCCAAGAAATGGCATGCCTGCTTGATGATCAATAAAACAGCTTACAGCATTTCACTCTGACAATCTGCTACCCAATAAAAATGCGAGCCAACGGTCAGGAAAGGCAGCAAGAAAAGAAATCTTATATAAATGAAATATATAGTGATTTTTTTTCCAACAAACCTTTTCCACATATCATGACATTTCAGTATTTTTTATTTTTTATTTTATATCACCAAACTCCCCACAATATCGTGATAATTATCGCATTGTGAGGTTCATATTGTAATACTACTGTATCGTGACATTTGGATATTGTTACATTCCAAATCATAACCGAGCTAATCTGGGTCAAGGGTCAGCCAACCTGGACTCCAATAATGTGACGAGATTGTATGTTGTTGGTTAAAGCTACCTTGTGTTTAATAAATCATAACCATTTTGAGTTTCATTTTCGAATGAAACACTGCCAATTAGGTTCTTGAGTTTTTAGACTATAGTGGTACCTCTACTTATGAAATTAATTGGTTCTGGAAGAAAGTTCTCAAGTCGAAAATTTTGTAAGTAGAGACGCATTTTCCATGTAAATGCCCTAATCCGTTCCAAGCCTCCCAAAATTCAGAAATAAATGTTTTATAAAGCATAAAAATGCATCAAAACATGTAACAAATACAGGACTGTCTCAGAAAATTTGAATATTGTGTCAACTGAAATATTGCAAGACTTGTATTATTTTAATATCGCTGATTATGGCTTAAGAAATCAAAATATTAGATCTCAAAATATTAGAATATTTCCTCAGACCAAGTAAAAAAAAGAAAAAAAGAAGCCATAATCAGCAATATGAAAACAATAAAATCTTGCAATATTTCAGTTGATTTGTAATGAATCCAGAATGTATGACATTTTTGCTTATTTAATTGCATTACAGAAAATAATGGACTTTATCACATTATTGTAATTTTCTGAGACAGTCCTGTATACAAGTATACTGTAAATTTCAGCCACATTTGCTCCTTTTTCATATTCATGAGAAAAGATTTAAAGCACTTTGGGCACTCGCGGTGTTTGCACTCAAATGCAGTAAATCACACTTGCGCCATGTACCTTTTCTGCACAACCAAGCCAAGTGGGATAATGCTGTAACCGTGTGCACTTTCACTCAATGACACGGCATCCTGCAATCAAATCATTTGATTGATGCCAGAGTCTTCTGGAACGGATAAAAATACTTGTCGTACAGCCACAATTGCTTTTAACACAACAGGCCAGGAGAGGTGAGTGTGATGTATTAAATTTCACATCCCTGTCATGACCAAAAAAAAAAAAAAAAAAAAAAAAATCCCTGCAATTTTGAATCATGTTTCTATATTTTATATAAGCACTTTTTGGCCCAGTGGGGTTTGCAATAAACGCACGTGCATGCATTCCGACGCCAATGGCCCTCTCTCTCTCTCTCTCTCGTCTCTTTCTTCCACTTCTGTGATTTCTCTCGCCGCTTGGACTCTTTGAATAAAACAAGAGCAGAGAAAGGTGCAACATTAGCAGCGTGCAGTCAGCGTTTTCAGCTGCACGCCGAGTCGCACTGATGCGAACATCTGCTGCCGCCACATTAAGCGCTTTGCCTTCCCGACTGGACGGTGCCGGTGACCGACCGGTGAAGTCGTCTCTCTGGGGACGACCAACGTGGCTGTAATTTAACACCCTTCGTCGCTCCCGCAAACACACACACACACACATTCCTCCCTACTCTTCATCATTTTAAATGCAATTTACAGCTATCTACGAAGACAGAGCGTGTTCACCCTGAGCTCATGGCAGCAGTCCGATCACGGCGCTCTCTTATCTCATTTACACATTATCTGGAACTCACCCTGTTGCAGATTAAAGGCCATCAAACTGCATCGGCTTCCGCAACATTTGTCAAATAGATTTTGCTCCCATTAAGTTCCTCCTCTGTCTACGTGCACGTCATCGGGACTGGCAGCAGATATTTCACAAAATGTATCCGTCAGCAAACATTAAAGGGGATTCCCCCCCGTGGGCTGTTTTGGCCACGAAAAGTCAAAGGCAGGAGAAAAAAAAAAAAAAAAAAAAAAAAAAAAAAAAGACTAGACTAGAATCTAGAAGGTCTAAGTTGTGGCGCAGTTTGTTTGATCTTGGTCAAGGCAGCGGACGTGTTTTATTCATAAATATGTCAACAGTGTGCATCAATCTCTCTAAATCATTTTAGAAGTGAATTCATTGAATAAATTATAATTATTACATTCTATGTAGTTAGCACGCCCGCCTCCCAGTTCCGAGGACTCGGGTTCGAGTCCAGGCTCTGGCCTTCCTTGGGTGGAGTTTGCATGTTCTCCCTGTGCATGCGTGGGTCTTCTCCGGGTACTCCAGTCTCCTCCCACATTCCAAAGACATGCCCAGACTGCCCAGAGCCAACTGAGATAGGCTCTAGTACCCCCCCGACCCTTGTGAGGAATAAGCGGTCAAGAAAATGGATGGATGGATGGAAGGATATTAATGTGGACGGGCGAGTACCAACCAGTATCCATGCATCATGGTGGCATCTTGTGGCCATTTTACTATCAGGAACTAGATAATAGGAATTCGATTAATAGAAAATTGCCAATAATTTCATGCAGTTTTAAGAAAAAAAACGCTATATATTGGTATATATTTATATATATATTTATCAAGATCTGCTTATGTTCTATGTTGCCAAACTGGCCGGTTGTGATCTTTTCTACACAGAGATATCTCCATTTGAGATGAGCACGCCCCATTTAAAGGGACTGAGATGAGCTGCTTTGTTTAGCGGCGCATAAAGTCGGTTGTGCTCGCTCCCCCAACGGTGCAAACCAACCGTTGTATCAAATTACTAACACGCAGTCTAACCAGCCTCTGCGCAGATTTACTGTGTAGCGTACGCAGCTCGGCGTGATAGACTTGTGCCATCCAGTGTTTTGCTACCGAATTTTACATTTATAGTCGTTGATTTCACACAATGCCTTCACAATTATTAAAGGTTTTAAGACAATGACAGCTGATGCTGAGAAAATATTTTACATTCTTTTTATTTCCTATTGTGAAATCAGAAAACAAAATCAGCGATCAAACAGTGTCTCCGAATATTTATTTATTTTTTTGCCCGATTGCTGCTGTGCTTGTATTTTACTTCCTGCATTTATTTGATAGGGACATTGCAATTTACCATAGTTCAAAGACAGGTCATGAAACTGAGGCACTGCACAAAGACTTTATAGCTTTTTGCTCATTTACAACTCCGGGCCTTAGCTGAGCCAAGCAGGCGTACACAAACAAACTTAAAACTACTTTGACTTATGCGGCGTAGCCTACATTATAATCACACGTAAAATATGTTGAAAAGAGGTCATAACAGCAATCTTGAGTATGCAGATACAGCAATAGCCATCATATGGAACACTCGCTGCAAGCTCATGTCGGACCTTTGCCAGCAACTTTCCATTTAGTCTAATTTGAGATTTCTCATTATGGAGGTGAAAACAGTCCTGGAGGCCTAATGGGATCAGCGACCTAGATTGTAAATTTAGCAGTGATACATAAAATTAAATTGCTGAATAGTCTTGCCCCCCCCCCATACAACGTGAAATTGGAAACGCCTTTTCATCATTTTCAAGGCAAGGACACAAAAATGTGTCGAAAAAAAAAATAAAAAAAAATCAATAATCTGGAGTAATGCCACTAAACCGCCTGCTTTGCCTCGACACACGTCAAAGTCTGCTTTGTATGATACGAGAACAGAGCAAGCGACAAGTCCCCCGTCGTGGCCCCACAAAGGCCGCTCCACTCATCTATAATTATTTAAAAGCCACAATCCGTTTCCCCGCACACATGAAGAGGCGTCAATTAAATTTTCAGCGCTCGTTGTTCATATCAGCCGAGTGACACCGAGCTCTTTTGACAAGCAGACATCTGTCAGAGAAGTTGTGTAACCCTAACCTGCCCGGCCAGCTCGGCGTAACGTAGACACGCAGACACACAAAAACGGGCGGCCGGCCTCTTGCTTCCCGCCTCCTACTTCCTTACTTTACGCCAGCTCAATGCGTTGTTCTCTACGTGGCTCAAGCTGCGTTTTATTTTACATTTTGAACAACGCACATCCCTGTGTGAAGCGTTTACAGAGCTTGTTACCTCAAAACAATGTAATTAAACATTTAGACCCCGCTTGCATAAGGAGCGCCTACATGGTGGCTGAAAGCAATTAGGGTAATGGTTGACCTGAAATACAACACTCAAGGGCCCTTTACCACAGAGCATCAAGTATTGAAGGGTGGCACCAGAACAACAGTTATGACACACGGGTGCATACCAAGCCATAAAGCATGGAGTCAAACATTAAAACAAGAACTGTCGTCCTGTTGGTTGCAAGCTAACATACCGTTTTTTGTTTTTCGTCTATGAGATCAACCAAACCTTTAAAGTAGGCACAATTTTCCGTATCTTATAGCGATTAATCGCATTTTTCTACTTCTGCTTCAACTTTTTATTCTTCAAAGCTTGTAACAGACATTTGCTTGAGTAAAATTGGAATTAATGTACACTCATCAAATAAAAAGTACATTTAGAATTAAAGAACAATTGCCACATTCCTTTCTTATTTCTGTATTTATTTTATCAAATCAAATCAAACTTTATTTATATGGCACCTTTCATACTTTCAAATGCAACTCAAAGTGCTGAACAATTAAATCATCCATAATACAATAAAAAGGAAAAGCCATCGCCCCCCCCCATATCCCCATGATCGTTCCCACAGACACAAACCACAACATGGCGGGGCACAGAAGAACCCTGTGAGGAAAGGCACCCAGGAGGAGTTCATCCACACTGAGAGGGATGATGGCCAACCACCACAGGGATGTCAAGCGATTACATTTTTTTTTTTTTATCGTAATAAAACTCATGACTTCAATAGTTAACTCACGATAAATCACAAATTTTAATCTGTTCTAAATGTACATGTAATGTAATGTCTGCGATTGGCTGGCAACCAGTCCAGGGTGTCCCCCGCCTACTGCCCAGAGCCAGCTGAGATAGGCTCCAGCACCCCCCGCGACCCTTGTGAGCGGTCAATAAAATGGATGGATGGACTAAATGTACAATAAAATGTACAAAATATGTTTTCCCTCAAGTAACACATGTTCACATAAAAGTGGGATAAATGTTAAACTAATAGAAATATGGCTGCATCTTTGAGTCAATGGTTCAGTAATTTCATAATAATTCATAAAATTGAGTTAAAAAAAAAACGAGTGTGAAATTGATTTGTGCTGAGGTCAATTTTCTGCCACTAGATGGCATAATTGCATTTGTAAGACGATGACAGCTCGGTGCATTTTTCTTTTCATATTAAGAGCTATCTAATCTTTATCATAAAGTAACTTGTGAAATTCTGCATATTTTTAAAAATTGTAAAATACAACTTGACCCTCGTCTCCACAAATGTATGCATTATTCACTCATTCATTTTCTTAACTGTTTATTCCCCACAAGTATGGGATGTATGTATTATGTATATATTATTCTTAAATTTATTACTGCTAATTTTTTACATGGACGTGTCCTGATGTGTTGCGACTGGAATTCTCCCTGTACAGGCTTTCCAAGTAAGGAAAAAAAAAACTAGTGGCGTTAAAGGAACTTTAAATTCTCAAAATTAACACACTAATTTTGACACCCATAAGAACAATATATCGTGTGTAAACCACTTCCATTAACACATTCACTGCCAGCCCAGCAAAAATCCATTATTTGACGTCTTTTTCCGTCAATGGCAGTCAATGAGTTAAAATGAGATGTAACCAAAATTGACAGATTTTTAAGCAAAATTTGCCTTAAAAGGTTAAAAAAAAAAAAAAAAAAAAAAAAAAGGGGGGAAAAGGATGCTACAATATAATCACAAAATATATTGGCACATTGTGGTTAACACATTCACTGCCAGCCCAGCAAAAATCCATTATTTGATGTCTTTTTCCGTCAATGGCAGTCAATGAGTTAAATTCTAATAGGACCTTCTGTAAAAATCTTATGTGGCGTGAGGAAACACCAAATCATTTATTCATGTTTTTGTTTACAGGCTGGAAGAAACTGCACACATCAGCAAAATAATTAATGAAAAAAAAAATACAAAATAGTCATAGAGTGTGTTTGTAACGGTGTAGCTGATGTGAAACTCATCAACTTGAGCAGGAGAAAGCAAAATAATTGTTTTCAAGCTGCACTGAACACAGACCTGATGAACTGCGTGCATGAACAACAAAATGCAGCACATTTGCATGAAGGCCATATGCCACAGCTTCGTTTATAGATGCGCTGATTCATTCAAAGGGGCAGCCAACATATACATCATTTCAATAAAAACATCTATCTGCAAATTGTTTTCATCATCAAATTTCATATAAGGGAAAATAAACATGAAGAAAATTACCATTTCACAGAAATATTGTCGTTGTGGCGAATAGGGCGGAGAACGAATCAAGTCCAATTGATTTGACGATGCTGTACATACTGTACAAGCCTATTAGGAAAGTGAGTAAAGAGTATGAACTCTGGATTATCCTTACAGCTTCAAAGGCAGACACTCATGTTTGACTCTTTGTAACACACAATCGGATCCAGTAACATTTACCTGGCAGTTAAGCCGAGCATAGTGGACATGGGCTCACAAAAAACACATTCACTCACACGAGACGCACGCTAATCTCGTGCATTGTACAAGATAGCTCTAAAAGACACAGGAGTGAAATCCAAGGAGATTGGTCACAGGAACAGGCAACAACTGCACAACTTCTTTACTTCATTCATCTTCAACTAGACTAAGTGCAATTTCTGGACAAATTGCGTGGGAATGCTGAAACCTGAATGCTAATAGCTGAATGCTATGATTTGAATGCATGTGGAATGCTTATGAAGTAAATTGAGAGAGGTATTATGAAATCATAACCTCCTGCTTACTGGACAATGCACTTTACCAACTGTGTCACCGAGCAGTATCAGCCACCTAGAAATGATAAGTTATTTAGAAAAGGTTCAATGTCTGTCCCATTTAAGATGAATGGGGAAACGTTGAGATTTAACGTTAAAATTTGCAAAATACTGTATGTAATGTGGAATTACACAATATATACCTCAGGAGGTGTGAATTTTTTAAGCTAGTTGAAATTTGAACGGTGTAAATCGGAAGTATTATGTAGGAGTTACATGGCCAAAAACGTGTGGCGAATAAAAATTACAATAACAATGAAAATCCACACAGAAAGGCCCAAGTCAAGATTATAACCAAAAATGAGGCCAACGCGCTAATCGCAACTTCATCATGCTGTCCACAATACGGTCAGACAAGAGAAAAAAAACATACATTATATTTAGCGCAGAGATCTGCATTTTACTGAATGCCATTTATAGTTTATAGTGGGCACATTTTAGTTTTTGGTTTCCTTAGGGACAGCTCACCAGTGCTGCTAGCTAGGCTGGTTACCGCCTCCACCACGCTCAATATAACTAATGGAGTCCAGCTCAATATTTAATCTGTGTAATGTCGAGTGAGAAACATATATCTTGCCATCCAGAATGAAATCGCTCAATTTCATTAGTGAACAAAGTTGAGAGGTTCGGCCCAATTAGACATTAATGCAATGCTTTATTTATGATATCGAAGCGAGCCACTAAGGGGCCACTTTACTCTGTAAATCTGAAACTGTCGCACGTTCCCCTCGATTTTTTATTTTTATTATTATTATTTATTTTTTTTACCCGCGCCATTCTGAAATCAAGTTTCATGTATGCAAATAAATTCTTTTTAATCAAGCAAAGTAAGCACCCGAATAAATCTTTCTTCCTTTATTGTTACAGCCCAGATGCCCACAGTCGGTAAACTGAAATGCCCCGCATGTTGACATTGCCATGCAGAGCACGGTTTAGAGGACGTCATCAATAAATAATCTTTAGGTTTCTGGTTGGGAGGCAAAGAAGTACGTCTGCTCCAAAGGCTTGTATGTTCGGAGACAACATTGAGGTCAGCAACCAGTGAAGTCAACTCCAACCAGCCTGAAGTCTCAAGTACAGTTACAGAGGAAAATTCACGAGAGCTTTAAAGAAAACTGGATTCCTAAACCATTTCCTGTTTTTAAGCTCCAAAACTGCTTTAAACTGGTTTTCAGTATAAAATGTCGGGCTGTGCTTTATACACATACCACATTGCTGACAGGTAAAATTAACATCATTTCACGAATTAAATGTTAGCTAGCTAACTAGCTAACGAAAGAGCCATAAGTTGCCAAGGGAACAACGAGCGTCCAACAAATTCTGCGTAGCAAACATGTTATTGTGTAAATGTGATAAAGCAAGGAAAAACTGTCAATTTGTTGATCTGTCGCTTTTCTAACTAGCTAACTAATAAAAGAGACCACAGTTGCCAAGGGAACAAAGAGTGTCTCACAAATTCTGCATAGCGAACATGTTACTGTGTAAATGTGTGACATGGCAAGGTAAAAGAAAGCCAATTTGTTGATCTGTCGCGTTGCTTGCTAGCTAGCTAGCTAACTAACTAAGGAGACCAAAGTTGCCATGGAAACAAAGAGTGTCTCACAAATTCTGCATAGCGAACATGTTACTGTGTAAATGTGTGACAGGGCAAGGTAAAAGAAAGCCAATTTGTTGATCTGTCGCGTTGCTTGCTAGCTAGCTAGCTAACTAACTAAGGAGACCAAAGTTGCCATGGAAACAAAGAGTGTCCCACAAATTCTGCATAGCGAACATGTTACTGTGTAAATGTGTGACATGGCAAGGTAAAAGAAAGCCAATTTGTTGATCTGTCGCGTTGCTTGCTAGCTAGCTAGCTAACTAACTAAGGAGACCAAAGTTGCCATGGAAACAAAGAGTGTCTCACAAATTCTGCATAGCGAACATGTTACTGTGTAAATGTGTGACATGGCAAGGTAAAAGAAAGCCAATTTGTTGATCTGTCGCGTTGCTTGCTAGCTAACTTAAGATTTACTGCATTCACCAAATGAGAAAGTGCCCTTTGCCTATCTGCTGTTTGTAAAAATAACTTTTAATAGTATGCAAATTTTAAACAGACTTCAAGGACATGCGAGCCCCCAAAGAATTTAGCATTAGTCCACGTTTAAGAAACTCAGCAGAACTATCAATCACAAAGCATCACAACGATAGCATGAACACAAATGGCCCTCGGTCAAATAAAAAAAAAAAACAACAACTTGGATTTAGTGTGTTAAAACGACACTTGAACTCGTCAAGTTGGTGAACCCGCTGACCATCACAAAGCAGAATGGCGTTCACATGCTGACAATGACAAATCAAAGTCGGGGGAGACGCAACACAATCTCTGTTGGTACGCTAAATCGCTGCCTGCCAACGCAGCAACCGCAGCTAAAGTAAAAAGTCTAAAAATTCCTTTGGCGGATGGCCACATGTCAACATGAGGCATCAAGGCAACTTGATCATCAGCTAACACTTCAAGGAGGACTAAAAATAAGCTCAACATCGGCAATGGGAAAGGAGGATTTCACATGAAAGCGATTAGAGATGACGAGATCAATCTAGTTCACGGACACCCCACCTCTTTTTTTTTTTTTTTTTTGTGTGTGAGAAATACACTCGCCTCTGGAGGCCACCTGAGCACGGCAGACGATTCCCAAACTAGTAATTCCCATGACAGCAGGTAGGCTGCATCCATCCCTGTCCGACGTGACCTTTTCCAGCAAGCAAAAACATTTCACGTTGTTAGGAAGTAGATAAACGAGTGGGAGTAATATTTACTGAGCTTGACAAGTGAATCAGTTTTAAGGGGCCGGGAGTGGTGAGGGGAACGTTTCATAGCGAGGACTTATTATGGCTCAGTGTGTGACAGACATCTGTGAATACACAGAGACGTGCATGCATAATGAATTTCATTGCAGGGGGGGGCAACATCTCGGTGGGCCTAAAATGACTGGTTCATAAACCAGCAACATTGGAATTTACTTGGCAACAAAAAGCAGGTTGGAGCAACCTATTGACTGTGAATGAATCAGTGGTGACTCGAATTGAGATGCGAACGCTGAATCAGAATTTTCGGATTTGAGTGACAATGAATCACAGGAATGATTTCAATGGAAATGCCTGGAAAGTGTTTTCATGTGTATGAGAACGTTTAGCTGTCTATAAATATTATGTTTATCTGTCAAGTAATTAGTCACTAAAGACCATCTTGGCAACATATCATTACTTTGTCTTTGTCATTACTGTACTTCGCTGTTGGCGATGGAGTTTGCAATCTTGGTCGTTGGACCGGAAAGACAAACCCTCCTAGGTTAGCTTATTGCTAGCTAGCAGGTACAATACAACATGAATGGATTAAAAACTTTACCAAAAGTGAAAAAAATAAATAAATAAAAATAAACACCCTTTGACCAGTGTATGACGAGGTGTCCTGGGGGTTAAAAGTGAGTTATTTTCAACTACAAGTAAAACTGAAAACCTTTCTGTAGGTTGACGCGACTTCTTTAGCACATGTACACTCGGATATGTTTAAAAAAAAAAAAAAAAAAAAAGTGCTTTGGACAACAAATTTTGTCGATAAAGTGCTTTATAAATAAAGATGACTTGACTATAAGCATTTAACATTATGATCAAATTGGCTTTTTATTTTGTTATTGCTATCTTTTTTTTTATTGACATGTTTTTCGGCAAAAGTACATTCTGATTGATTAGAGATTTGGTTATTGAATGGTAAACGAATATACGACCGTGCATTTTTTGTACGATTCCAGACAGTAAAACTGTTCAGTTTTGTAAAAAACAAAAACTCCCCCAAAATGTTCCTTTGAATTAATTTGTCACTTCCGAATAAAACAATTCCAGTTGACAAAAATTCTGCAATATGCATGCCAGGCCACTAGGCGGCAATGACTGTTTTCCAGGACAGCTGGATTTACGTAATCCAAAAAACACGGTACTACAAAACAAATCAAAACTATATATATATATTTTTTTAAATCAATTTTCAATTTTGAGTGACTATTTATATTGGGTGTTTCTGTTGGGATAGCTGATGAATGTGAAATTACTAGTAAAATGATAACATACTTTATTATTGGAGATACAGTTTGCAGCTGTACTGAGAGGTGTTTTATTTATTTTTTATTAGCAAATTAATTATTCCACTGATGATAAGACTGCGTTTTTTTAATCTCCGTTTGTTTACTTATGTGTACGTGAGGATTATGCAAAACCACTTTACCTCAACTTTGCATGTCAATGGTCAAATCCAATCAAACTTGTGGTGGATAAACGTGAGGATCCAGGATTTGTCTTGTTTACTTTTGTACTTATGTCATGAGAAAGTTTGGATCTCAAGGTGTGCATGCTGCCTACAATTATCAGTACACTACCATTATGACTATAAAACCCAGCTTTCACTAATAACAATGTCAATGACTATCAAACACAGTGCACATGCACTGAAAGTGTTTATGGGGAATGGAGCCAATAAATGTGCACTGAGGCACCGCCAACAATTCCAGCCAACCTGTTATATCCTATAATGGAAACCCGCTTTAATGAAGAATACGTAGTGGCACGATATCATTCACAAATAAACCCCCCGTATGACGCGCAGAATGTTCAGGGAGGACTCGTTTATGAATTGAATAATTTACTCATAAGCAAGAGAGGTTGCAAGGAATGTATGTGATGCATTCATGCAAACGAAAGCTCTCTGAGGGAATGGATACACATTACGTGCATTTCTATCATCACTCATAAAAGAAAGCGTTACAATGAGACATTTTACTCTCGGGTGACAGACATGTAAATGACAAAAATACAAGCCTGGCACAAAATATGACAATCAATCTGAATTGAGTATGGGACTGTTAGGAGAACACGTCACAAAAGCGATGACGGTTGCTTCCCTCGCAAGTCAATTAAAACGGAGACGTCTTGCATACGTGAGAGCAACGTAGATTCTCACTGCAGAATGTGTCACTATTGATTTTGTGGCTGTTGGACAAAGGCACAAGCGCTGCGGCTTAAGATGAACTGTTGCAGCACCGTTTCTGGGCAAGGTCATTAAACTGTCCGCACGCGTTGGGGAACTCTCAAGGTGGTCGGGCGGGTTTATTTCACGCACTCGACGCTAACTTCTCGAATCAGACTGAATCTGTTTTTCAATTGCCATCAGGTCTAATTGTAAAGTTGTGTTTGCTCGCTTTTGAATGAGTGGAGATGAAAACTGAAACAAGAAATGAGACACGTGAACCTGAGCATGTTGTTTGAGTACGATAAATTAAACTACACGTTTCCTCAAATAATGCCGGGTGGGCCATTCACTTAAAAAAAAAAAAAAAAAAAAAAAATATCATTCTTTGAGCTTGCTAACCAAAACAGCAGCACCAAGTGAAGTAAACTGGACAATTAACATTCCAGTACTCTCACTACAAAATGTGTGTGCCCATTATGTGTGACAAGACTTATGGGTTTGGATTTTCCTCCATAATTTTTTTTTTTTACTTAGTTTTAGCTCCATTTTCACTTGACACAACTAGAACACATTCTAAAAATGCCGTTATACAAAACGCATTATATGGCTTCCCCAGCTGCAGTTGAGTAAAAAAAAAAAATGCCTCTAACCACTATTTATGGAAATCTAGTGTACCTTCTCTACAGCCCGGTTCCATTTCTAAAAATAGCCTTTAAAAAAAAAAAAAAAAAAAATCAATTGTGATGATCCCATATGAACCTCTATCCCCTTTGGTCACATCGACATGTAAAATAGTGTGAAAAAAAAACAAAAAAAAACCACCAACCAAAATACAAGGTGTGTTTCATTACCTGGATCTCTCTTGCATGGTAGATGATAATCAGTCCCAGGAGAATGATTGTAGAAAGGCTTATCAGGCATTTTAGCGCTAATGAATACAGGGACTCCTGGAAGAGAGCGACAACACTAAAACCAAAGACAAGATTGTGGCATAAAAGGAGAAATTTCACAGCATTATGTTACACGGCGGGATAAATCAAAATGACGGCTGATTAAAGCACTTTAGTTAGCTTGCTCCAAGGGGAAACGAGTCCATTAATGGCTCATCACCTTTAAAGATGCTTTGAAGCCTTAGCAACTCCGTAAACATCTCTGGAAAGTGAGTAAGAGTAACCTTGGAGCCCAGTAATGACTATTTATTGTACCTTGAGGGGCTGAACACACTCCTAAAATACTTTTTTTTTTTTGGTTTTGAAAAAAAAAAAAAAAAAAAAAAAAGTTACCAAAATTTCAAGATACACACCTTTCCATAGGTTCCCCAGGAGAGTTCAGTCTCTATAACCATAACAACGATCCCAAACATCCCAAAGATTAAAGCATAGTCGCTGAGCCGCTTCCTCTTCTCGAACAAGGCCCTCCTGTGGCCGAGTTTCTCCCCAATGTTCTGGTTCTTCTTCTTGCCCGATTTCCCGCAGCCCGCGCCTCCGTCCCCGGACGCGTACGGCATGTGCGTGGCCGAGTGGTTCTCCGGCTTGGAGACCGCCAAGGTGTCCGACGCGTCCGCGGCCGAGAGGGGCTGCAGGGGCTGCGACTCGGAATCGAACTCGTGCACGTTCCTGCGGGACGAGCTCAAGTGGCTGAGCGGCCGCATGACGCCGCCGTTGTATCTGCAGCTGCTCATGGCTGTCTCATGGCGGGAGGCGAAAGCGTGGCTGGCCCCGGGATGCTGCGGATGCTGCTGCTGCTGACGACGACGAGGAAGAGGAGGATGAAGATGAGGAGGGGGATGCCTGGAGGAAGTAGCATGACTAGAGGGAGTCGGGGCGCGGACGCCTCGCCTGGAAGACGTCTCCGAAGATGTCCTCAAAGTTACCGCGGTGCACGTCGGCGACGTCCCGCGGAGGACGCGGCTTTCCCGGGCATGGCAGGTGCTGTAGCCGGTGCAGGTGCAGGTGGAACGCGGCGGCTGTCCGCAGGGGTGCCGGTGGCACTGACTCGGATCCGACTGCTGCTCCTGGTAGAAATGGTTCCGCAGCTGCAACGGGCTTCCCATGTCACGGCTCCTTTTTTTTTTTTTTTTTTTTTTTAAAGCAGCAGTCAGCCAATCACTGAGCACCCGCGGTGTGCTACTCGGACCAGGACAGAGCCATGTCGGCTCCTGTTAACACAGCAGCTTCGATTGGGCAACGAGGACCAAAATTGCTTCGACGTCATGAAACGCTTGCAGCCGCGGGTTAACTTAATTGCTCTGACTTATACACGGTGGCACATGCATAAATTAATTAACTAGGAGTTTTATTCACAAATTGTATCAATAAAAGACCTAAAACTCCATACACTTGTTTGATGAAAAACTTATTTTTAATCTACAAACGGTATAGCATCTCTCTCCACCCATCTCAATAAAACAAACTTTTGTTTTCATGACTATATTTATCTATATCCATATAGCTATCAATCTTTCTACGTCCATCTAGCAATCGACCAACCCATCTATTTATCTATCCATCAGTTCATCTATGAAATATTAATCCATCCATCTATAATGTATCAAATATTTATCCATTATCTGTCCATCCAGTTGTTTTTTTATTGCTTATCCATATAGTCCTTTCTATTTATCCCACTCTAAACTTGGGCGTTTTTTTTTTAACCATCACTAATTTTCCCAATGTTGTACTTTATCAACATAGATTACAAATCTAAATACATGTGTTTTAAGCATATAGCACCCATCAAGGGCTCCTCATAAATTCCACACGCGCTTCGCTCCAGTCTAGCCTCTTCCACTGCGACTTAATTCATTTGATTGGCTGCTGGTCACGTGAGCAGGCGCGTTGCTCAGTGCTTGTGCTCGGACCCGGGAATGACTTGACCGCTGCAGCCTGCTGGCCGTTGCATAAACCGACTGCATGTGGCGTTCGCGTCGATCACGCCGAGGACTATTACGAGGTAAACGGGATCAACTTGCGTCGCCCTCTACCGTTCCAATTTGTGGTTCTCTGCAGTTATGTTGTCCCACTGAAGTTGCTTCCATGCGTGTACTAAACTCGGAGGTCTTCGTATAGTAAACGAACTTCTCACACGCTCGCTCATTGATCACGAAGCGCCTTTTCAGAAAAGCGTCCCTCTGCACAGCATCGCACTGGGCACTTACTCCTGATTGGCTCGATACCCGTACACAAATATAGTTAGCTTAGTGATTTGAGGGTCACAAAAAAAGGAGGTTAAAATGTGTATGTAAAATATGTCAAAGTTTACAATTAACTCATTCACTGCCATTGACGGAAAAAGACGTCAAATGATTTTTTGCTGGTCTGGCAATGAATGTGTTAATAAATAACTTAAAAAAAAAAAAAATCAAAGTGGCCCTTGCAGCTTTCTATTTTTCTGTATGTGGCCCTCAGAGGAAAAAGTTTGGACACCCCTGCTGTACATTATATCAACAATTTATAATTGCTTCATTGATTTTTACCATGTTTAACTCATTTACTGCCATTGACAGAAAAAGACGTCAAATGATGCATTTTTTTGCTGGTCTGGCAATGAATGTGTTAATAATTAATAAAAGCTGATGTTACTACCTGCAATACAAAGTGGCTTTATAGAAAGATCCCAACACATCTAGTTAGTGTAGTCTATGTAGTGTTAATGACCCAAGAAGCCATTCCTATATTGCAGAGGGGCACTGGAAAGTTAAGTTTTATCTAAGGTTATAAATAAAGGGTTTGTATCTCAGAGCTGCATGGGGCCTATCATTGTTCCCTAGGCTGTAAAATGCTATTAAAGATGAAACATCCCGCCAGCAACATACAGCAATTCCATACTCAGCTCCGCTTTAAGCCCTCCAACTTACTCAGTTAGGTTTTGATCATGCACGACATGACATGCTGATAGCGAAATGGACTTTGAGACAAGACGAGTTGATTTCCTTCGCACGCTTCTTTTGGACAAAAGTACCAGTCCATTACGAGAAAGAACCCTTTGACCTCAAGACAGGCTTAGTGCTGAGAGTTACGCGTTCGGTTCCGAAGCACTTTTTCAAGCACTTCATCACTTCAGAGACGTTTGTTCATTAGTCTTTTGAAACACACTGATGGGAAAATTCAAATAACGGCAATCGAGCCTAATAAATCATGTCCTGTCATTCTGTTTAACCTACGCGATCAATCGGTCACCTCTGCATTAAATGTGGACAACTCATACTCTCACTGATTGCACCATAAGTATGCAAATAAAGGGGTCCGCTCCTTCAAAGATGTCTGCCTTTACAACGAAGAGATGACACTCCAATCCTGCAAACGGATCAAGTCCAATCATGAAGCCTGTTCATGATCTGTCATGTTTCAGTTTTGGGGGGGTTGAGTTTTTGTTGAGTTTTGGGTGTTGATGTCTTTTGTCCGGTTTTGTCTCCCCTAGTCTCATCATAGTTAACCTCATCCACCTGTGTGTGTCGCCCCCTCCCCGAATGTGTTGCTAATTAGTGACCTCTGCCTGCTGTGCTTCCCAGGTGTGTCTTGTCAGTGTGGTATTTAGTGAGTTCACGCTATGGGAGCATTGTCTTGTCTTGTCCAGTTGAGGGTGCTAAGCTGTGTTAGTAGTTTCTCAATGTCTGGTCAAGTTTCGCAATGTCTGGTCAAGTGTTCTCTCGTCCACGCCAAGTGTTCTCTCAAGTATTCTCAAGTCTCCACATCAACTCAAGTGTCTCCACGTCAACTCAAGTGTCTCCACGTCTACTCAAGTGTGTCCACGTCTACTCAAGTGTATCCAAGTGTCTCGACGTCTACTTCAGTTTCTCCACGTCTACTCAAGTGTCTCCACGTCTACTCAAGTGTCTCCAAGTAAGTCCACGTCTACTCAAGTGTGTCCACGTCTATTCAAGTGTGTCCAAGTGTCTCGACGTCTACTCAAGTGTCTCCATGTCTACTTCAGTGTCTCCACGTCTACTCAAGTGTCTCCACATCTACTCAAGTGTCTCCAAGTAACTCCACGTCTACTCAAGTGTGTCCACGTCTATTCAAGTGTGCAAGTGTCTCGACGTCTACTTCAGTGTCTCCACGTCTACTCAAGTGTCTCCACGTCTACTCAAGTGTCTCCACGTCAACTCGTGTCTCCACGTCTACTCAAGTGTCTCCAAGTAACTCCACGTCTACTCAAGTGTGTCCACGTCTATTCAAGTGTGTCCAAGTGTCTCGACGTCTACTTCAGTGTCTCCACGTCTACTCAAGTGTCTCCAAGTAACTCCACGTCTACTCAAGTGTGTCCACGTCTATTCAAGTGTGTCCAAGTGTCTCGACGTCTACTTCAGTGTCTCCACGTCTACTCAAGTGTCTCCACGTCTACTCAAGTGTCTCGACGTCTACTTCAGTGTCTCCACGTCTACTCAAGTGTCTCCACGTCTACTCAAGTGTCTCCAAGTAACTCCACGTCTACTCAAGTGTGTCCACGTCTATTCAAGTGTGTCCAAGTGTCTCGACGTCTACTCCAGTGTCTCAACGTCTACTCAAGTGTCTCCAAGTAACTCCACGTCTACTCAAGTGTGTCCACGTCTATTCAAGTGTGTCCAAGTGTCTCGACGTCTACTTCAGTGTCTCCACGTCTACTCAAGTGTCTCCACGTCTACTCAAGTGTCTCGACGTCTACTTCAGTGTCTCCACGTCTACTCAAGTGTCTCCACGTCTACTCAAGTGTCTCCAAGTAACTCCACGTCTACTCAAGTGTGTCCACGTCTATTCAAGTGTGTCCAAGTGTCTCGACGTCTACTCCAGTGTCTCAACGTCTACTCAAGTGTCTCCAAGTAACTCCACGTCTACTCAAGTGTGTCCACGTCTATTCAAGTGTGTCCAAGTGTCTCGACGTCTACTTCAGTGTCTCCACGTCTACTCAAGTGTCTCCACATCTACTTAAGTGTCTCCACATCTACTCAAGTCTGTCCACGTTCTGCCCAAGTCTGACCACGTTCTGCCCAAGACTGTCCTGCCACGTCTGTCCACGTCATGCCAAATCTGTCCTGCCACGTTTGTCCACGTCATGCCAAGTCTGTCCATGACCTGCCCAGTCTGTCCACGTTCAGTCCAGTAATAGCAACTAGTCCGCTCACGCTCCATCCAGTCAATAAAATTATTCTTTTTGCTGCCTTTCTCCCCGCCTGGTTTCTCCGCCTTTGGGCCCATCCACCACATCCTCGCTCCACATATCCTGACATTATCACGTCATATGTCACATGCTCGAGTAGTGACCGATCTCCAAAGTCACCAGGTCAGATTCCAACGCTATTATTGGTAGAGGAAATGTAGGTTGCTCAGAAGAAAAAAAAAAAAAAAAAAAAAGCCCCATGATAGCAAGTAGAGTAATGACTTTCACTTATTATGCACAGAACTTTTCTTTCGCTTGAAGCCTTCTTTTTAAGGAGATCGAGGAATGGGATGATTAAGACGACAGATGCCAGTCTGGATGAGAGGAATAATTGCTATTGAGATTAAGAGCATCAATTAAACACTAGACGTGACAGCGAAGTGAGGAAAGAGTCCGAAGTTCATTATTTCTCTGTACTTCTTTGACATTTGTCTGCAAACTCCGATGACCGACTAAGCGGCAGAAGGGTCACCCCTGTCAAATTTGTTCTTGCTTTTTTTCTTTTGTTTTTAATGAGACAGTTAACGTTTGGCTGACAGACCATGAAAGTGTCACTGGTGACTTAGTGAAGTGTGTGACAATGTCCTTATGTTTCACACCTGCACAACTGAAGAAAAAAAAAAAAAAGTGCTCCTCTGTGTGCTTACCACATTCACAAATTTCACACCTCTCCAGTCCGGGCAGCTACAGACTTGAACGGAAGTGATTGGGTCTTCTTTAATAAAGGCGACACCTGAAAGTGCTGCAGGACATTGCGTGTTAGTAAGCAGATATAGTAGCTCGGCATTTCTACCTCTGGAAGCCACAGCAGTGAAATGCCGCTCCAGCCAAGGACATCCATCCAACCATTTTCTTTTTGTCCTCGTTAGTGTCGCGACCAAGCATGGAGCCTATCACACCTGACCTTATGATGTTAATATCTGGTCTGCACTTCTTAAGCACTAGACACAATATAAATACACTGTATATGAAAAATAAAGCCTAGCGACTGACTGATATGAAACTTTCCCCCTAATTACAGCCTTTGTGTTTAGAAAATTGCATTCTACTCATACTAATTTGATGAATTGCTCTGTCCTAATGTAATTCTCATTAGATGAAAGCAGGGGTGTCAAACTAATTTTTGTTGTGGACCACATAGTAGATACGGTTTCCCTAAAAACAAAAACAACAACAAAACATATTGTTTAATCACCTCATAACATTATTACATGTGCACATTAAATTGATGAATAACTAGTTTTGAAATCAGAAGTCAATATATTAGTTTGTTCAACTATTGTTCAACTTACTGTAAAAAAAAAATGTGTCTGGTAACAAAAAATCTTGCAACATCTGAGCGTTTATTATATATGAAAATATGACATTTGGCACACATTTGAGCAAGAATCATGTAAATTGACACAAAATGATTTGCTTTTGCAGGCCACATGCAGATTAAAAAATTATTGAATGCTCATAAAGTTGTTATTCTTGGCTTCACTATCCCTGAAGATCAATTAATGATTTTTTTATTTATTTTTGTGTGTGACATGATCCTGCTTGCTTCTAACAAGAAAAACAGTATTTAGTACAGTAGAGTGGTACATAACCTCAATACATAATAATAATCTTTTTGCACTTTATAATTAACAATTCATTAATATGTAGCCTAGACTGGTCGCCAGTCAATTATAAGACAGTAGTCAAGTTAGCCATATGATTTGATAAGGAAGCCAGTCTATCAAATCAAGCTACAGATACCACCTAGTGGCCGTGTCCAGTATTACCATGTGAATAGGTTTCAAATGAAAAGGTGTGATTACTACTTGGGAAAGTCAAAAATGTACTTTACAATGTGTTCTATGCGGCCCCCCTACGCTAAAAGCGGCATTGTGATTAATATTGTGTTTGTGGAATATGAATTACGTGTCAAAATTCACCTGTTTTGAACCATCTCAGGGGGCGGCCATTTTGCCACTTGTTGTAGACTAGAAATAACATCACAGTAATGACCAATAACAGCTCAACTGTTTGGTCATGTGATGCTTGTATTCTGGATTTGGTCATGTGACTTTCGCAAGCTGAGCTGTGATTGGTCATTACCTGAGCCCTGAGCAACTGTGATGTAATTTTCACTCGACAGCATGTCACAAAATGGCTGCCCCACAATTCATATTCCACAAATGCAATATCCATCATACTACCATGTTTAGACTAGTGGGGGTGCATAGAAAATAATATTGTCAGGTTTTTTTTAAACTTGATTTCCTCTTACAGGATTGCAAAGACACACTTTTATTATATGTTTTGTAACAAAAGGTGTCCTGCCCAGCATCATCATCTTTTCACATTTAATCTTCACTTCTTCATCGTGTCTGTCTGATACCTGTAATCCAGCTGGCTTTTAGTCAGGTTGCAACTGACATAACAGCCGTTTACGTTGAGTAGAAGATTTACGGTCAATCTGCCTTAAATGTCCCGCTCAAGGCCTTGATGGCACCATGCGGGATTTGGACTCGCAGGTTTATTTCCACTGTCACACTGATGTATGGCCACTGTGCTGATGTGTTGCTAAATTCATATTCGCAAGAAGGGGTGTAGGCAGAGAATGGGCGCCCCAACAGTGAACTAACTTGGATAATTATGTACTGGAAACTTTACGTACTAACTATACAGGCAAGATTTTAAATAACGTTCAAAACTGTTATATGCGTATTTACTTTGATGACAGCAAGACAACTACATAGAAATACAGTAATTTTAACTTCAACTAGACTAAGTGCAATTCCTGGAGAAATTGTGTGGGAATGCTGAAAGCTGAATGCTAATTTTTGAATGCATGTGGAATGCTTATAAAGTAAATTGAGAGAAAAAAAATTAAATTATGTTGTATGTATGGAAGGGGGCGTGGAAAGTGATACTTGGAAAAAGTTCAATGTCTGTCCCATTGAAAATGAATGGGAAAAAGTTGATATTAAATGTTAAATTGTGCAAATAGTGTAAGTAATGTGGAATCAGACGATATATACCCCGGGAGGCGTGAATTTTTGAAGCCAGTTGAAATTTGAACAGTGTAAATGACAAGTATTATGTAGGAGTTGTTACATGGCAAAAAAGTGTGGAGAATAAAAATCACTATAACATATGTGGGAATGCTGAAGCCTTCCCACAATGAGAGATATTGTGAATTTCTTTCCCCAGAAATTAACAGTTTCCAAGTGTTACATTTATGAATTAAATATCTGACTTAATGTTTTGGTCAAACTACACCAAGTATAGAGAATATACCTGTTGAAATCAGACAATATTTTTTTTTCCTAACCTTTTAGCCAATTCTGAATTGTACAAAGTACTGAAGGGTAAGCAAAAGAATGCAGCTAACCAGCTGTGAATGTTTCACATTATTAAACCAGGCTGTGTATAAATAAAACATTCACACACAATGAAGAGAGCAGAGCTATATTGGATAAATTGTACTTTTAACTAGACTAAGCGCAATTTCTGAGAAATTGCGTGGGAATGCTGAAAGCTGAATGTCAATAGCTGAATGCGTTGGAAGTAAATTGAAATACAAAATACGTGAAAATTACACATTTTTAATTGAAGTTGAAAGATAAATGAATAAAAAGAACTGAGAAGTATCACAGAGCTGGTAATGACGATCAGTTGTACATATGGAACTGGCTGTGGAAAGTGGGAGTTGTTTCTCGGCAAAAATGTGAGGAGAATAAAAATCGCAATAACATATGTGGGAATACTGACAAGACCAGATAATTATTATATTTATTGCTATACATATTGCTGTCATAATAATGCAATCATGTCAATTACATAGTGCCACAACCACACACAACTTGACTTACAATTTGAACTTTTTACTTATTTACGAACCACTTCTTGAGGTCAATGCGTCACTCACCCCTGAGAATGAAAACTCTTTATGGGTTTAATCATCACCTCAGAGCTGGAGGTGCAATTGGGACAGGACAGATTGCACTCATTTTCTCCAAAAGCCAGAGGTGCTTCTTTGGCCACTGACTTGAAATACACGGCACCGGGGAGCGTGTAAAACGGCATCGAACATTACATATCAGCGCTGTTTAGCAGTAAATACACTTTGCTGCCTTCGCATTTTATTTAGAGAGCTCCAGAAATGTAGGCTTCACTTGACAATGTGAGAGAGAGCACTTTTATCTGCTTTAAAAGCGCACGCTCGTCAGAGCCTGGAGCATCGAGATGGCTTCAGTCGCAGTTACGGGCATATGGGGAGCATTTAAGACAGCACATCATTTTGGATGTGGGCGGCTGATATTAAGTATCCCAACAGTTTGAAATTCTCTTGCATGTAACTGCGTGCAGTAGTCGACTATTATTTGCTCATCTATGTGTATAAAAATAAGGCGACTTGATTTTCAAAATGAAAAACCGGGAGACTAACATTTTGCTGAAAATCAAATGTACAATAAATGTTCACCTAGAACTATTTTACAACCCATTTAATCGCCAATCAATGTGGTGACTAATGGTTTTGGTATTATTTTATCAAATGCTAAATGCCAACTTGGTTGATAGTTCAACAACGCTAAACAAGCAAAATACTCACCATTGTAGGTATTACCTTTTTTGCGATCGCAGCATCATGCTAGTAAGACTACATTTTCCAAACCGTGATTCTTCTGCTGCATTCGAGGATGGTCGGAAGTCGAATATATCCGAGTTATTTTTTTTCCAGTTCCGACCTGAAAGCATTCGAGGAGAAAGTAAACAACTAAAATAGTGGAAAACAATTTTTTATTTTGGTTCTTACAAATCATTTTTGACTCCCAGGAAACTTACCTTCTCATAATTTTGCTTAATTTATTGTTTTTATCTTATTGTGGGAATGCTGAAGCACCCAAATCACCACCAGAAATTAAGAGAAGCCCAGATCTGTAAATTGAGAAGTCGTTTGTTTGTTTAAATCCTGTATTTAAAAAGTGCATTTTACTGAGTGAAACCGTCAGACTGGGCCTTTATACCTGACGCAAATATTGCTAAATATTGCCTTGACACTCAAGTTCAATTTATGAGCAAACACAAACGTCAAGATGATTCTGAAGATGATCCTCAGATGGTTTTTGTTTGTAGTTTTCCCACAGTCTATTTAAATGCAACAAGTTTTTCTAGATCTTTATTTAATTAGTAAATGGCAGTTAAATAAGGTTTTAGTACAGCAAGTGTTTATCAAGTCAATTATATAAACACATGCACACGTGTGTCATAGGAGCTCTTTTTAGCCTGATGGTAAGGTTAATCATTTCAGGGCAGCTTTCTGAAGGTGGAACACCAGATTACTCAGCAGTCAGTGATTCATCAGGTTGGCCATGAAGAGACCAACGATGCTACAGCACCTAACACTCCTGGTAGGTCCTCATTCCTTTTTTCCTAATGGAATTTTATGTTGTGTATATTAAAAAGGTCAAAATGCACCTTCCTCCATGCTGTTTCTTTACAGTTGGACTGTCCTCTTGTCATCGCTGTCATTTTCATCTCGGGCATCGGCGGGACGTTCCAATACGGGTTCGGAATATCTTCGATGACGGCCGCTTCCGTTGTAAGTCCAACATGTTTGGATGAAAGGTATTGATCGTCAGGTAATTTTCCAAGTGCTAATTGCAGCACATCAGGAAGCTGGTGAACCAAACATGCATACAGAGATACGATGTCTACCTACAAGACTGGCAGCTTTCGCTCATCTGGTCCTTCACCGTCTCCATCTTTTGCATCGGGGGCTTGCTGGGCTCGCTCCTGGCAGCTCCGTGCCTCTCGGCCGTTGGCAGGTGAGAGCGCAAATTAAGGCTTCGCTTTCACGATGACACTTGGCATTCATGCAGCTCTGTGTTTTCCCATCCCATCTAGGAGAAAATGTTTTTGGTTAAACAATTTCGTGGCTATAACGGGCGCTGTGCTGATGCTCGTGAGCCAAGTCGCCATGTCCTTTGAGATGATCATGGTGGCACGACTTCTTTACGGTATCAATGCAGGTGAGAAGAAAAAGCATACACAAAAAACGATTTTTAAAGCGCAAGTCAACACAAACAGTTTCTTTAATACGTTCTATGAAGCCCTACGAGTCTAAACACGATGTCACGACTCATGCAGGAGTAATGTTTGTTCCCAGTTGAAGCCATTCTTTGGTCACAAACATCTAAAATGTTCTGTTTGTGTACTTGCAGGAATCGGTCTCTCTGTTCAAGTCTTGTACGTTGTTGAATGCACCCCAAAGATTCTGCAAGGGATGGTGGGGGTCACCATCGCCACCTTCCTTGCCATGGGGAAGTTGAGCGGGCAGATTTTGGGGCTCAGGTGAGAATAAGTGCACACATGCCATCCCTTTAATGCGCTGCTCAGGCTGGGCTGCAGCTCACCTGTGACCCAAATGAGGATAAGTGTGACAGAAAACGGATGGAAATCGCGGCCACACAATCACATGTTGGCGCTCAGATTGATGCTAACTCATAGACACTCCCCTTGCAGAGAGTTACTGGGCTCGGAGGATAGATGGCCCTGGCTGCTCGGCTTCAGTGGCTTCGCCGCTCTGTTTCAGCTCGTCACCCTCCCCTTCCTGCCCGAATCTCCCAAATACCTGCTGCTCAACCGAGGAGACCGGCAGGCCTGCGATAAAGGTGCGTTCGGAATCACATACTGCGTGTCGGGTACGCCAAAGTCATGTCACGGCCGCTTTAGCTTTGGCGAGGCTTTGGGGCAACAAGGACCACAGCGGGGAGGTGGAGGAGATGCTGGAGGAGAAAGCTGCACTCAAGAACATCCAGATTCACTCTGTGATGGAGCTGCTTCGGGAAAGAAGCGTTCGCTGGCAGCTGGCCACCGTCGCCGTGACCTTCTCCTCGCTGCAACTTTGTGGCCTTACCGCAGTGAGTAACGTCATGTAAAGAACTAAAACAGGGGTGACCAACCTTCCAATAAATTCGACCACATAGGTCGTTTTGAAAAGGTGGCAAATTACGACCAAGTGTTACGTATTTTAGTTTAGCGACCTCTAGTGGCGATGTTCAATAGTGCAAAAATACTAAGGAGGGTTTCAAATCCGCTCCGTCTGGTCCAAAGACGAGTGCTTATTATGGGAATGCTGAAAGCATCCCACATATGTTATTCGGATTTTTATTCTCCTCGCTTTTTTTGCAGAGAAACAACTCCGACAAAATGCTTCCGATTTTCAAATATCAACTTAAATGTTGATCCATTTCAAGCAATCATTAGAGATACAGTACTTGTCAATGCTTAAGCTGTCTCGAAATGTTTCATAAGAGTTTATAATTTTTTTTTGCGGGGGTTATGAAGTGGCTTGTATGAACACGTAAATAAACCTACTTTGTTACGCTTTACTGCAGGTGTACTTCTATTCTTACGAAGTGTTTCGTGCAGCAGGCATTCACGAATCCCAGCTCGGATACGCCACTTTGGGAACGGGGACGAGTGAAATGACCTTCTCGCTAGTGTGTGTAAGTGCAACCTCATCACTATTCTGTGTATACAATTGCAGTGTGTTAAGATACATGCAATGACATCATTACATAAAGTATGCAGGGGGAGCAAACCACGGACATACTAGAACATTTGCAAAACAGTGCCCCCTGCCCATTTGTTTAATTCACCTTGCAGTTGTAAGTAAACTTTGTCAACAAACACTAGTAATGTTTGAACAGCATTATCTCTGTCTTATGAAGTAAAAAGCTGCTTTTTGCTCATTTTAAAAGAGCTAATATCTGCTGATTATATATTGGCTTAGGCCCGAGGTATTATTTCATATGGTAGCGAGAAATGACCCTGCAATTGTATTCTGTGAATTCATGTTAAGAGTTTTACAAGTTTCGGCTGTGGGAGGACATGAAGGTTGTGACGTTTCTTAAACCTGTACCGCAACTTAAGAGTGTTGTTTCACTTGTCCTGGGGCGCTTTTCAACTGCGAAATATGAAAAGTGCTCACGTCCACAGGAGAAGAGGCACGAGGCCAACGGCCATATTTGAGGGTTGCTTACGTTGACAGCAGGATCTGTATAACCAGAAGATTGTGCACCTGCCCGTCTTGTCCCACCTAAGCGAATATGGCCCTTAATGAAGCTACTCACGTGCATTTTTTTTCAGCCGCTTATTTTTAAGTGTAATGTTGATGAGTTTGAATGATATTAACTCATTCACTGCCTTTGACAAGTATACTTGTCAATTGTATTTTTTAGAGCGGTGCTAAATGGGGGCGAATCTGAGCATGCTCCACTGTAAATATCAAACTTGGAAACAACTTTACTGATGCCCAACCACCGGTAGATGACATCATTGCCGAATTTTATAGGAAATAAACACAGTTTCAGAGTCCATGGGAGAAATGGCTGTATTTTGGCAAACCTACATTTTTCTGCTGTCAATTATAAAAGAACGGGACGGGACAAAAAGTAGGGAGTCTATTCTGTTATTTGGTAGATTCGGTTTATATATAATTATTGAATGGAATATCACGTGAGTATTGTAAATGTAAAAATTTTCTATAATGACTGGCAGTGAATGAGTTAAACTGTTTTGGGTTCATAGTTGGTGGCATATTTACGGTGTAAACTATTACTATAAGCAATAAATATTATAAAAAAAATTTTTAAAAGGAAGGCAGCAATTGTTCACGTTTTTAACTATTGGCGGCAGGTCTTGGTTAACAGGTTAACTGTAATGTCTTTCACAGACACTACAAAGGACAGAGAGAACACAAAAAACTGAATTACAAAGATGCCAATTTCATTATTGAATCACCACTAGACCACCATTAGATATGTAACGTAAGTCCAAATTCACAAGGCTGGGTCCTCCTAAGGCCGAATTTGTCGGCCGCATGACGTCACTTCCGGCACGACTCGTCAACAGACTTACACATGAATGGAGTGTTCGTCAATGCACTACCGAAAAGCAACATTGACATTCCAAAAACAAAACAAAAAACAAACAAACAAACATGGACATTCAATTCATATGTAAGTCCGTGCGTGCTGCTAGCAAGCGGCAACACTTCCTCCTGACCGCTCATCAGCTGACAAACATTGACCAATCAGGAGCTAGCAAACTTTAGGTAAATGCAAGTGAATGAGAACAACAGATTAAACATATCAGTTTAGCTACTTGTATATAAAAAAAAAATACAAAAATGTGTAAATAATAATTCTAGAAACATAAATATATAAGTAATATATATATATATATATATATATATATATATATATATATATATATATATATATATATATATATATATATATATATATATATATATATATATATATATATAACAAATCTTACTCATTTCTGAACCTTACAGATATAAAAGGTCATCTGATGGATATGCCCCTAATTCACATTAGTCAATTCGTAAACGTGGTTTGTTGACAGATGAAATCTTTCAACACCAATCTGCATCCATATCATTCACAGTCTCTTTTATGAACTATATTCATGCTTTTGGATGGAAAGCAGCACACAGAAAAGCCCAAGCCAACACGTTAGAACCGAGAGGCAGTATTGTAACAACAGCCCCACCTTGTGGTAGTTTCTGTGTAATGTTTGTCCTCCAATACTGTCGGCACTTTGCTGTGTGCTGATACTGCAGTTCATCATCATTGAGAGTACAGGAAAGAAGGTGCTCCTCGTCACAGGATATGCGGCCATGACCGTTATTCTCACCCTCCTCACCATCACGCTGTATTTTCAGGTGAGCCACACCAAAACTGGGATTTCTGCATCTTCAGACATTCAAAGCAAAAGCGACAACTGACACATCTTTGATTCTCACCTAGTCAAACATCTCCTGGTTATCGTACTGCAGCATGGCCCTCATTTTCATCTTCCTCGCCACTTTTTCCAGTGGGCCAGGTAAGTTTTTTTCATTTAGCTAAGAAAGGGATTCAGCGTGAGTGTTACTATGTGAAATGACACGTCACTTTTCGTTAGGAGCTTCATTTTGACAAAGGTATTACTTTGCCGCCATCTTGACTGTAGCTAGCTCTAATGCTAAAGTCAATGTAACAGCCCATTGACATCCCATTCGCATTGACTTCAGAAGTGATATTCCTTCAGTACTGCATATTCACAGATGAATAACACAGGTAACATAATACTCATAGGCACAAATTTGTGTTCATGTGTTCTTGCGCGTATAGGCGGAGTCATACCTCCTCTTCCGGGTGTCATTTTCAGTCAGGCATTCAAAGCGAGTGCATACACTGTCGGCTGCGCCATCAACTGGGCGGGCATGTTTATAGTGGGGATGATCTTCACAATCTTAGTGGTGAGCTCATTCATGTGTTCGTGGATATGCAGAATGGGATCGCAAATTCACCCACGATGCAATTTGCTTCCCTTTTACAGGATCATCTGAAATCCTTTTGCTTTCTCATTTTCTTGTTTGTGTGCTTGACTTCTGGGCTGTTTGTGTACTTCAACGTGCCCGAGACGAAGAATAAAACTGCTCTGGAGATCGCTGATGACTTTGAAAGGATGCACGGCAAGTTGGGAAGGTGGAAGTGGGGCAAACGGGATGACAAGCTTGAAGTCTGTCAAACTTACGAGACCAAATTTTAGCTTCAGCTCAAAACTGAAATCTCAAAGATAAAAAGGGAGATTAGTTTACGGTATTCTTTTTTACAGAAGTTGTTTATTATGATGATAATTATTTCTTAATGTTGTGTATAACTTTTCGCTTTATTAAGAATGCTTGAACTTCCCATTGTCCTAAAGTTGTTTTTTATTTGATTGTTGTTGAAACTTTTTTTTTTTTTTTAAATTTCAGGCTACAAACTGCATAAAAACAATTTCATTTATCAGCCACTGTTAATTATTCAATATACTTATGTAGTTAATAAATTGTCACATGATATCACAGGACAGAGGACAATGGGATCTCTTCTTGTTTAAAAGTTAGTATTTAAAATCATCAACACAGGAACAAGCTGTGGCACTGTTACGTGTTTTAATATCATTCAACGGTAAATCTTGAATATGGCTGAAGAAGGAAACCAGCTTCTTTTTGGTTAGCATTTTGCCATCAGTTTAAAACAAAGATGATTGCAATTGCTTATTTATACTTTTGACAAATTCTTAAAATAACTTTGATCAATGTTTGTATTAGACCAAAATATACTTGTTGTTATTGATGAAACACATTATTGGGTATGTACATGTACGCAGCATGTTTTACATGAGGTTTGATATTTTTACTTGACAAATTTCTTGTTCCGTTGGCACATTTTTCAATAAAACAATAAATGTGATTTTTATTCCATTTTGTCTCCCAATGTGTTACTGTGATTCATGTAAGGGAACATTAAATACCTTTGTTGTTGTAGTTGACTGCAACAGTATGCGATTGTAACCTATGCATATTTTGACTTTGGTTAAATATAGTGGTAGACCAATATGTTTTTTTTCCCCAAGGTTGATACCAATTATTAGCCATCTTGAAAAGTGAAATAAAAACTTACATAATAGCTCCCTCTTGTTTTCTACAGTGAATAAAATCTTGCAAAAATTCTAAATATCTGAAATGTTAGTTTTACTTATCTTAGCTTGAATTTCAAACAAGGGCTCAGTAGCATCTCTTCTCAAGTTAACTGAAAATGTAAATAAATGTGTTTGGATCCTTCAAAAACATTGATCGAACGTTCAGGAGCGAATGTATCATGACTTTTTATTGTAGTCTGTAGATTTTAAGATACATTTTGAAGCTCTGGATGACGGAGTTGCTGGCCTGCGAGCCACCACAGCGGGCGCAAAGTCTGTTCCCGTTTTAGTAAATGTAAATGCAGTGATGTGTGCTGGCCAATAGATGGCACTGCAGCCTCTAGGGACCGGGGGCTTCTGGGCTTGTCAGAGAGTGTTGAGAAGGGAGTCTAATAAATAAAGTACTACTGACTTTAAAGTGTCATCAGATTAAACAAGGATTTGTGTTTTGTGCCAAGTAGACTGACATGGCATACTATATTTATTTTTTTGTGCTGATTTTAGTTGAAATTTGCTGAAAATCCCTTTTTTTCTTCAGCCGCAGCACCCAAAGATGTAAAAGAGGAGTATAGGCGTTGATTATAAATAGATGAATGAAAACACTTTACTATAATAGTAATTTATGGCAGGTGACTACTGCTGACTACTGACTTAGAATGGATGGATGGGTTTTTATTTTCCATTAAACTACAAGTTACTACTTCATAATTATTAGTAATACTACTACTATTACTAGTAATTAATAGTTAATTACTATGTAATTAACACCAAGCCCCCTTGAACTGTGGAGATGCACAGAGGAACAGTGGCAATAATCCGACAAACAAACACACACACACTTCTCAGACAGCTACTACAGACAGTGAATCGATCTGATTGGTTGTGACTAAGTAAAGGATTAAAGATTGACATCACAAAGCTCCTGACATCACATAGCTGTCACATAACTTAAAACCAGTTGAAACTAGATGTTACATCAATTCCATGACCTCAGTTCAAATGACCAAGTAAAGGATTAAAGTTTCTTGACATCACATTGCTCCTGACATCACATAGCTTAAAACTAGTTCAAACTAGATGCTGTTAAACTACAAGTTACTACTTGATAATTATTAGTAATACTACTACTATTACTAGTAATTAATAGTTAATTACTATGTAATTTTCACATAATTTATCCTTCAATTTCCTTCATAAGCATTCAGCTATTAGCATTCAGCTTTCAGCATTCCCACACAATTTCTCCAGAAATTGCACTGTTATGCAAATAGAAATTGCATAACATAATTGTTAATTTTGTAATTGATTTAAAAACACGGAACCCGTTGAAAGGCATACTTCAAGAAATAGGAGTAAAAAAATTATTTTTCACTTCTGTCTCTGCTTCTACTTCAACCTGACGCAAATATTGCCAAATATTGCCTTGGCACTCACAAGTTTATTTTATGAGCAAACACAAACACGTGCAAAGACAGGCATAAAAAAAAAGTGTCAATTGCTTTTGAATAAAAGTATCGCCTCAGTCCAGAAACGACTTATGGTAATTTTTACGACTGTTTGTCAAAATGCTTCTGAAGATTATCCTCAGATGGTTTTTGTTTGTAGTTTGCGCACAGTATTTAAGTTTAACAAGTTTTTCTAGATCTTTGTTTAATTTGTAAATGGCAGTCAAATAAGGTTTTAGTACAGCCCGTATAAGTGTTTATCAAGGCAATTATATAAACACATGCACGTGTGCCATAGGAGCTTTTTTAAATTGACGGGACGGTTAACATCAGATTAGACAGCAGTCAGTGATTCATCAGGTTGGTCGTGAACAGAACAACGATGCTACAGCACCTAAGACTCCTGGTAGGCCCTCATTCCTGTTTTCCTAATGTAATTTTATGTTGTGTATATTCAAAAGGTCAAAATGCACCTTCCTCCATGCTTTTCCTTTGTAGTTGGACTGTCCTCTTGTCATCGCTGTCATTTTCATCTCGGGCATCGGCGGGACGTTCCAATACGGGTTCGGAATATCTTCGATGACGGCCGCTTCCGTTGTAAGTCCAACATGTTTGGATGAAAGGTATTGATCGTCAGGTAATTTTCCAAGTGCTAATTGCAGCACATCAGGAAGCTGGTGAACCAAACATGCATACAGAGATACGATGTCTACCTACAAGACTGGCAGCTTTCGCTCATCTGGTCCTTCACCGTCTCCATTTTTTGCATCGGGGGCTTGCTGGGCTCGCTCCTGGCAGCTCCGTGCCTCTCGGCCGTTGGCAGGTTAGAGCGCAAATTAAGGCTTCGCTTTCACGATGACACTTGGCATTCATGCAGCTCTGTGTTTTCCCATCCCATCTAGGAGAAAATGTTTTTGGTTAAACAATTTCGTGGCTATAACGGGCGCTGTGCTGATGCTCGTGAGCCAAGTAGCCATGTCCTTTGAGATGATCATGGTGGCACGACTTCTTTACGGTATCAATGCAGGTGAGAAGAAAAAGCAGACACAAAAAAACGATTTTTAAAGCGCAAGTCAACACAAACATTTTCTTTAATACGTTCTATGAATCCCTACGAGTCTAAACACGATAGTCTGATTAATATTGCTTTTTGTGGAATATGAATAAAGCAGCAAAATCCAGCCATTTTTACCCATCTCAGGGAGCGGCCATTTTGTGACATGCTGTTGACTGACTGGTGATTCCATACTTTTTGCTAGGGGTTGTATTAGGAATAGAATCGTCACTCGGGTGACAAGTGAGACTATTTCTTTTTCTTTTTTAATTCCCTGCTCAATCTGCTTTATTTCTCTTTTGTTGCCATTCTTTGGTCACAAACATAAATGTTCTGTTTGTGTACTTGCAGGAATCGGTCTCTCTGTTCAAGTCTTGTACGTTGTTGAATGCACCCCAAAGATTCTGCAAGGGATGGTGGGGGTCACCATCGCCACCTTCCTTGCCATGGGGAAGTTGAGCGGGCAGATTTTGGGGCTCAGGTGAGAATAAGTGCACACATGCCATCCCTTTAATGCGCTGCTCAGGCTGGGCTGCAGCTCACCTGTGACCCTAATAAGGATAAGTTTGACAGAAAACGGATGGAAATCGCGGCCACACAATCACATGTTGGCGCTCAGATTGATGCTAACTCATAGACACTCCCCTTGCAGAGAGTTACTGGGCTCGGAGGATAGATGGCCCTGGCTGCTCGGCTTCAGTGGCTTCGCCGCTCTGTTTCAGCTCGTCACCCTCCCCTTCCTGCCCGAATCTCCCAAATACCTGCTGCTCAACCGAGGAGACCGGCAGGCCTGCGATAAAGGTGCGTTCGGAATCACATACTGCGTGTCGGGTACGCCAAAGTCACGTCTCCGTCACGTCACGGCCGCTTAGCTATGGCGAGGCTTTGGGGCAACAAGGACCACAGCAGGGAGGTGGAGAAGATGCTGGAGGAGAAAGCTGCGGTCGAGAACATCCGAAGTCGCTCTGTGATGGAGCTGCTTCGGGAAAGAAGCTTGCGCTGGCAGCTGGTCACCGTCGTCGTGACCTTCTCCTCGCTGCAACTTTGCGGCCTTAACGCAGTGAGTAACGTCATGTAAAGAAATAAAACAGGGGTGACCAACCTTTTTGAAACTGAAAAGACAGTCCTCCAATAAATACCACCACTTAGATGGCCCTGGTAGGTCCCTGAACTCTTTGTTAGAATTTTAAAACAAAGATGTCTACTGACTAAATAATAACAAAAAAAAAAAAACTCTAGTAATATTTTGTAAATCTTAAAAAATATTAAATAAACACATGAGTTACAATAAAAAATAAATAAAAAAATCAAAGAGTTGAAGTTTGGATTCTTTTTACATTTTAATGCAAATATCTTCCCTTTTAGTGAAAACTGACATTAATTTCATGCAATTTTAAGAGAAAATGCTATATTGGGATATAGAAGTCATTCTTTAAAATTAGCTGTCATTGATCGATTCACTGTCTTGGTATTGGTAACTAATCAAGAGTTGATAACTTAAATTAGTATCAAACATCCCTAAAAAAACAAACAAACAAACAAACAAAAAAAACAAAAAAAAACAATGAATACCGAAACCTTGAAATAAGGCAGGGTATTGGTCCGATACCGATATCTAGTATCAGCACTGAGCTATGCCTAGTTTAAATGTTGATCCATTTCAAGCATCATTCAAGACATACAGTACCTGTTTATGCTTAAGCTGTCTCGTATCCCCAGAAATGTTGCATAAGATTCAATACATTTTTTTTTTGCGGGGGTTATGAAGTGGCTTGTATGAACACGTTAAGTAAACCTATCTTGTTACTTTTTACTGCAGGTGTACTTCTACTCTTACGAAGTGTTTCGTGCAGCAGGCATTCACGAATCCCAGCTCGGATACGCCACTTTGGGAACGGGGATGAGTCAATTGACCTTCTCGCTAGTGTGTGTAAGTGCCACCTCATCACTATCCTGTGTGTACAATCGCAGTGCGTTAAGATACTGTCAGGAGTCGACGTGGTGAGGGACCCAAACGCAGGCGAAGCAGGGCACGAGGGCAGACGTGTCGTCAAGGAGGGATTCTATTAATAAAACAAAAGCAGTAGGCAAATACGGAACTGATCAAAAACAAATAAACTCGGGGCAGACAAGTAACGATTATGCAAAGACATGAAGGTTGTGACATTTTTTAAACCTGTATCCCAACTAAGTGTGATGTTTCACTTCTCCTGGGACGCTTTTCAACTGCGAATTATGAAAAGTGCTCAAGTCGACGGGAGAAGAGGCACGAAGCCAACGGCCATATTTTGAGGGTTTTTTATGTTGACAGCAGGATTTGTGCAACCAGAAAATTGTGCACCTGCCGTTTTGTCCCACCTGAGCACATGGGAGGAATATGGCCCTTCATGTAGCTACATGCATTGCATTTTTTTCAGCCACTTATTTTTAAGGGTAATGTTGATGAGTTTGAATGATATTAAACTGTTTTGGGTTCATTGTTGGTGGCATATTTACGGTGTAAATTATTACTATAGGCAATATTTTTTTTTCTTTTTTTTAAAGGAAGGCAGCAGTTGTTCACATTTTCTCTATTGCCGTCAGAGCTTGGTTAACACACACACAAAAAAAGGCAAAAAATGAATTACAAAGATGCCATTAAACAATTCTAGAAACATACATGTATAAGTAAATATATATATTTAACAAATCTTACTCATGTTTTAACCTTACAGATATAAAATGCAATCTGATGGATATGCCCCTAATTCACATTAGTCAATTCGTAAACGTGGTTTGTTGACAGATGAAATCTTTCAACATCAATCTGCATCCATACCACTCACGGTCTCTTTTATGAACTATAGTCATCTTTTTGGATACAAAGCAGCACACAGAAAGGCTCAAGCCAACACGTTAGAACCGAGAGGCAGTATTGTAATAACAGCCCCACCTTGTGGTAGTTTCTGTGTAATGTTTGTCCTCCAATACTGTCTGCACTTTGCTGTGTGCTGATACTGCAGTTCATCATCATTGAGAGTACAGGAAAGAAGGTGCTCCTCGTCACAGGATATGCGGCCATGACCGTTATTCTCACCCTCCTCACCATCACGCTGTATTTTCAGGTGAGTCAAACCAAAACTGGGATTTCTGCATCTTCAAACATCAAAGCAAAAGCGACAACTGACACATCTTTGATTCTCACCTAGTCAAACATCTCCTGGTTATCGTACTGCAGCATGGCCCTCATTTTCATCTTCCTCGCCTCTTTTTCCAGTGGGCCAAGTAAGTTTTTCACTTAGCTAAGAAAGGGATTAGCTTGAGAGTAAATTGGGCGGGTGTAGCTTATATAGTGTCCTGTGATACTATGTGAAATGACATGTCACTTTTAGTTAGCTCAGGAGCTTCATTTTGACAAAGGTATTACTTTGCCGCCATCTTGACTGTAAATCTAAGCGCGCAACTAAAATAATTGCACAAACTGTAAATGTAAATACAAGACATGCTTCGTTTTTAAAACATCGCTAGCGCTAATGCTAAAGTCAGTGTAAAATCCCATTGACATCGATTTCAGAAGTGATATTCCTTCAATAGTGCATATTTATGGGGAGAGATTTGTATTGATTTTCACGTGTTTTTCAGATGCCCAAATATATCCGCGATTTTCACGTCTTTAAATGTCGTGTGTGCATTTTCCATGACTTTTGCTTGCGAGTTGTCTAAAGTGTGTTTGTGGATCGTCGCGCAGGCGCATTTATTTTTAAGATAAACATCATCCTGTTTGAGATTTTCACCCACACAAGCCCTCAGATATTCACGTGTCTCAGGCGCGTTCCTCCTCCGTCCACAGGGAGGCAGTGTTGCCGTTTCAATTGAACGAGAAGGAGCCGTTTCTCGTTTAAAATTTTAAACAAGAAGTGGCTCGTTCTCGTTCAATTGAGACAGCAACACTGCCTCCCTGTGGACGGAGGAGGAACGGGCCTGAGACACGTGAAAATCTGAGGGCTTGTTTGTGTGAAAATCTGGAAAACAGCGTGATGTTTTGGTCTCAAAAATATATGCACGTGCACGACGATCCACAAACGCACTTTTGAAAACTCGCAAGCATAAATCATGGAAAATGCACACACGTTTAGAAGCACGTGAAAATCGCAGATATATTTGTGCATCTGAAAAAACACGTGAAAATCAAGAAAAATTTTGTGGATCTATAAAACATGTGAAAATCACAAATTTATTTGTGTGAATATTTTTTGGACAAATCTCTCCCCATACATATTCACATATGAATAACACATACAGGTAATATAACAATACTCACAAGGCACAAATTTGTGGTCATGTGTTCTTGCCCGTATAGGCGGAGTCATAGCTCCACTTCCGGGTGTCATTTTCACTCAGGCGTTCAAAGCGAGTGCATACACTGTCGGCTGCGCCATCAACTGGACGGGCATGTTTATAGTGGGGATGATCTTCACAATCTTAGTGGTGAGCTCATTCATGTCTTCGTGGATATGCAGATTGGGATCGCAAATTCACCCACTATGCAATTTGCTTCCCTTTTACAGGATCATCTGAAATCCTTTTGCTTTCTCATTTTCTTGTCGGTGTGTTTGACTTCTGGGCTGTTTGTGTACTTCATCGTGCCCGAGACGAAGAATAAAACTGCTCTGGAGATCGCTGATGACTTTGAAAGGATGCAAGTCAAGTTGGGAAGGCGGAAGTGGTGGAAACGGAATCAGAAGCCACTTGACGTCTTTCACATTTACGAGACCAAACTTTAGCTTTAGCTCAAAACTCAAATCTCAAAGATAAAGATAAAAGGGAGATTAGTTTACGGCATTCTTTTTTGCACGACTTGTTTATTATTATTATCTTAATGATATTTATATATAACTTTTCGCCATATTATGGATGCTTGAACTTCCCATTGTCCTTAAGTTGTCTACATATTGCTTTGTTATTTGATTGTTGTTGTCCGAAACACTTTTTTCCCCCTTCAGGCTACAAGTACAAACACAGCATAAAAACAATTTCATTTATCAGCCACTATTAATTTTTCAATATATTTATGTAGTTAATAAATTGTCACATTATATCACAGGACAGAGGACAATAGGAACTCTTCTTGTTTAAAAGTTAGTATTTAAAATCATCAACACAGGAACAACCTGTGGCACTGTTATGTGTTTTAATATCATTCAACGGTAAATCTTCAATATTGCTGAAGAAGGAAACCAGTTTCTTGTTTTTTTGGTTAGCATTTTGCCATCAATGTAAAACAAAGATGATTGCAATTGCTTATTTATACTTTCAACAAATTATTAACTAACTTTTATAAACGTTTGTATTAGACCAAAATATGCTTGTTGTTATTGAGGAAACACATTTTTGAGTATGTGCATTTACACAGCATGTTTTACATGAGGTTTGATATTTTTACTTTGGCAAATTTCTTGTCCAGTTGGCACATTTTTCAATAAACCATGTCTTTTAGTCTGCTTTTCTTTGCATATATGTGATACCGTGATTCATGTAAGGGAACATTAAATGCCTTTGTTGTTGTAGTTGACTGGAACACTGTGACCTTATCATGCGGGACCTCATCATGCTTAACCAATTGGACAAACAACAGACCATCTTGAAGTCCGTTGTTTGCAGGACAAACTTGATTCTTCAAAATTGGCCATGCATATTTAGACTTTGGTTAAAATATAGAGATACATCCTGTTTTTTTTTTTTCTTCTTTTTCTTTTTCCCCAGGGCTGATACCGATTATTAGTCATCTTAAAAAAATTAATTAAAAACTTAATAGCTCCCTCTTGTTTTCTACAGTAAATAAAAAATCTTGCAAAATTTCTAAATATCTGAAATGTTAGTTTTACTTATCTTAGCTTTAATTTCAAACAAGGGATCAGTAGCATCTCTTCTCAAGTTAACTGAAAATGTAAATAAATAGTTTCCTGAAGTTTTAAATTGATCTATGATTCTTCAAAAAGGCAAACTCGGGAGCCTCTCAAGGGTGCAAACGGGGGGGTTTGCAAGTGCGTGTGCCCGTCTGATAACACAATCGGCGTGACAATCTGTAAGGCCGCATACCTCTCGACGGCAGTAAACAAACCATATGAGGGAGGAGTTGCGGCATTCTCCAATTTACGTCACTTGGATCATTTAAATGTGGACTGAGGTCAAGCCCGAGAGAAGTCGCATCCCTCGTCAACAACACAACAAGCTGACTTTTGGCTGTCGGCAATTTTAGACGCCATGGACACAGAAAGTTGTTCCTGTGATGACTCCAAGGGGACCAGAAGCAATGGACAAAAGTGAGTTTGACATTTTTGGAGAGTTTCTTTACTCTGACTGAGCATAACATGAATAATCCAATCATTCCCTTCAGTTATCTACTGCCATGCTCTTAAAGGGTTATCTGTCATCAGCTTATACCCAAGCCATGAGTTGTGCTCTTCAACATTTTGGAGAAAGATCCTCAGGGCTCAAATAAGTGTGCGTGTTAAATATTCATAGCCACCTTATATGTACGATCCGGAGGCTGAAACTTGGACCACCCTGGTCCCCGACGGGGTAAACACAACAGTCTTTCTTGACTATATGTGACTGTCAGTCAATTGAGGCGAGGCCGAAAATGCTGAGGAGATGATAAAAGGGTATTGTCTCCACCCAAGAAAAAAAAACTGCGGGCGGTCATAAGGCTACAAGAACAACTCGAAATATGAGATGTTACAAATCAATTTCACACTTATATTAATAGCTGTTTGATTTGCAGGCAGTTTTTATTCAGTCTGTCAGACTTTTCCGCTTTAGGGCACTACCTAAAGCATACATTCAAATCACAATAAAAGGGGAAATAGCACTGAAAATCTTTGTGCTCGGACTGTGCAGTTAATTGAAATTCAATTACAATTTCAACTATTACACTCCACAATTACAAAAACAGTATAATCTTAAAAAAAAAAAAAGAAAAAAAAAAAGATTATTAATACAATTTTTCGAGTTGTTTAAATGTATACATTTACATCTTTTTAAAATTTTTAAATAACTCATTGAATAAATTTTGTTTCATCCAAAAGGAACTTGCATAATTACAGTGTTTCAAAGAATCTTATTTGTCTTAATATTTTTATTAGTTTTTTTTTTTACATTTAAACATTTTCTTGTTTTGTATCAAAAAAATAAATGATCGTCCTACTGCACAGTGGACATGCTGCACTCCAACTTCAAGTTTTTGCCAACATAAATAAATAAATATATATTAGTATAATTTTATATTATAAATTCTGTTTGGTCCAATAGGAACTTAAATAATTATAGTGTTTCTATTTTTTTAATTGGGCCTAATATTTTTATTGTTTGCCAACATAAATAAATGTACATATATTATTATAAATATATATTATTATAAATTCTGTTTGATCCAAAAAGAACTTAAATAATTATACTGTTTCTATTGTTTTTAATTGGTCCTAATATTTGTATTTTTTGCCAACATAAATAAATAAATGTACGTAAATTATTATAAATATATATTATAAATTCAGTTCAGTGCAAAAGGAAATTTATGCTTCTATTTTTTTTTTTTTTTTTCTTAATATTTTTATATTTTAAAACATTTTCTTGTTTTGTACAAAAAAAAAAACAACTGCCAAAATAATTGTGATTATTATTTTTTCCATAATCGAGCAGCCTTATGGGCTAACCTAAAATCCTGGCATACTTTCCCAAGTCATCCTTGTGACAATTCATCTCAGCAAATCTCGTACTGTCACGCTGACTAACTTCATCTACTGGATGTCCTTGTGTTCCGTCACAGGATTTTTGTCAATAGAAGCTTGACGCTGGAAAACATCAAATGTTACGGCTTCGACATGGACTACACGCTGGCAAGTAAGTGCAGGCACGCCTCCCAAAAACCTTCCGTGATTAAATAGTATTCAACTTACGATTATAGTGACCACAATTATCACGGTTATCTGTATTATCACAATTAAAGTTATTTACTACTATAGTGGTACCTAGTTGTAAGCAAAAAATAAATAAAAAATACAATTGAGTAACTAGCTAGCAGCAATGGCTACGGCAGCAGCAAATTTCCCAGCAAAAGGCAGTTTGGAAGATTACGAATTGCTGTTTAAGTGCTTCTAGTTTATTTCCACTCCCAACTGAAGTTTACAGTAAAACTAAACATAAGACAAAGAATGATACGCTCACTGATTTAACTTGCTCTTGCTACGCCTACTAGCTTAATGCTAACACAATGCAACACCCATAGATAGGCCTTTCATGCCTTTGTGCGCAAAATGTGTTAAGATGAAATTATCATGCTGTTGTCTTTGTGTGTTCTTATCATAGTGTACAAGTCTCCGGACTATGAGAGCCTGGGGTTCGAGCTCATAAGGGACAGGATGGTGTCTGTCGGCTACCCTCATGAGATCCTGCGCTACACGTACGACCCGAGCTTTCCCACAAGGTTGGTTTTCCACTAAAACAACATTCTCAGTTGTGATTGGCTCAAATTGACACACATCACTGCCACCAATAATGTCTCACGCCAACACTCAGGGGCTTGGTGATCGACACCACATACGGCAACCTCCTGAAAGTGGACTCCAACGGCAACATTCTAGTTTGCAGTCACGGCTTTTGGTTCCTCAAAGGGTAATGTGAAAACAAATGGCAGCGGGTTTTCCAACAATGACCCGTCCTATTTGTTTGTGCCTTAAAGCGACGAGATTCACCGCTATTACCCCAACAAGTTCATCCAGAGAGACGACACGGACCGTTTCTACATTCTCAACACGCTCTTCAACCTTTCAGGTGTCCCATTTATGACTTTTTCATAGTAGTGTCGTAGTACTCTGGTTCATCAAAACATGAGGCTGTACTTTATATATAGTATAGGAATGGCAAGATTTGCAAGGTCATTTCTTTTTTTTTTAGTTGCATACTGAAGACATTTGGGTTTTTAATTTTAACAACTCAGGACAGAGTATCTTTTGTTTGAACCCACCCACTTTTTGAGTGAAAATTATAAAAATTGTATTTGCTGTAAAAGGCGAAGTCAACCATGAACATTTCTTGGCAATATTGTTATATGTCAGTAATCTTAACATGAAATTCTGATTAATATCACATTTGTGGAACAGGAGTTATGAGGCAAAATCCAGCCATTTTTATCCACCTTAGAGGGCGGCCATTTTGCTACTTACTGTCGACAGAAGAGAACATCACAGTTGCTCAGGGCTCAGGCAACAACCAATCACAGCTCACCTGTTTTCTGGAGCTGATCTGTGATTGGTAGTTACCTCTGAGCAACTGTGATGTGATTTTCACTCGACAGCAAGTGACAAAATGGCCGCCTTCTGATACTGATTAAAAACTGCTGGATGTTGCTACTTAACTCATATTCCACAAACGCAATATTAACCAGAATACTGTCGACTAGTGGGGCTGCATAGAACGTTTTTTTTTCTTTTTTTCGGGGGCTTGACTTCTTCTTTAAGCGAACATGAAGACCAGAGATCTGTCTAGGGGAGAACAACAAACCATTTTGAAGCTGAGAGAAGATGGAAAATAGCCAATACAACAATTTGGAAAGTCCTGAAAACAACGAACAGGTCGGCCAAGGGTATCAATACAAACAGCAGCTGTGAAGCTGAAACACTGAAAGACTGAAACAGTCAGTGACATCACTGGTATTGCACTGTTTGAATGTTTTTAAATAAAGTTTTATGGACTGATGAGACTAAACGTAGAACAATGCCCATTTAAGCCACTGTAAAATTATGTGCGGTTTCTTATGTGGACACTTGATGAACATGTCAGAAGACTCACATATGATTGCTCCACAATCTTGTGTGTGTGTGTATATGTATGTCCATGTTTATGTTCCAGGGAACTATACGACCTGGCTGCCCCCGTCTGCCTGACGCAAATCTGTACATAGTATCATTTGCTATTACTCCAAAAATGTGTTTGGACAAACAATCACCTACCTCTAACTAAACAGCGCCTTCTATTTTTCTTTGCAGAGACGTATCTCTATTCTTGCCTTGTGGACTTCTTCACCAAATGTAACCGATACAAACCGTGAGCATGCCCTTTTGATTGACCTCCTTGCTCGACCATCTTTTTTTTTTGCAAACCAAAATGAAAGAGAACACAACTTTCCAACCCCCCCCAGCGTGCTAAAAGGTTACCACCACGGCGACCTGTTCATGTCATGCAGAAGCATGTTCCAGGATGTTCGAGACGCGATGGACTTCATTCACGACACGGTAACCTTTACACAACAATTATGTTTTGTTTTGTTTTGTTTTTCCACTCAAATGGATAGTAAGACGAAGTTACATTCTCTTTGTTTGTGCAGGGCATCCTCAAAGACCAGACCATCAAGAATATTGATAAATATATTGTTCAAGACGTGAGTAATAAAATAAAAAATAAAATAAAAATGAAAACACAGTGTACAGTGGTAGAATAGATAATACCGGTTATAAATTAATGTTCTAACTACTCTGCAATGCCGATGTTTTTGTCCATTACATTGGAATTTGTCGTGCCCCACATTAAACTTTTCGTTTTTGAAATTTGTTTTTTTTTCTCCACACTTGTTTTTAATTTAACTTATTTTTTATTATTATTATTTTTATTTATTATTATTATTATTATTATTACCCAGCAGCAATAACAACTTCTTCTTTTTTTTTTTTTTTTTTACCAGCTAAGGGGCGGCCATTTTGCCACTTGTCGACTGAAAATGACATCACAGTTGCTCAGCTAACGACCAATGACCAATCATGGCTCACCTGTTTTCTGAGTTTGGTCATGTGACAATTGCAAGCTGAAAGCCTTGCGCAACTATGATGTCATTTTCAGTCAACAGCAAGTGGCAAATTGGCCGCCCCTTAGATGGATAAAAACAGCTGAATTTTGCTGCTTAATTAATATTCCACAAACTCACTTGCTCCCAAAAATGTATAAATACATTCTATTTCAAATGTTTTAGGTGTCTCAAAGACATATTTATACTATTTTTTTTATGCTAGGGCAAAGAGAAGGCTTTGATGCAGCCTCTCAACTGCAGTGAACGAGTGAAAAAAAAAATGGTAGTAATTACAAAAACGGCCAGCAGGTGGCAGTAGAGTATAAGAGATCAACCAGGGCCATTGTTGAAACAAGCTGTTTCCCCACAATTCTAAACAGATTTGTGAATAATGATGAAACTTAGCTATATTTTAATGCTAATTGTTGCAAAACGGAAAGAGATAGAAATATACTTTTTTTTCCTGATGAAAGAAGAAACTCTAATCTAATCTTTCTTTTGGTAGGTTCCATTTTTTTTTTATAGCAAAAGAACACAATATTCTGTGGGGCTTGCAAAATCAGACAAAATCCAGTTAAACAGCCGGGAGCAAAGGGGGTTGCTTCAGTGAAAATGACAGGGACTCTGGGAGTAATCAAAATACAGTGTTTAGACTGGTGGGCGTGCATAGAACTTATTATTGTGAAGAATATTTCTAACTTGACTTCCCCTTAATCAAGACACTGGCTAGTGAGCCAGTACACAATAAAACAATAATTTGATTCAAAGCAATAAAGCAACCTACTAAATATTTAAACATTTTTCTTACAGCCCAGTATTATTGCGCTCTTGACCCGGATTAAAAAGGTGGCCAAGGTTTTTCTTGCGACCAACAGTGACTACAGCTACACTGAGGTAGGCCTCCAAAAAAATACTTAGGACAACGATGACTAACAATGACTCTGAAATTCTTCCTCTCTTCATCAAGGCCGTAATGACATACCTTCTTGAAAACGGTGCCAAGGTAAGGCTTGAATATGTACAAAAATTGATAAGGAACAAGGTCGTAATCGTCAAATGTCAACATAAAGCAAATAGCAAATGACGTTGTTAATAGGAATAAAGAGGCCTAGAATGAAATCCACTGATATAAAATTTTTCTAATAGTATCCTTGTGGTTTTTAATGTGAGGATTGATAACAAAAATTTAAAAGATTGACATAAAAATGATAAAATAATAAACAGAATTGTGGGGGTGATTGGATTCTCTTTTAAAACTGGGCCAGAGTCCATTATGTTTGAAATAAACACATGCAAATCCACTTGGTAAGGTTAGCACCAATGCTAATGCTAATGCGACAAGCTGTATCCTGACAAGTCTACCAATAAAAGCTCAACTAGGTGCAGTATTGGCTCTATGGCTACAAAATAGAGGGGCTTTTCGAAAAGTATGTAACATGGCCTAAAGGTTTTTACTTTGAGCTCTTGCTTAACTTTTTTTCGCCCCACGGCAGTCTGGAGATTCCCCAGCGTCGTGGCGCTCTTTCTTTGACCTCATCGTTGTGGATACGAGGAAGCCGCTGTTTTTCGCTGGGGGCACGGTGCTAAGACAAGTCGACACGGTATGAAGACATTCCTGCTTTTTGACGCCGTACATCATCGGTCCATTTAACAACTACATTTCAAATAGAGATCAATTCAATTTTGAGTAACCCTTGCATAATTTCAGTTCACTATCACAAATACTCCTTTTCACGTATTTTTTCCCCTCAAAAAGCCCCGTACAATAGGAAAGTAGTACATTGCATTCATGTAAACAAGCTACCGTATTTGGGATACAGAACACAGGGAAACTTCGGATCGGGACGTACACCGGCGCACTCCAGCATGGAACCGTGTACTCCGGAGGTGAGACTAACCAGGACTTGCTATTTTCAATTGTCACTCAAGCAGCTCTTGTCAGTCTGTGTATATTGACTTTGGATAACTTTTATGGCCCCAGGCTCGTCGGACATTGTGACCCACTTGTTGGACATCAAAGGTAAAGACATCCTCTACGTAGGGGATCACATCTTTGGCGACATCCTCAAGTCGAAGAAGCGCCAAGGTTGGAAAACGTTCCTCGTAGTTCCAGAGCTCACCAAAGAGCTACGAGTGTGGGAGGACAAGAAAAGTAGGACGCGCTCCTATTTTTGTTCTCGCAATTAATCTGTGATGTGAGTTTTTTATGTTGTTGTTTTTTTTTTTTCCTCAGAATGGTTTGAAGAACTGAAAGGGCTCGACATCTTCCTAGCTGAGATTTACAAGTACGTAAAGGCCTTTTAGGGTGACATTTCTGGATGGACCAAAAATCCACTCGTGTTAACTGAATTTCACCTTCGCTAAACATTTGATTGTCCAACTGTTAAGCGTTTCAGTACTTTTTACACAACTAGTACCCGAAAGGCAAAATCGCTAACAGGTGTTTAATCCGTGAATGGAGCAATGCATTTCCTAGTTCAATTAGAATTTTGCATGCAGGCACCTGGATAGTGCGAGTGATGACGTTCCTGACATCAGCAGCATTCAGACCAGAATGAAGGTAAGGTGCTGTACACGGAATATCACACGACTGTATTGTATTAGGTTAGATACATTTTTCCCTAAATGTCTACAATTATTCAAACCATGACATAATATGCATATAATGTCTGCCTGGCTAAGGAAAGAAATCTTTCATTTGAATCTTCACCATCCTCGTGCAAGCAACCTCCAAAGAATGAAAAGAGTTGACAACACATCTTTAACTAATTAAATCAGTTCTGTCATTTCTGCACATATTGAAAAGAAAACCATGTAATTACAAGTTGCTGTGATTGTAATTTAATTATGATAAAATATAAATATAATAATTATAATCTCTTTAGTGAAGGTGTAATTTTATTTGATTTTTAGGTATACTCAAATGAGTTGATATTTTTTTAATAAAAGAAAAAAGACTAACTTTGTTTAGTGAAAAGCATAAACGGTCATTTGTGACCTTTTTTTGTTTGTTTGTTTGTTTTTTTAACATTCAAATAAAAAGAAATGTAATGGCCACTTTCTTGTTATACTTTGTAAAGTATTTTTATTTTTTTTAAGATTAAAAAAACCTCTTAGAATATAAAAATTCTGGGGAAAGGAACACGTCATAATGTTTTTTCGACCGTAAACTAAAAAACAAACAAAACAAAACAAAAAAAACTGCAAAAACAAATTGCTCTTTTAGAAAAATACTGACAAAATTTGTCTAATGAAAAGCATTTCTCTACATTTTGTGATTTAAAAAAAAATAATCTAAAACAAAAAACAAACAAAAAAAATCTCACAAATTGTATCTAATAAAAATCAGCTCCAAATTTAGTGATTTTTTGTCATCTTAAGACACAAAATGCTTTATTTTTTTGCATAAGAAGAAACAAAAATCTTATTTGTATATCTGTTTAATTAAAACCATGTAACACTGGATTGGGTGAGAGATACGTTTTGAATAAATGAAGACTAAATTGTGTTCTTCAAAGGCTGGATGTGTATTAATCAACCACTACTAGGTTAAAATGATAGAAATAATCAATATCAAACATAAACACAATATAACACAACACAACTGTGCAACATACAGTTCGGAGAAGTTTACAGTCAGCATCTGGAATAACATGATGAAAAATGTTTTTTTGTTTTTTTTTTAAAATGTAAATTTCATCATACTCACCAAAGAGGCTGCTCTGATGAACCAATCACAGGACTGAATATGATGATGTCATCATGAGGAGAACTCTGATTCTGGTTCTGAAGGCCCTGTGGAGATTAGATTGACATGGCAACAGAGTGTGAATGAAATCTGGAAGAAAATTCTAAAGTCCACATACATGTACTCAAAACAGTGCCGCAAAGGAAAACACATAAAATAAAAATAGATTGCTGGGAATAAATTAATTCAATTTAATAGAAAAAAAAAAAAAAAAAAAGAGGTAGAATTTTGGTTTCAAATGTAGGTCAGTGTTTCTTATAGTGTTTAGGCCTTGCTTTTCCTGCAACTGACTTGCACGAGACAAATGATGAAATTGATGAGGATTTGATTGTCTGCGTGCCCCCAACTCAGATTCTGACCACCTGGATGGACATGTCTTACGGCCGGATGGGCAGCCTACTTCGCAGCGGCTCCAGACAGACGCTGTTTGCCAGCCAGCTCATGCGCTACGCCGACCTCTATGCGGCCAGCTGCTTCAGCCTGCTGCACTACCCCCTCAATTACCTCTTCATGGCTCCTCCCGTGCTGGTCAGTCCTCCTTTAATGTAACGGAAGTACAAAGCAGGCCTTTCCTCCCACAAACGTCAGGTGTCGCTCTTCCCAGATGCCCCACGAGGCCCCTGCGCTCAACTCGGCTGACTTTCCTTCGACGCCGCTCAACAACTGTCAGTGTGAGCAGGCACTAAGGTAGCGTTTGTTTGTTTTGTTTCTTTAAAATATCAGTAAAAGTACAATTGTGGATATTATTTTGTCTCAAATACAGCGTTAAAAACAAAGGAACATGAGAAGGACACTTTCTAAAGAGCCGGTGCATGAAGACTTGCCATGTTGGAATGGTTTGGCAGTCATGAGGAGACAACATGTTGCCTAAGTGTACGGCTCCCCCAGCTGGATGGGAGTTGCGATGCACCCTCTATTGAGTAATACTGGTGCAGCTCAATAAAGTGTCAGTATGGTAGAAAAGATTGTTTGGTGGTTAATTTACCCCCTTTTGTTATGTACTTAAAAATTGAGTAGAACACACTCTTGTGCCTGTGGCAAAACCGCAATTGAGACTAATGTTTAAAGGAATACTTAACTCATTGAGCCATTTTCAACAGTAAAGTTAATAGTTTGTCCAGAATTTGATAGCATCATTATTTTTAATTAACTATTAATACCTTTAAAAGCTGATTTTTTCCCCCCACTTGCTGTCGACTGACAATGACATCACCAGTGCTGCAGCAGTAGGTAACGACCAATCATGCCTCACCCGTTTTCTGGGTTTGTCAAAAAGAGCCATGATTGGTCGTGAATCTACTTCTTCACTCAGCACAGGTGATGTCATTTTCAGTTGACAGCAAGTGGAAAATTTTGTTTTTAAAACTATTAATTGTACATAAAAAATAATGATAGTTTTTACTGCTGAAAATGTCTCAATTTGTTATTCATTGGTTGTCCACTGGATGGCGGTAAATCACCTCTGAAGCAAACCTGCCCATCAATATGATCTCACATACACATACATTAGCACAGGCGCATACGCTACAAGTATAGTATACTGTGTGAGCGAGTTAGTAGAGCATATAGTAAAATGTAATGCATAAATACTGTATATGCTACTAATATCACTGTTTTCTTTTTAACATTTTCAGCTAAAATGTTTTGTTTTTTACATTTCACACAGTGAAGTCAATATACAAAGGTGTTGCGTTATAATTGCTATCACTAAAATACACTAATTTAGTAAATTCTTAATTAGGGTAAATAGTGTATGGGAAAAACATATAGGCCATACTGTAAATATACAACAAGGCTGTGAAAAACAAAAAGTACATGGAACCGAGTGTGCCACTTGACAAGCTATTCTTACGTTTCTGTGCTATTCAGCTGTTTGTAACTTTAAAATGTCATGTCAGGACAGTCACAAAAAATGAGGCTCACCTGTAGAATTTGTTCCTGTTCTGTTCCACTCCGCTAGGCAATACAGGTCACTTTCAAATAGTTTAAAACTAAATGAAGAGGAAGTTCGTTTCTACCTACAGTGGACTCTGGAAGCTAATGCTAAAAACACTAGAACGACTTGCGCTAACGTTAGCCGGAGTGTTTTTGCTAGCTGTGTTGCATTCAAGGCAATACAGTGTTCCCTCGTTTTCCGCTGGGGTTAGGTTCCAAAAAAAATACCCGCAAAAAATGAAATCCGCGAAGTAGCTAGCTTTCTGTTTTACATTTACTAGAAATGTTTTAAGGCTCTAAAACCCCTCGCCCCACAGTTTAGACACTTTTCTCATCGAGGCATTTACGTTTTCTTACATTTCTCTAAATAAACTAAACAGAGTTGAACAAAACTATTTCATTGTTTGACTTCAAAACTAGTTATCCATCCATTTGTGTTCATCTAATACTATGCCAATTACATTTGTTCTCAAAGTTTTAAGGCTTCTCTAAGGGAAATGACAATTACAATGTGACGCCCCAAAAAAACAGATATACAGATGGAAAGACGGGCGGAGACGTTCCCATTTTTTTTTTTTTTTTTTTTCACATGCGCTTCAAAACTTCACCAGACGAGTTTGGAGAGCTGGTTGAGTGCTCATATGGAATGTGTCTCATCTGCGGAAGTCACCACCGCGCGTGTGAAAGTTTGCGTGATCAAAATAATAATGGCGGGAACCATACAAATAATTATCATGACGATTATAAAAAGGAGTTAGTGTCCAAAGAGGTCACAGCAGCAGCTGTGGGTGAGGATGCTGACATTTTCATAGAGATTCTGAAAGCGGTTGGTGGCTAAATACAAGCAAAGTAAGCTTAATATTTTAATACTAATCTATTTAAAGGTGGATTCATTAAGTGGGCACTTTTATCGGAACACTTCAAAAGTTGATAAGAGTGATGCAATGTTGATATGATTAACTTTCTTCTCTAAGATGAGAGGAAAGTCTTCGAGAGGATACACCCCCTTTTTATTGGCACCGCCTCCTTCTACAACCACACACACGCCAGACACACACGCACACACTCCAGACACATACACTTCCCAGATGATTTCATTTCCTGTATCAGGGGCTATTTCGGTTTATTTGGATTTCCCTCTTCATTGTCTGCTTGTCGGCGGGATTTATTTTGTTACTGTTTTGTTTTCATTTTTTCCCACTGTTTCTTAATACTCATTGTGTTGTATTATTTTAGTAGCACGAGTTAAATTCACATATTTCATCATTTTTTCTTCTCCTTTTTACAACTATTCCTGTTTTATTCACACCATTTAATTGTTTCTGCATTCTTTCGTCCAAGAAAAAGATATTTTAGTCATTTGATGAGAAGAAATTGTCCTATGGTGGTGGAGTCGCTTTAGTGGCATATCAACTTTTTTTCAAGCTCTCTAATGGAGGAACAATATCACACAAAGTAACCTACATACAATTATGTATCGGCTTTTTAAACATTCATTCATTTTAATAGGATTCGTTCACATACTGCGCTCTGCACTTTGACGGCTTTATGTGCTGTTTCACATTTAACAAAGCAAACTGTTAACTGTCAACTATTAACCAAATACAAGTCATGGTAAGTAAGTGAGAATAGTACAAAAACTGAGATTGTTTTATCCTTCAATGTGCAAAAACAACACTTTTTCATGTTTCACCAGATTGAAGATGTTTTTTTGTTTGTTTGTTTGTTTTTTAACTTTTGAAAGGCTTGTGGGTTATGCCCAACACTAAACATACTTTACCAAAAAAAAAAAAAAAATGTTTAGATTTTTTAAATTTTTATTGACTTTTTTTTTTTTTTTCTTTTCCGTCCAAAAGGACACTGTAATAGTACAAAAATATTGCACTTATCCCTTTGGTGTAATTTTTTTTTTATGGGAGAAACTTTACTTCTTTAGCCATTTTTGGCAATCAAACAATATTTTGCCTATAGTAAAGTTGATATCTTCATTATTTTTCATGTACAATTAGTACCTATAAAAACACATTTTGCAACTTGCCATCGACTGAAAATGACATCACAAGGGCTCTGGTAACCAATCACAGCTCAGCTTGTGAATGTCACATAACCAAACCTAGAAAACAGGTGAGCTGTGATTGGTTACCTGAGCCCTTGTGATGTTATTTTCAGTCGACAGCAAGCTGCAAAATGTGTTTTTAAAGGCACTAATTGTACGTGAAAAATAATGAAAGTACCTAATTAATTATAGACAAAATGTTCACTTTTTATTGCTATAATGGGCTAAATAAGTGAAGTATTCCTTTAACTTTGCTGTTACTAAAGCAATCCTTGCTTTCTCCGCCTCACACAATTATTAGAGTTGCATGTGAAGTATATATCCTGAATAATCATTGGAGTGTTTTATAAGTTAGCAAAAAAATAAATAAAATGCATTTGGTTGGATCAGGCAAGCATTTCAATGATATAAATCAGACTTTTTGTTTTTGAAATTCTTCTTAATGTAAGATTTTCTGCAGCATACCCTTGCTTGGGACTTCATCTCAAATAAATGTTTTTTGTTTGTTTGTTTTTTTTACATCAAAAGAAAATAAAAGTTGCTATTTTAATGAGTTACAGGCTCTGACATATTTTAATAGAATGAATTAACTTATGAGTAACAAGGTGTCTAAAAGCACACAGGAGGCAAAATGTTTGTTTTTTTTTAAACGGCTTTATTGAAGTACACATACAAAAGATACAAACAAAAACCAAAAAGTCAAAATAGGCTTTGCTTTAACAGTTGTTAATGCCATTCTTTTGTACTTGAATGTGCTTCTCAGCAGCCATGTGCGGCTCTCATGGCAAGATACTGTGCGCTCTTGTGCAGCCTGCGGACGCAGAAGCACCACCGTCCCCCATTCCACACATTCCAGGATTTCCCAGCAAGCATTGCAAGCGAGCCCAAACAAGTCACGTTCTTGCACTGGGGCGGAATTTCACACAGTCAAGTGACTCGAGGCGGCTTCTCTTTCTTTTTTTTGGGGGGGGGGGGGACCCCTCGACCGACGCTTCCCCTATATCTTGGCCGCGTACAATCACAATAAGCAAATGAGTCACTTTCTGTCGTGACAAAGATATTGTATTTATTTTTTTTTAAGATGCGAGTATGCACTGGTGGTCGAGAGAGAAGGGTCTCTTAACACGGTGCAAACAAACAAGGCTCTTTGCTCGGCCGGTTGCCCTCAGGGTTCAAACATGAGGCGCACACGGGAGCACTGACACTATAATCTCAACACAACCTGAGAGAGAAGAGCAGGACGAGAGGGACGGCTTGTTGGAGGGGGGGAGGGCCTGCATTCCTCCCCGAACGTCCCCCCTCCCCCCCTTCCCAAACCTGCTACAAGGATGCTCAAAAACACAAGAGGCCCACCCTCACCCGACTCGGCTTCCTTTTAGCATAATCGCGTCCGCGTCAGCGTGTTTGATGACACAACACCACACGGGTGTCGAGGACAGTTGGTGTAAATAAACCTCCTGTTACTGTTTAATGGAAGAAACTCAACTGTTACCTCAGCTGAGGAGGTTATGTTTACACTGTTTGGGAGTTAACTACTTCAAATCGGGCTAAACTTTCTTTTTTTGTGTGGTGTGGATTCCCAACCACTCAAGAAAGCCAACACTGGCAAATGCCACATTCTTCTTGAAAAGTGGATAAGTGGGACTTTCTGGCCTCTTTTTTGTGTGTTTTTTTTTTTGCAAATGTGCAACAAGTCAATATATAACTTGACTATAAAATCAAATAAATACATTATTTCTGTTTTGGCAGAAAAAAATGGTGGTATTTTTTTTTTTAAACCACTTTTGCTAACATTTTCATTGTTTGGAGGATTATACAGAATTTACTCACAGATTTATAATGATACCAAAGCAGCACTTTTTAAAAACATTTTCCTAGTATAATCCTTTTTGTGCCTATGAAGTTTTTTTTTCGCCGCAAATTTTGGGAGCGTGACCTTCTCCATAAGATGTCAAGGATATCATATGAGCTAAGGGTGTGAATTGCCTAGTACCTGACGATTTGATTCATATCGCGATTCAATTTTATTAATCCCGATACCAATTTATAAGTCGATTGTTGCAATTTTTTTTTTTAGTCAAATTTAGAAAATACTAATCAGTAAACTTGTACATGTTCATTATTTATTTATCTGAAACTTCAGGTCTTATTAACTGTGAGCCACTGTATTTAACAAACAGGTTGCAATCTGTCTAAACAGCATTAAAATAAAACTATTAAGGCTTAAACTCAAACCCTAAGACGTCTTGTTGAATATTTTTCCATCAAAAATGGATCTTTAAAAATCGATTCGACCGCCTATTGAATCGATTCGAGAATTGCGTACTGTAATATCGCAATATATTGCCGAGCCGAATCGATTTTTTTTAACACCCCTAATATGAGCACATGAATCTTAAAGACAACATTTTAGTTTATACTGGAGGAGAAAATGACTTCTTTTTAAAATGTTATTTTATTAAATGAGAAATCAACCCCCCAAAAATTATTTACAATATTATGTTCTATGTAGCCCCACTAGTCTAAACATGGTATTCTAATACTGCATTTGTGAAATAAATAGAGCCACCCTTTTTTTTTATCCATCTCAGGGGCGCCATTTTCCCACTTGCTCTTGCGTAAAAATGACATCACAGTCGCTCATGGCTCAGGCAATGACCAATCACGGCTCTGTTTGCAAATGTCACATGACCAAACTCAGAATAATAGCTAAGCCGTGATTGGTTGTCACCTGAGCGACTGTGATGTCATTTTCAATTGACAGCAAGTGGCAAAATGGCCGCCCCTGAGACGGATTAAAAAGAAGGTGAAGTCAAGACTTACAGTGGTGAGGAATTGACATTGTGTTGCATTTATTTTGTTTAAATATTGACTCAATCTGTAAATTAAATGACACAAAATTCGACATTTGAGGGATATTCAAGATGTCTTATGGATATTTCAATTTAAATTACGTTTGTTAGACCTTGGTGTGTTTTAGTACTTCCACTAAATTGTGTGCTAGTCTACATTACCTCATTTCAACTTAACCAATTCCAGTAAACTTTATGGAGTGGTGAGAAGTAAACTATGGAAGAAGGCACTCAGTGGACATACATTAATTTTGGGACTGGTGAGTACCAGGTATGAGTATTTGGCCAATACCTGGCCTTATTTCACGTATCAGTACTCCCGATGGTAGCACTCTTGTGACCGTTTTACGATCAGACAGTATGAATTAGAAGAATAGAAAATTGCCATTAATTTCATACATTGAAAATATTCTATTTGGACATAAAGGGCTTTTTTTATTTTTATTTTGTATTTTTTTTATGTTATATATCAAAAGTACGAGTGGCATTAACATTTGGTATCGGTATCAGTGACTCCTCGAGTTTAGTACTCTTTTTGGTATCGGCCTGAAAAACAGTGATCATCAAAAAGGTGTCTCGCTTTGTTTGGACAGAAAAAAATAATATAATAATAATAAGTAAACAGTGCAGGAGGCTCCACCACCTGCCGCCAAGTGAAATCAACCAGTCCACGTCCACCGGCCAGTTCTGAGGCCAAATGCTATGACAATACTATTGCACTGCTAGAATGGATGGTACAGTAGTGCAACATTGTCAAAGCAGCTGACCTCAGCATGTGTCAGCACACGGACTGAATAAAGAGATAGAGAGGAGGGAGTAGGGGACTGGAAGGGGGGAGGGGGGTGGGGTGACCATTATTTTTGCTGCCAATCTACATTTAAATAGGTTGAGTTAAAATGGTGAGACAGTGTTTAAATATTCAGAGGCTATTTGGGAGGTTGCTTTAGCTAATACAACAAGGGTGGGGAAGCTGGATGACCTTACGCGGTCAGTCAGAACTTTTAACTAAATTCTCAATATGTATGGAAATAATGTGTAGAAAGTTGTTTTAGATACTACACTAAAAATGGGGAAGATAATAATGGTTGACCATATTTGGCATTTAACTCTAGACCATAACACAACTTTAAAAGAAATTTCTTCCTTCTGAAAAGTACAGAAAAGTTGGAAGTTGATTTAGCTAAAATACAAAAAGTTGTCTATATCAAAAGGGTAGACCAGGTATCTGTATCGGACAGATACCTGGCTTTATTTCAAGGTGTCAGTACTTACGATGGCGGACGATTTTACGATCAGACTCTAGAAGTGAAATTAATTTCATGCAATTTAAGTAAAATTCCGACATTGGGATATATAGGTCTTTCTTTAACATTATTGGTCAGTTTTTTTTTTTTTTTTTTATGTGTCAAAAGTACTAGTGGTATCAATATTTGGTATCAGCCTGGAAAAAAAAAGTGGTATTGAACATCTCTACCATATAAATAAATGCACACAACATACAATAACCCTTTGTTTGATTGGAAAGTCAGATTTTTCAATGAATTCAGAAGTGGACTTTCAACTGAAAAACTGAAGAAGAAAAAAAAAAAAAAGATTCCCCACCCCAGTACACATGCAATCTTTCTTTTTCTATACACAAGTCAAAGAGTGGTGTGGGTCCATCAACCAATGCCCTTTTAATATTGCACTGCTCATCCCCAATGGCCAGTAGTGCAACAGAAAAAGGGCAGTGGTCAACAACCATGGAGCCTCCATTGCACAGGAAAAACTTGACAGAAAAAAAAAATACATTATGTATATTTAAAAAAATAGCCCATGTCTGTGTGTGGCTGAGGAGGGGGCACAATAACAAAAAGCTGCTTGAGTGTTGAATTAACTTCCTAAATTTAACAGCGTTGCTTATACTCGCGCCCTGGGAGAATGGGAATTTCCCAGCATGTGGGCCCATACTATTCTCTTCAGTCAATGACATGCATTCTAATTTGGGGAAGAGGAGGAGGCGGAGGAAGAGGAGGAGGATTGAGGTGGGGGTTAAAGAGAGGAAGAAAAGGAGAGCAGATGTGCACATTAAAGCTTTCCACACCTTGACTATTAAACTATTAGTCCGACAACATGGTCCCAAAGTTGCAGCTCACAGAGTACAAAGTGTATCGAGAGCAAAGAGGAGGAGGGGGGGGGGGGGCAAAAGTTGGAAAAGGGAGAAAATGAAAAAGTGCAGAAGTGCACGTGAGGCGTTTGCGCAACGCCGACCGTGGCTGTTACACAACGTACACAATCCATAGCATGACGCCAGCCAGTGGACGGCGAAAAAATACCTGCTTTCCCTTACACACTCTCTCTCTCTCTCCGCCATGTCTACAAAAGGAGGAGGTGAAGGAGAAGGAGTGCGCGCGCGGCCTATGCGCCTCCTCCACTCCTCGCCAAGCCACCCGAGCAACCAACCAGCCCGGAGTCTCTTTCCTGCCAGCCCACGGCGCAACACTGACGACTTGTTAGATTGCACAACAGGCTTGGCTGCATGCACACGCCCGCAACGTGAAAATGTAACCCCACACCCACCCCACGAACCAACACCCCCCCTCCTCCCTCCCTCCCTCCTCCTCTTCACTCCCACCCCTTCCTCCCAATCATCGGATACCTATTAGGTGGCCAAATAAGGTGCACTTTATCCTCTTCAACCCCCTCCACTCCACCGACCCAACATCGGTCTGTTTTCCACGCGTGGAATCAAGTTTGAGCACAAGATTTACGCATAAAAAGAAGCTACAACTCACCGTGGAGACACCCCCTCCTCCTCCTCCCCTCTTCTCACACACCGCCCCCCCTTTTCTACCTCTCGTCTTCCCACGGAATACTATCACCAGGAGGATCCGTGGATATGCCAAGAAAAACAACGAACACAAGAGAAAAAACGAGCCTCTTTCCTCGAAATCACGCCGCGTGGAAAGCGGGTGGTGGAAGGTGGGGGGGGGGAAAGAGGGGGGTGGGGGTATGGCTTCGGTACTCGTTGTCCCCGCGTCGTTAATAACCGCAGAAAATGGAACCGAAAAGCTTCCGAAAACGAGCGTCAAATCCCGCACAAACCTCCTCTGCTTCCTCATAAGGGGGTGGTGGAGGAAAAAGTGTTCCACGCACACGTAACACACACGGCCCTCGAGCATACCGGACTCCATCTTTGACTACTTGACATTCACAGGCTGGCGAGGCTCGAGTCGCCGCTTTTGTATTGCCGCGCGGCCATTGGCTGCCTCCTGCGCTAGTCCGCGCCGATTGGCCGGCACGCGGTGCCCCCCCCTCTTCCTGCGCAGCGCTCATTGGTCCAGAGCGACGACGCGTCAACCGGCGCAGCGAATCCCTGATTAATTATGTCCCATTCACAAAAATTCCACCCAAGCTCCTCCTCCTCCCCAGTCTCGGTATCCTAATTATTTTATTCACTTTTTTTTTTTTTTTTGGTGGGCGCGCTTATAAAACAAGGACGATAGCTTATGATAGTATAATCAGGCCTTAATTGACATTAGCGAGGGTGGACGTTTCACTATGGCTTCGCTTCTCTTACTTCCGGAACGAATCTGAATTAAAGCAACTGAGATTATATAAAATTTAACAATAACAAAAAGTAACATTTTCGAGTCAATATGGGCGGGGGAGAAACCACCACAGTGGCAAACTGTATAGTTCGAACGGCTGAATTTGTCATCCTGTGCATGTGCACACAAAATGGAAGCGCGGCCAGCCTCTCTCGCTCTCTTTTCCCCCTCTATTTCTCTCTTTTTTTTTTTTGATTGACGCCCAGAGAGGACAAACGGCCTGTGAAATTTGGCATTCCTGGCCCAGAGGAGCTGAAATAATGGCATTATCCCGCAGCGTTCCCCCGTTTTCCCTCCACTCGGATCTGATTGTGCAGCCACTCGGTGCATTTTTTTTTTTTTAACGTATAGGCGGAGCGTGAATGTTCGACCCCCCCCCCCCCCCCCCCTAAACTTCGTCCTCCGCCTAAAAGTGTCCCGTCAAGACACACAAGTTAATTTAGGAAACTATACAGCAGAACTCACTCACTCTCTGTCTCTTTCTCTATCTAATTCCAATAATAGGTTCTGATAGTGACGGCTGGTGGTCCACAGCGTCCTGCTGCTAATACACAAACTGCACCAGTACGCACACTCGTGCTGCAAACGCCTGATTAGCTCGTTCATTACTGTGGGGAGCACACACACACACATACTGGATGACAATCAGATGAAAGTACTATAGTGAAACTGAAAATGTTAACAGGAGGGGTAAAACTCATATTGTTGGACAATAATATCACTTGCAAGTTTTGTAAAAATCCCCCACATCTAAAATAATGTCAATATGGTATGTTAAAAGTGTTGAAATAGCATTAAACTATATGACATATTAAAAGCAATTTGTTTCCATAAACTGTTGAAAAGGCTGTGCAAAAGAAGGTTTGCTTTTTGAATACAAATATAACAAAAATGTAAACAGTATTTAAAAAAAATATATATTTTAATGACTTGAAAATAACGATAAAATTAAAAATGGACCATCTGCTTTGAAATACACCTTTACCTGCTTTCCTCCTTTAAGTCTGTTTGACAATTAAAATGTTACATTTGTTTGATGTCAACTTGCGTAATTTGTATTACATAACTAATACAATTAAATGTCAAATGAAACAAGGCATTGATATAAAAAATAAATTGAATATCTTTTAGTAACAGTAACTACACTCTCGCTCATTTGCTTACACACGAATTATAATTCAGTCTAACATATTCTTGTGTTCTTAGGAGGTCAAGTTTTGTAGTTAAAATGATTGTGTAAAAATTGTTAAATTTGGAAAATGACAAGTAGCATTGAAAGAGTAGTTTTAGTGTATTTTATGTTTTGAAATGCATTTTTTTTTTTAACTAAATAAAATCTTTTTGTAGCTAATGTTGGTCTACCCTATATAAATACACTTCTATGCATTTTAGGCAACATTTTTTTTTGAAGAAACCCTGCATGTATTAATTAGTTAGCTAAGAAGTCTATTAAAATAATTGTCATGCAAAGAGAATGTTAGACTGAAAGTGTTTACACCTTTTGAATTAGTAAAGATTTGCAGATGAGGTTTAAAAAAAAATAAAAAGGACGAGAGAGAGAGAGAGAGAGAGAGAGAGAGAGGGAGGAAGGAAGGGAAAAAAATCACTTTCATGTTTTGGAAATGTTTCTGTTTAAAAGGAAGGAGCCTAAGCGGATGTAAAACGATGGGGAGGTCGGGTGGGGGCTTTAAGGCTACAAACATGCATGCAGTAGTAGTAGTATAGCTGCCTGCCTGTATGTTTGTGTGCATGTGAGAGGTGTCACGTGAGAAAAGCCTTTTAAAAGATGCTGCTTATTGTTGTGCCTCTCTCTCTCGCTGTCTCTTTTTCCCCCCCGCTGAATTTCCCCCCACGTAGCAGCTACCATCCTCCCAAAATGTACCTCCTTTCTTCCTCTGCACTTTGACCTCTTCCCTTCCCCCATCCCCATTTCCATCTACCACACACACGTCGGCATACATACGCACACGCACACGCAGCCGCCACCTTCCTCCTCCCATCCGGCCAAACCAGTGTGATGGATCGTCATTGATAATTTGGAAGAAGCTTAATGGTGAAGTTTTGGGTGGCTGTGGGAGGTTTCTTCTCCATTCTCATGAAGGAGCAGTGGCTGGACCCCACCTCGAGCGCCCCTCCTCCACCACCTTCACCTCCCCCCCTTGAAACAGACTCTATGGACTGCATGCATGACATTCCAGCTGTGTGGGTGGCACACTTTTTTTTTTTTTTTTTTTTTTTTTTAAACTGCGTCTCCAACAGCGCACAGCAACTCGTGAAGCTCCCAACAGCACGGGAACCGCCGGCGCCCCGACATCCGCCTGCCTTTCTTCAACCTCTATTTTAACTGGCTGAAAATAACCTCACAAGTCACAACATTAGGTACCCCTGCACGTTCTACTTAGAGCGCTTATGTGTAATATTTCACACGACGCAAAAATCAAGGCGTTCAGTATGATGCAGTTCAGTTGTACACCGCTACAAAAATGACGGTAAACCTTTTGCTAAATTGGAATGATCAAAGAAATATCATTGCCAATTAATGCTTTTAGTCAACCCAAATATTGTCTTTAAAATATATTATACATACTAGGGGTGTGAATTGCCTAGTACCTGACGATTCGATTCGTATCACGATTCACAGGTCACGATTCGATTCGATACCGATTAATCCCGATACGAATGGTCACGATTCGATACCGATTAATCCCGATACGAATTTATAAGTCGATTGTTGCGATTTTTTTCCATTCAAATTTAGAAAATACTATCAGTAAATTTGTACATGTACACTGTAAGATTTGTATGAATATATTTATCTAAAACTTGAGGCTTATAACCGTGAGCCACTGTACACAGTTTGCAATCTGTTTCACATTTGAACAGCATTAAAATAAAAATATTAAGGCTTAATGTGCCGTTCATATAACATTCTTCCATGCTCAAGGTGTGAATCCTAAAAAAAAAAAAAAAAAAAAAAAAAAAAAAAAAAAAAAAAAAAATCGATTCTGCCGATTATTGAATCGATTCGAGAATCGCGCGATGTAGTATCGCGATATATCGCCGAATCGATTTTTTTTTTAACACCCCTAATACATACCCACACTAACGTAATGACGGTATTGTGATTCATATTGCGTTTGTGGAATATGAATTAAGCAGCAAAATCCACTTGATTTAATTCATCTTAGGGGGGCGGCCATTTTGTCACTTGTTGGCAGAAAATGACATCAAAGTCTCTCAGGGGTTTATAAGCAACGACCAATCACGGCTCAGTTGTTTTCTGAGTTTACTCATGTGACACTCGTAAGCTGAGCTATGACTGGTCGTTACTTGAGCCCTGAGAAACTGTGATGTCATTTTCAGGTGACAGCAAGTTTCAAAATGGCCACCCCCCCCTTGGGGTCTGGGTGATGGAGTGGTTACCGTCACTTGCATTTGATACAGTTGGTGTGGGTTCGCGTCCCCACCTGGGAGACCGTGTTTGTACATGTGCGTGTTTGTGTGAGTGAGTGTATGTTTAAAAAAAATAATAAAAATGGCCGACCCCAGAGATGTGTAAAAATATGTGGATTTTGCTGTTTATTTCAAATTCCACAAAAACAACATTAATCAGAATTTCGAGTTTAGACTAGATTAGTTTTGTTGGAACCCACCTACATTACAAGAAAATAAAATGAGGTTAGCATCAGAATCAGGGCAAGTGCATTCAAGTGTTGGTAGTTACGTAACTTTATTTGTCCGGAATTTAATAAAAGATAACTTCTTTTTTTGTTTTTGTTTTTTTTTTTTGGGGGGGGGGGGGCACCCAATGTTCCTTGTCTGGACCCCATGAGTACGTAATGTATTTTGTTCCTGTTGTGTTGGATTGACTTGATCAAAATGCAATTCTTCTCTTGAGAAATTACTCAAATCTTGAATTCCCTGAAGCACACAAGGTGCATGCTGGGTAATATTTGCCATACGTAGTGATCAGACTATTAAAACTAGCCATCAGTGGGATGTGGTACAGTTCACCGCTGCAAATTACCAAAATTTTCATTATTATCTTTGCAAATGCAGAATTTTTGATATAACACTTGTATTGAATCTATTTAGAGGTGTACCTAATATTGTGGGCTGTGAGTATATATGCAGACCGGTATATATACTGTATTGACTGACTCATATATATTGACTAACCATAACCCTTCAACAAATAAATGACTGAAAACACTTAACCTTTTTATCTGAGCACACAGGGTGCATTCTGGGTAATATTAGCCACTAAAAACATCAGTACATTGTGAATGGACTCAAACTCCAGCTACTACAAGTATCAAGACATCACTTATTATCAGCTTTGAAGAGCTAATCTAAGTTCATTTACTTTTTATGTTTTAATGTTACTCTCATATTACTAAACAGCAATTTTATGCTGCTGCAAACATATTGCTTGTTATTAACTGACTCAGCTTTATTACATTTGTAAAGGAAGAATTCTGGATGAGCTTAATCTTTTTTTTTTTTGACATTGTCTTTCACGTAACAAGAGGCTGTTTCTACATATAGCCAATATATTGTTTATGTACTTCATCTTCATGGTTCGTTAACATGATACTTTGCACCATTCAGTAACACGTACTGCTGCAAAGACATAAGAGTCGTAGCCAAAACGCGATGTATTTGGGGCCATTTTGTCAAAAGTACAAGTTTAATTTCACGCAACAAAATTGTTACAAGCAACTGTCAATTTAAAAACAAACCGAATACACTATTATTAACTCAATCGGAAGAGATTAAAAAGTTCTGAAAAAGTGCAAAAAGTAAGACGCAAAATCTTTCGGGTTTAGCTTTAACAGACAAACACCTCGACTCCTCGTGTTATTAGACATTGATTCTATTATAGATAGATAGATAGATAGATAGAAGGGGTGGGAGAAAAAAAAAATCGCTATCGCAATATATTGTTGCGCTCTCTGTTGCAATAAATTATCGATACACTGACGGTAGATATCGCTATAATGTGTCCAGTTGTGCAGTGTTATGTTATAAATGTTTATGCATAATTTGTCTCACTTTACAATGTTTACAGTTAAGAGTCTCAGAGGCAGTGAGGCACTATGCAGAACTGTGTACATTGTACAAAGTTTTGGCAGTGAATAAATGCATAATTAGACATTTTCCTTTTTATGGGCATTTGTTGGCTTTTTCAGTCGCATGTCATGATAGATTGCTAATTTTTTTTTTGACAATATATCAAAAATCGCAGATATCGTGTATCGTTATATTATCGATATAACCAAATACTGTCACAGTATTGAATCGTGGTTTACCCGTATCGTCCCATCCCTAATAGATAGACAGAAAAAAAGTGTCGTTTTGCCTTCCAGTTAACTATACTTGTGCATATAAATTGTAATCTATACATAGTAGCAACTTGCTGTCATATTTAACAAGCAAAATAAACACTTAAAGCAAAGAGAAGTGCAACCAGGGAGCAAAAGTCACCCTGAAAGCCTCCCGAGCTCACTTACTGACGAGCACATTGATTACTTATTGATTATTTCTTAGTGTGCACGTGATCAACCACAAACCTCGTCCATAACTCACTGCAGTCGACACCCTCCTTTTCCTCCATGCGGTATGCATACATGCACACATACTCCTCCTCCTCCTCCTCCCACCCTTTCCACTTCAACTATAGTGCATGAGCAGAGTCCAGGAGGGGAAAAAAAAACAAAAAAACTCAAGCCCATTAAGTGAACTTCAGAGGAATTCCTCACTTTACATATGGAATGCACTCAGGGTCGAAGGGCAAAGGGCCAGAGGGGAATCCACCCGGGCCCGGGCAGGCCGGCTGGCCTTATTTAAACAAGCCTGGAATGGCTGGAGTGCAGGAAGAAGAAGGAGAAGAAGAAGAAGAAGAAGGAGAAGAAGAAGAAGAAGACTCAACACGACATTCACATCTAATGCAAAAGATCAAAAAGCTCACTTTTGTCTGACACTGAGGTACGTGTTTATAATTGTGCTTGTATTTTTAGAAACAATTTTTAGCCTATAATGAGTACAAGTTTTTGAAATTGACAGTTTTAGACAGATTCTAGAACCCACCCCACCCTTCCCGCCCCCATAATTAGTGATTTTAAAGCTGCAAAGTATTTTTGAAAGCAGCTTACAATTCCACAAAGCTACAATTAAAAACATATTGTTATTCTTCTGTTATGTTGTTAACTTGTCATAAACACCAGTAATGCTCCTAGGCCAGTTTTGACCCAAGGAAAATGTTGTTTATTAAAAGTGTCAACAAACAAAACAAAACAAACAAAAATGCAATAAAACAATTAATTATTATTATTATCTCAATTGAAGGATCATTACACCACACAAGTTAAGCAGAATTTTCAGAATGAAAAAACTGACCCGAGTTGCTATTTTTAAACTTCAACATGGGTCATTTTTACACAAAGCATAGTGCAATTTAAAACTTTTGTTAACCATTATTATGACTTTACATTCCTGAGCATATTTTTTAGGTGCTGGATCTCATTCGATTGTGCAGGTGTACTTAATGAAGTGGCCGGTGACTGAACTGGCAAGAAAACTGTTTGCTGTTGTTTATAAATGCTTATTTTGTTGCCGTATATGTTTCAAAATATCTTATGAAATTGTTCCCAACAAATAATGCAACTTTTAGCATTATCACTGATTCAGTTCTCTTCTATCAATAAGCAACTCGTCTAATTTCAGTTCCATTTCATCCCCACAACAGGATTTGCTGCAGATCCTCTTTAATCATTTTTTTTTTTTTGCACGTCAAGATAAATTTGTTTTCATTTTTTGTGCACTTTGTGTCACTTTTTGAATCTCTGGACTTTGGATCAGCCATTTTGAGGTATGGCCCCCTTTCAAAGAGGCCCTCAAGCCAAGACCACACAACAGCCACTTTTGATCAAGAGAGTTTGCCAAACTTCAGTAACATCACAATATTAATAATAATAATAATAATAATAATAATAATAATAATAATAATAATAATAATAATGTGGTTTATACAAAAAGTCATTTCAATGAATTGCTGTATATTGTGCAACATATTAGGACACTGTTTAATTTGTTGTATTGTTGTGATGGATATTGTTATTTCTGTTTCTTTTTTTATTACTATATAAACGGAAATAAATCAGAAAATGCATCAGAGAAATATAAACATTCAACAAGTTTTTATTTGCCGATATTTAATGATTAAAAAAATACTGGGCAAAACTTATTACTTCACAATTAAATGTAGTGTTTTATGGAGATTTATAATTATTGTCTTTTTACTATGATATAACAATAAAAAAATGCAACTTAAAAAGTCTCTTAAACTTAAGTCTATTTGGAAGACTTTTTGAATTTATACAATAGCGTGTAACATATTAGAATCATCAGATTTGCTGATTTATAGTGATAAATTATATTTTTATTATTTTAAAAAAGTGTTTAGAAAAGTGCTTCTGTTTGGAAAGTGCATTTACAAAAACTACTTTTTTTTTCATCTTTCCTCATTAAAATACAAAATACAATAAAGTAAATAATAACTAATATATAAACATGTATATTTACAATTGATGTAGAAACATGCAGAACAAACATTCCAGGATTAACTGTCAAGTATTAAGTGTGAACCGATTTTACACAAAATGGCCGCTTTACACCTACTATTTTTAGACAGTCAATTATATCAAAATGACTTCTTTCATGAACATGAATAAGGCAATTTTAAGGAAATTTTTTTGCACTTTTTTTTTGTCCACAGAATATAATAATAAAAAAAAAAAAAAAAAAGTCCTCTCGTAGGTTAAAAGAAGAAGAATCAATCAATTCAAGAATCAATTCACTGGTTGGTGCGTGTGGGCTGTAAATGTAAATGAATGCATCGAAAAGCAGCTGGCCGTCATCACCTGGCCTGTCTGGTCATGTGACTTACGGGCACCTCTGGACAACAAAACCCAGCATTCCCAATCCCACCCTCTTCTGTTTTTAGGACCACCTCGCCAAATTTCCTTTCAAATGACGTGCTACAATCCCCATGGCCGTGGTGGAATTCTGGCCACTTCAAAAGCGGCCCAGGGCCGGCCGGGCTTAGCGGCCAATGATGGACGAGGGGGCGGGTCTCCGCCTGCCTTGACCTCCCCGACCTTCCGCCCTGCCCCCCATCCCGCTCTGCCGTGGGACCATCCCACCATCCAGTGTCATGCTCTTCAACCCCCACCCACCTTCCATGTCAGTAAAGCCACCAAAAAGCTAATGACTGGTCACTTGAGCCTTCCTATCGGAACATCTGTCACTTTTAACCAGTGCTGGCAGTCCACCAAACAAAAGCAATCGAATCAATTCCAGGCTTTGCAATCAGAGATGGGAAAAGTACTGACATTCTGTACTTGAGTAAAAGTACAATTACTTGCATAAAAAATGACTTTGGTAAAAGTAAAAGTACTCATTCAGATAATTACCCAAATAAAAGTAAATGCACTTCATGAGTAAAAGTATTTTTACCGTATGTTTCCTCCTCATGTCCTATCATTTGAAGACCAATTTAAAAGATCATCTCTTAACAAATCTTTAAAACTGACTAAATCGCCCTTGCAACAATTATTATTTTTTACTCCTCTAGATGGTGTCCTTGGTTTAAAGATACAATGGAAATTAATTACGTTTCCACAACTTGCCTTAAATACACGTATAAATTATATGCTTAATGATGTTTACAGTAGGAAACTTGTGTATATATATATTTTTTTTTTCTTTTAATTAAAGAATTATAACTGTAATTCAACAAAAGATGCCTCTGCCAAATCTAATATTGGGGTTTAAGGAACTAAGAAAAAAAAAAAAAGGGGGTTTTCAAAGCAGCACATGCCATCCACTTGTTAATTTTTTTAATTGCACCCGGCCCTATACTAACTGCCTACGAGCTGTATATGTCTAATCTGTACGTATACCGTATAGTTTATACAGTAGTCTGCTCGGGCTATTGGCCATCCAGCCATATATTCAGATCAGTGCATTAACCAGAGCCAAGCTAACGAAAGGGTAATGATTATTTAGCTTTACTGTACCTTACCTCGATAAATTGCTTCAGATTGGACGGGGAATTCTTGCAGGAAGCGAGCTCGTGGACTTTAGGATGCCATGAATCGTTCTGAGAGGTGAACATTTCCCGCAGGTAAGGCCATGGGTGGGCAGACTGGGTAGCCAGCCGACTAGCTATCGCTAGCTCCTTCTGAGTCAAGTCCATCATGTTGACAGTTTCAAACTTGTTTCAACTTGGCGGCATCTCAACATTGCGTCATCTCATAGGTTAAGATGGAGCCTATCACAAGCAGGGATGTCGGAGAGCGTGTGTAACGCTTCATGTGATTGGCCGTATTGGCCGAGCCAGGAACTTAATCGTTGTCGTGCACGTAAAACAAAAGTAACGAGTAACGACCCTCTGTTTTGAAAATGTATCAAGCAAAAAAGTACAGATACTGTTGTTAAAATGTAACGGATAAAAGTAAAAAAGTATTCTAAAAAATAAATACTCCGTGAATTAAAAAGTACTGGAAAAAACTACTCAAGTACAGTAACGAAGTATTTGTACTTCATTACTTCCCATCTCTGTTTGCAATTAATTTATCGCAAATATTTGACACAATAGGCTATGTAACAAATTTTTCCACAAATAGAGGGGCTCCTCCATCAACGACATCATTGCGACCCTACAGTGGCAAAGTAATCCGAATTTGTACAAGTCTCGACCAGCCGTTGTGGAACATGGCAAAACTACTACTAAAAAAAAAAAAAAAAAAAAGACTCAGGTTAACGTAGAAATACTGATTCAACTCAATTATTTAAGTAAATGAAATGTATGGCGTCTGAAACGACTGTATAAAAGTTCAAATTCATATTTGTTATACTTGTGTATACCACTAGAGGGAGCTCATATTCAACTCAACTTTATTAAGCACTTTAAAACAACTACTTCCGCATACAAAGAACATGAATAAAATTTATGAATATGTCATGCAGTAAAGACAGGTAAAACTAAAAAATAAACCAATTAATAAATATCATGAGGTGGTTAACAAATAAGTAAATAAAATTAATAATAGACACACAAGAAGTGGGTAAGTAAAAAATGTTTAAGAATTCTATGCCAAGCTTGTAAGATTTGTCTACCATTTTTGGCACGTTATTTACTGCGACTTTACTTGACACTGCAAATATTTAATAAATATGTACACCCAAGTGATAACCCATGTGTCCTATCTGGTGGAATCAATAAAGATGTCATATTACACAATACTGTTGGCCACCATTAGATTTATTTATTTATGCATATTTTTTTTTAAACAAAATGTTTTTTTTAATCAAGTACACAAACAATACTACAATGTCAATCACAGACCAGGGTACAAGTCATGACAAATGTGATCAATCAAATCAAATCAAATAGATTAATGGAGGATGACGAATAGATGGACGGTACGATTATGATTCCGTGGGGGGATGGAATACTAATAGTTTTGTAAAGACTTGAGTGGAGTTAAAAAAAAAAAAAAAAAAAAAAAAGTCATTAGTGTTGATTTGAGGTGTATAAAACATTTTGGAGAGAATTTCCAGCGAGCGACAGAGGAGCAAGAGGAGAACGCAAACGCGGCGCTTCACTCAACGTCTTTGCTTTGTCATTGCTGCAGCCATTTTCTCCTCATGAAGTCGTCGACAAGTCAACACCCCTCCCTCCACCCTATCCCAACTTTTACACTCCCTGAACAAACCATCTATATCCAAAGATTGTTTTATTTCCAACAACTTAATCTTTGTCCTTTCTTTTTATTTCTCACTTTAATATCGTAAGAGCTTTTATATTTGTTATGGTACAGCACTTGTTAAATTTTTTTTTCCTTTTTTGTTTTTGTTTTTTTAAACAAAGTTGACTAAGATGTTTATACACAGGACGATAATTTAGAGATAATAGAAGGCCTTGTCATATTTTAAATCATTTAATATATATGATAATCCGCCATTTCCGTCACGGCCGAAAGCAGATATTTGTATTGTGTCTCCCTCTGCTGGACAACCACCTCACATTCACCTTATTTATACAGTTCAGTATTGTTTACATGGTGTCCCCGCTTTACGACGTAGTTCAGTCTTTACGACGGAACTTTTAATTAGGCGGAACCTGCCCTGAGTCTGAAGCAGTACGCAGTACAGTCCATACAACAAATTATAGACTTTTAATTGCTCACAATGAGAGACGTGCGGAGGGATTCTGCCATTTATTTTTTAGGCCAGATAGATTTAAAAAAGTGAAGGAAGAAAGGGTAGAGTTAAGCATGCGCCAAGCAACAAAATGTAGTTCACAAGAACATTTATTTATTGTAGGTCTAAGCCAGTGAAATTGTAAATAATTATAAAATAAAATCTACCAGCATTGTGCATTCTTTTCTTCTCACAACCTTAGGTCATAAACAACATTTTCAGTGACTTATAGTGAGTTTATTAGCCATTGAAATGTATTTTCTCAAAGTCGACTCATTAAATTGTTGCTAAATGTTTTGCTAAAAAAAAAAAAAAAAATCTCAAGTATCGCACAGCTCGAAAAATAGCTAAGTAGGTACCTGCGTAGAAGAATTCCACCAACGTGAACCTGTGTGCTCTCGTACGCCCCCTTCAGTGTGGATGTGACAGGCACGCCAAAGAAGGCTGGAGTGGACTGTTTGTCTCTCAATCTTTATCTGCGTTATCAGCAAAACTATGTAATATTGCTGGCTTTGAGATAAAAGTTGTTATAATTTGGGAAATGTAATATTTTTCTCTATCTATCTATCTATCTATGTACAGTAAAAAGACTCTGCCCTACACCAGCAATATGTAAAACATTAAATACATTAGGCTGACTATGCAAAATAAATCAGAATGCAATCAATGCAGCTTTCATTTTTATGTAGGGTTGCACAACCTGTGAGGCGAACTAGTTGCTGCCTCACTTCCCATCTGAGCTATAGGTTTGAACAGGAAATACTGTACACAATATCAGCAATTTACCAATTCATTTATGGACAGTGGATTCAAAATGAAAACCATAACAAACCAAATGGCTTCACTATCCGTGATCTGACCCAAATGAAGACACAACAGCATTTACAGTTAGAGTCATGTTTATTTACAGCACAATCCTGAACGAGGGAGGGAGACATTTTTATTTTGTGTGTGTGTGTGTGTGTGTGTGTGTGTGTCTGTGGATAGAATGCATCTGGATTCATATTTCATCACAACACAGTTCTTAATTTATTTAGTCACCATTTGTCTATACAGAATCCATTCAGTCGCAATATCTAGAGAGCTGCAATCCTCTGCTGGAGACAAAAAAAAATAAAAAAATGAAAGGGCTGGGGAAAAAAAAATACCATTAAAAAAAAAAAAAGTTGTCCACAACGATCGTCTTCAGCTATTTATATATGTATATATACACATATACACACACATATATATATACGTATATATGTATACTTATATATGTATATAAATCTATATATTTTCTTGCCATGTCCATGGAGAGGTGATGGGGTTTGTGGTTTCGACAGTTCAGGTTTAGAGAGGGTTCTCAGGTCCCAAATATTGAGCCTTTTTTTTTTTCCCCTCCCCCCCAAGTCACAAATGTCCCGAGTACAAACCCTGCTCTGTACATGGGGGGGGGGGGGGGGGGGGGGGGCTTCATAGAATAGGTCCAGTCCAGACTCCAAAAAAGTTCTGCAGTAGCCCTCCAAAATGATTACAATGTACACTTAACATGCACGTCCAGAGTAAAAAAAAATAATAAAAAGAACATTGAGGGGAAAAAAAAAATGCACAGGCGTTCTAGCCTCTTGCGATATAAATTAAAAAATAACTGACGAGCACCACAAAACAGTGGCAAGACAACATAAGAAAAGAAAAGGTTACAGTAAAAACATCCTACGTTTGCATTTAGTTCTAATTTCCATTGATCAATTTCAGATTTTTTTAATTTATTTTATTTATTTATTTTTTAACTGATTTCCTCCCATCCTCAGGTCCAACACGCACACACATTCAACTGTATCTATACATGTAACCACGGTACGCGTTCATCTCCCGCTGACTTATCACAATAGTCAGGTCCTCATCGCTCTCGCTTGCTTGTTCTGTACCAACGTCACCGCGTTGGTGGCCTTTTAACGTCCCTTTAAAGATGTGCAAAAAAAAAAAAAAAAAAAAAAAAAAGTATTAAAGAGAAAAGCGGGCCAACAAAAGGGTTCCTGGATGAACGTAACATACCTTCAAATTAGTTCAACATTCATTTATTTGAAGAAATATAAAAAAAAAAAAAAAAAAAAATATTTCAAACCGTCTGGACTTGTCCCCCGATTTTGAGAAAGAAAAAACAAGATTTTGTATATATTTTACAAAAACAACAACAACAAAAAAAGTTTACACACTGGTGAATCAGAGTAGTCCGACTGCATGGATGCCAACCTGACTATTGTCACAGCCAGTTCCAAATTAAAAGCAAATAAAAACATCATCATCATTCACTCTCTCACACACCTGAAATCAGGAGCAGGAAACCAACCGCCGTCGACACTGATGGATTTTTTTCTTTTCTTTTTCTTTTTCTTTTCATTTGTGTTTCGACCGCACGAGCAGACGCACGATGGGCTCACGAGTCAACCGGCCGTCAGTTTCGAGTCTCCCGCCGCTCAACATGCTCTCAAACACAAACTCAAAGAGATGGCAAAAATACAAGTGTACACATATATACAAACGCAAAGCCACGCCCGCCGGGCGTGCGGCTTTGCAATTTCATAATGCATCCTTTTTCTGTATACGCAGAGAATAAAACCTTTTCTAAATAAAATACATTGTTGTCTGTGCAGAATTGGGGGAGTGAGGATAGCAGATGACCAGAGGAGGCGGAGTCTGTGCTCCACTCCTCTTCCTTGACTGCATTACCCCCTTCCCGTCTCCGCGGCGACGCTCCGTGCTTGTTTGACATCGCTCCAAAATAATATTAATAATAATGTCAAGAGTAATGACCACGACAACGCTAAAAAAATATATATAACCCCCCCTCATGTCTCACAACTGCAAGTCCACAAATGGAGTTTTGAGGGGGGGTGGGGGTGGGGCAGGAGGGAGGTCATGTGATCTCGCGTGACAAATCAATGCGGAGGAAAGACGGGAGGAAGGGGAAGTGAAACATGAGCAGGATGTGCTATGATGATGAGGAGAAGGAACACAAACACGCTCGTGTGCTTCTGGGGCGGGGTTGGTGGGTGGGTTCTCCGCAAGATGAGTGGAAAAGCATAAACGAGTGGTGACGACATGGCCTCGCAGTGAGGGCGGCCCCCTCTACCCCCCCCGCCCCCACACCACTCCATCCCCCCTGCTTTTCCATGGGAGTGAGGGGAGGGGGGGGTCCGCTGTCCTTCCACCTCCCTCCTCACCCCCCCCCCCCGGTTGCTGGTCGCTAATGGCGTGGGTGCATCATACCTCCAGGAAGCGGGAACTGGGCTTGGCGTGGAAGGGCTCGGACCACATGCGCCGCAAATCCCCCTGAAACACACGCGCACACACAAAATGTTTACAACTGGGGCGGGCACAAGTACGGCCATGTTCTTTCATCTGCATATATTTGTGGAGACTGAAATTGAAGTTGTATTTTACAATTTTTAAAATGTGCAGAATCAGTATCACACTCATTTTTTTACAGTACCATGCATCTTTTTTATTTTAACTCAATTATGAAATTATTATATCAATGACGAAAAGATGTAGCCACGTTTCTATTTAACATTTTTTTTCCACTTCAGTTAAGAGTATGAAAACATAAAAAAAAAAATGTACATTTGGAACAGATAAAAAATGTGTGATTAATCATGAGTCAACTGTTGAAGTCATGCAATTAATTACGATTAAAAATTTGAATCCCCTGACACCTCCAATTTTTAAAATGGTCACAAGAAGAGTTTGACTGCAGACTTTCAAACGAAGTCATCTCACATCTCCATCAATCAAAAACGAGTGGACGTACCTTCAGGTAGGCCATCGTGAGCAGAGGCAGCAGGGTGAAGGGCACCAGGTAGAGCAGAGCAGGCTGAGCAGCGCGATGAATCCTGGATGCCACGGTGGCCGTCAAAAGGCCTGGCAAAATGAGAAAGCCGACTTTTTGATGATCTTGAGGGCCTCCGAGTGTGAAAATAGATCATCAGCATCTTTTGTTTACACACTCTACTATAAAGGGAAGCTAAAAACTGATAGGTGCAGTCAAAGTAAAACAGTCCGGGCACAATGCACCTTTAAGCAATAAAATATCAGGCAGCCATTTTGCCACTTCCTCTGATGTTATTTTCACAGTTGCTCAGGTTTCAGGAAACAACCAATCAGAGCTCAATATGAGCTCGATATGATAATTATCACTATATTGTGGGGATGATGGCGATACAAAACAAAAGTTGTAATATTGTCAACCCCCCCCCCAAAAAACAACAACAACAGTATTGTCCTTTTGTACAATGCATATAAACTATGGATGACCAAAACTGCCAAAATTCAAAATAAATAAATGACTGAAAGTGAAAATAAAAATGGAAAAAAAAAATATAATTCAAATTTGTTTACTTTACTAATAGAGGTGGGAATCTTGGGGCACCTCACGATTCGATTGCGATTACGATTCAGAGGCTACGATTCGATTATAAAACGATTATTGATTTCCCCCCAGGCAGCAGAAAAAAAACAATGTATTTTGGTGCTTTTAATGTTTCGTACATTAGTTACAAAAATAGTACAAACATCCTCTCAGGCCTAAATAAACTACTATTTCAGTATCAAGTTAACAGTTCAAAACAGTAAATAAAATACTCAAGTCCTCATTCTGTAACAACAGCTTTTAAGTATATTCAGTCTTCAACAGAATAAAACATAGCATTGAGCAAAAATATATTATTTTTATCCACTCAAAAGTGCACTGAGATATAAATGAAAGACAATGTGAACTACTACTTCAATACAAATGCCTAAAAAAAAAAAGTGCTTTCCTGCTTTTTAAGTTGTGTAAAGATGAACATGTAAACATTAAAGTTTCTCAGAGGTACAAAAAAAAAAAACCCTCAAGTGCTTTTCTGCTTTTTAACTTGTGTAAACATGAACGTGTAAACATTAATGGGATCGTTCGGCTTTTTTAACATGAATCTCAATTTGATCCTCACCTCCCGTGTGTGCAATCAGCGCTGACTTCGGCGTTGGACGAGAGGAAAATAGTCCAGCAAGCTGGCTGGGGTCTCGGAAATAAAGCCTTTTTCTTCTAAAAACTATTTGTTTTCAAAAGCGTGATACATTTCCACCACAATACTCTTTTCTGAATAAAGTCAGACGCCATCACCGCCAGCCACTACTTTTCTGTTCGTTCGTTCGTATCACTGCGCGGCGCCCTGTAGAACGCTAACCGACGCACTGCAGCCAGCTAGCTGATACTTCCGCCTCAAGTTGTTTGCCTTTTCGGAGCAGGTCTGATCTGACGAAGAGGTGGGTTGGTCAGCTCAGCCATGCTTGTTGTTTTGAATGTCGAGGCGTGAGTTGTGGATGTGTACTCTCGGTCCGTCCCATTAAGCGTCCCGAAGACCGCGCGCGCTACTGCGTTTCAGTTCCGCGTACTTTCCGCTCCGGTCCACTTTTAGTTTCGGTTCCCTTGGCATATTTATATAATCGGAATTTGGACTTTTGTGAATCGTTCTCGATTGTTCCACGGCCGAATCGTGAATAATCTAAGAATCGGAAATTTTGCACACCTCTATTTACTAATAACACTTGTAATATTGAGGCAAATGCACATACATATTGAATTTCTCCACATATTGACTCGCTTCAGAAGCATGTTACGTTCGCCGTCATCTGATCAGTAGCGTGGATTTTAAACATAGAAGGGCCAAAACATGCCTTGTGAAAATTAAACTGCGCTTAAAAACTAGCCACCAGAGGGTGCTAGAACTGCAAAAATGGAAATTAATGAGTTTTATGCTGCTTTGAATATCGTGACATGACGACGACGACATATTGTGGCAGTTTTAATATTGTGATATCACGATATTGCCATTATCGTTACATCCCTATTGCCCGGGTACTGTGATGTCATCTTACGTCGACAGCAAGTGGCAAAATGGCTGCCCCCTGAGATGGATAAAATCATCTGGATTTTGCTGCATAACTCAAATTCCACAAATGTAATATTAATCAGAATGTCATGTTTAGACTAGCATGGTCACATATAACATATTATTGCCAAGAAATGTTTAAGGTTGACTTCCCCTTTTAAGCAAAAATAAAATTTGATGGCAGGATCCTGTGTCACGATGTGCAAGTTAGTCAAATACTTTCACTGGATTCCTTGTAAAATTGCAGTTCTTCTGTGGCGGCTCGTTTGCAGGATCTTTGTTTAATTAAAGGAGGCTGACGTTCCAACAATGCTAACAACAAAACATGTTTGCCGCGCAACGTGCGTGTGTGGGCACGTCACGCGTGCAGACGCTCAAGAGTGAGTAATAAGTCTCCAAAGAAGCTTAATTAACAGAGTGTTCTGAATGCCCACCTTAAATCTTTTACATCCCCGCCACTCACTTACCCACAAAGTATCCAATGAGAGTGCAGTGGAAATAGGAGACCCGCTGCATGCGTCCCGACATGTTCCCGGGCCCCGGGGCCTCCCCGCTCGCCTGCTTCTTGTAGTTGTCGTAGCGCAGGACAAAGCACAAGAGCAGCCCGGGCATCACGATGTCTCCGATTCCCAGCATTGAGAAGTGACTTCCCGTGGAGCTGCCACACAGATGCGACGAAAAGAAGCAAATGTTTGGAATGTTAAAATTCTTCGATATCTCGTCATTGTGTGCAAATAAAAGGACAACGAGACCAATTTGGCGGAGAAACGTTCTTTAACAGCCCGCTGAGGCTGTAATGCTCATTGTAGCGGAAAATTAAAAAAGTCGTGTGGAGAGAGAAAAGCAGAGAAAAATAAATTCAATACCAAAAAAAAATCAGTACTAAAGAGAAACTAGAGGAATCTATTGTCATTCCTACCTGGGAAAGACCAGTTTTCCGGGTAAGGAGAGGCGGGGCACGTCACGGGCCATCCCTGGCCCCAAGTGCAGCTTCCTGGAAAGGACGTCAATTGGGTTTTCAGCAGGTTGGGTGGCCACTTTGACCATCACGTTGCTGTTGAAGATGTAGGCTGAGAAGAACACCTAAAAAGGGGAAAAACACAGGCACCGGCATGTTACGTTCCTCTGTTTACATTGGTGGTTGCTAGGCGACCAAGCGCGTATGCTGAAGATGCGAGATGCACTTCTAGTGATCGTTTGCTTTTATTGGCGCGTGATGCATCCTTTTCCCAATTCACTTTAATGTTAATGCAACACTAAAACACAGTATCGGTTTGCTCCAGGGAGTCTCCGACTGTTGTGGAAGAGTAGTAAAACACATTTTGTTGATAAAGACGTGAGCAAACGAACCAATATGTATATGTGCTAACAGAATTCATCTGTGTTTTAAGATCATGCTTTGGAAATAAACAATCTCTCAACATTTGTGTGCATAATCGCTCAACACAATCAGAGGGAAGTAAACTATATTTAGGCTTTTGCTTTTATTGTATACATTGTGTGATTTCTTTGTTATTGTAATCTAACTATACTATGTTGAGCAAAAAAAATAAAAAATGAAAGTGGTCAGACAAATATGTGCAATATGAACTCACATATATAACGGCGTTCCGCAGGGTTTTGTTCTGGGGCCTCTACTGTTTTCATTGTATCTGCTACCCCTGGGTTCCACTTCACTTATTTAGCCCATTATAGGAATAAAAAGTTAATATTTTGCTTGTAATTAATTTGATACGTGCATGATTTTTCACATAAAATTAGAACCTTTAAAAACACATTTTGCAACTTGCACAACACTTTCTGAATTCAAGGTGAAGACAGCCAGATTACACAAAAAGGCTACTCTCCCTCTTCATTTTGTTCACCAGTAAACCCGATATCCATGTCTTGAATTTGAATAAATAACATTTTATTTTTCAATAAAGACGGGTTCAGTGAATGTGCATAGGAAACTGGCGGGTTTCAGCACCTCCAACAAGTTAAAGAACCACTTTAGTTGAACACAAAGCTGCTATTGTGAATGGCAACAGGAGGGAGGACGCGCACGCGCCCAAGTTAACTGTACAGTCTGCCATCTCGTGGAAGAGCATTTAATTGTTCCGTCTATATTTCGGATGGAAAAAGGTCACGTTCAATATCCTGGGGCATACCTGAATCCTTAACTAATGTGCCAGGGCACAGTGGTTGGTAATCACTGTTTAACAAAATGATGAAGATGCAATTTGCCTAATTACAAGGCAGCACAGCATCTAAATCTTTTGGGGATGTTATCTGATGTGGAAGATTTGAGCCGGGACTCAAAATGAATGGAAATGATGACAACAATCTCCCGAATTACATAAAAAAAAACAAAAACAAAAAAACAACTCATTATTTAATGAATAAATCACATAATATGAGATGCATGTTGTACCTGATTTAGTCCTCACTATACTATGCGAAAGCAGTAGAAAAGTCACAATAAATATTCATATGTAGAACACCTTATGGCCACAAATATAAACGCACTCAAATGCCAAAGCCAGTAAATGTCGTCAACTGAGCGTGCAGTCTTTTGCCACGTAACACTCTTAACCCCAACACAAACTTGTTGCGTCGTTTGTAACCTTAAAATGTCATAATTACAGTAAATATTTGCCAACATAAAACAACGCAATGAAAACAAGTAATTAGCATGCCATCTTGTGACACAATGTTCGAAACAGGATAATGCCATATAAGAGGACCACTGTATATTTAATAATAAAAAATAATCAAAAAAATATATATAATAATTTTATAATAATAATAAAAATAATAATAATAACAATAATGATAATAATAATAAGAAGAATAATTTAAAAAAGAAAAAAAAGAAAAAAAAGAAAAAGAAAAGGGAGCTTCCGGTATATTCAAGGGATCAGTTGCCACACCTGTTTCTTATTGTTCCGGAATCAGGCTCGTCTATGATTGACAGAGGCAATAACTGCATTTGAGGTTCATAAATCACACCAAAGCCAATAACACGACAGCCGCATGCAAATGTTTCTGCTCAAACTCATTTGGGAGACAGTGAGCTGATGACAATGAGCTTGTCCTCATGCATCTTTTGCTCACGGCACCGCGTGTGTGCGAGCGCGAGCGCGTGTCAGCGGCTTACCCAGAAAACGTCATAGATGAGCAGTCCTGACAGCAGCAGGCACGACACCTTCAGACTGGGCAGCCGCACAAAGGCTATCATGGCCACGCACAAGCCCATGGCCAACGCTGCAGGGAGGGTAAAAGCACACAATAAAAAAAGTAAAACATTATTGAAAAAACAACAAGTCAGACCTATACAGACCTGGCTAATTATTAAGATTGTTTTAACGGCAGTGTGAGCTCATATGATGTCATCCGTAAAAGAAATGGCCATTTGTCAAAATTGACATGATCTGTTAAGAGGGATTTCTTAAGGGAGCAGAGACACCATGTTGTTGTTCTTTATAAAGCAAACTACTGGATCCTGAGGTGGGGGAAGGGATTCATCATTCAGAGACGAAACAATTTTCCTTTTGTATGCATATTTCTCCAAACCCCCCAAAATAAATAAATAACTCAATAAATAAAATTAATAAACGAGAGAATGTAATTTCTGGAGAAACTGCATGTGAAGGGCGGGAGGCTGAATGTAAAATTGTGTCATAATTTGGCATCATGATATCGAATGACAAGGTATGATATGAAATTATCTGTTGAATTTGGAATGGGTTGGAAATCGGTCAAAAAAATGTTTGAAATAGGAGAAAAAATAAATAAATAAATAAATATATATATATATATATATATATATATATATATATATATATATATACATATATATATTTTTTGCTTTTAGTTTGAAAAAAAAAAAAAAATGCTGTAGGGATGGTTTGAAATGGCAAAAAAAAAAAAATAATAATAATAATTATAGGAAAGGGAGAAAAACAAACCCAAAAAAAAATTAAAATAAAATAAATCATAAATTTAATAAATTTTTCGTGCATATTTTGTTAAGCAGGAAATTGAAAATAATTCCCAAGGTGAATTGAATTAACCAAATAATTTAAATTTCAAATAGGAACCAACTGAATCTGTTAAGTTGAATGTGGCATTGGGAATTAAAAGTGAATTTCTGGAGTAAAAATTGTGGATTTTTTTTTTTTTTTTTTTTGAAAAATTAGAATTTTTGGAATGACAAAAACAGTAGCACTGACAAGCATGAATTTTTGCAGTATGTTGAAACATGAATCGTGACTCAGTCATACAGTACATGTAAAGAGAGGTGAATAAAAATTAAGAAAATTATTGCAAAAAATTTGAAATTGTTGGCATGTGTGAATATTGAAAATCCTTCCCAAAGTAAACTGAATCCGCTGACTGTTTTGAATTTCAAAAACTGGTTATCAAAACAATCTCTTGCGACATAATGATGATGCAGAACAACACATATAAGTGCCTTCTTCAAACGAAGGGAGACCATCAAAACTATTTTGACCGTGATGATGCTGGTAGGCGTAACATGTCAACTTGGCTGTGGTTGAACCATCCCAACTGGCACAAGAGTGGCGACAGGGTGACGCACCGTCCATGAGGAGCCAGTGTCCGGTCAGCACCCAGATGAGCACCAACATAACCGAGAGGGAGAAGGACAGCAGCTCGGCCAGAGTGAAGCGGCCACAGCAGCCAAACGAAATCCTGCAATCGATGGCAGGAGAAAAACATTTAGAGAGCAACATTACTGACATACTAAATACGTAGAAAGAAAGACCCAGGATAATAATGACTATACAAGAAGTCAAGTTTGGAATCTTTGTGTGAAAGGGTTCATATTAGCTGCAGAGTGGGTGGGTTGTTGCCACTCCTTGTGGTTCACCATTGCAATGGAACAGCTGCAAAGTCCAGACACCATGCTAAACTTAACCTTTAGACGGCTGCATGGGCAGCAAGTTGATTTATTTATTTATTTTTTAAACAATTAAGCAGAGTCATTTCTGCACTGTTATGCGAGAGAAAAATCTACACACAGGACACAAGCGATCGACCATCTTATCTTACATATCTGACAAGTATCGGTCTCATGAAGGGATGATGCAGAAAGATGGAGGAGCCATGCTAATTGCTAAGCTACGTAAACCTAAGACTGACACGGCTAGCGCGTTTAACACCAAAATTAGAATTAGAATATATATAAGTTTCATTATTATTCACAAATCTATTTAGAATTGTAATTGAGCTTTTTTTTTTTTTTCAACATGGCCCTGGTTGATCTCTTATACTCTGCTGCCACCTGCTGGCCGTTTCTGTAATTACTACAATTTGAAGGCCTTCTGTATGCTCTAGCTAGCATAAAAAAACAAAAATGTATCAATATGTCTTTTGGACACTTAAAACATTTAAAGAAACCTATTTATACGTTTTTGGGAGCAAATAAGCCCAAATGAGCCGTTTGGAAATTGAATGAATAATATACAAGTAGGACAAAATAATTATGTATAATGTCAGTTATATTAACTCAGAGTCCTGAGTTTTGATTTGGATTTTTTTTAGGTCTGCATAATAAATGTTCTCAAAATACATTATGCCAGATTTTTTTTTTTTTTTTAATAAACTTCCTTTTGCCTTTATATATATATATATATATATATATATATAAAAAGAAAACCATTTGTTTGCTCATTTGTTATGTGATCATATTTGTATTGCAAACATTACTTCAGGTGCCTGGGATTAATGTGGGGGTAAAAAAAAAGAAAAAAAAGCTGCTCCTCAAATGAAGTAATTGATTCACAAAACAGCTCTACAAATACAAAAAAAATAAAAAATTGAGCCTCGAAGAAGAATTTCTATATTTTTTGTGCTCAGTGGTCCAAACAGTTTCTAAATTAACAACATTATGTGCGGTTACCCCTTGTAACCATTGTGACGGCCCAAAAATAGTGGTGACATGATAATTTATCATCGACAGAATCACAGTTAAAATAACGGCGACAGAGTGATGGAATGACGGACTAGGCCTTCAACTGCCCAGGGTATGCAGATGATTGAACCAGAACTGATATTTAAAAAAAAAACACCAGACAAACAATATCTTACTTATTCTGTGGGGAGCATGGCCTCGTCAGATACTGGCACATCGGCAACAGGAGGAAAGCAAAAGCAATCGTAGCGAGCACTGAGGATGAGAAAAAGAGAGAAAGCACAGAACAGCAATGAGATACAGTCAGCTCATTCTCATCCTTTTTTTTTGTTGTGTCCGCTTCACGGAGCAGCTAATGATCTTTGCACTTCCATCAGCGAAGCACAAAAAAAAAAAAAAAGAGACACACCACAGTGTGTGTAAGCCTTAAAGCACTCGTTTTTGCTGTGCTTTTCTGCTATGCGGCGCTTACCTGCCGTGCAGATGGTGAAGACCACCTGGACCGAGTCAAAGAAGAAGAACATGACTAGCAGAGACACGGAGGCTCCTATGGGGAGAAAAAGCGCCTGCGTCGAGTCTATAGTCTGAATACCTGCAACGCAAAAACAAGTCGTCAAATCGCCGCCGTTGTCATGACACCACGCAAATAAAACGTCGTCGCGCAGTGACGACCACGCTCACTGTTGTTTGTGTTGCTGTTGAAGGCGCCCGTTGCGGTGGGGTTGCCATCTTTGTCCTTCTCTTGGTTCTCACAGTCCATGTTTAATGACCTGCAGCGGGGATGAGAGAGCTGTGAGGACGCCTCATACTTTACAGCTTCTTTAACTATTCAGCTCTCAATTTAATTGGGACAAATTACTGACACTTGAGGTCTGAAGTGCAATTGACTTGTTAGCCTCGGCGGTCGACTCAAAGAGACAGCAAAGACAATTGGATGCGCATGCTTGACACAAACGGGACTCATTTCGGCTACAACAGCATGCCAGATATAAAATATTGGATGACGATGAGGGCGAGATAATGGATCGAAAAGAGATGGCTGGTCATTAGTAATTACTAGGGATGTAACGATATTCAAACGTGACAATACGAGATTATCACGATATGAAGATCACGATACGATAATTATCACGATATTGTGGGGAGGTTGGCGATATTTAAAAAAGGTCACAATATTGTAAAAAAAATTTGCTCATACAAAAACAAGAACATTATTTTGCTTGTGTACATAATATCAATAGCATTATTATTATTATTATTATTATTATTATTTTTTAAATATTATGTTATGTTCTTAATGTGCGCACACATTGAGTTCCTCCGCATACTGACTCGGTTCACGCGCATATTACGTTCCTCTTCATCTAAAAATGAGTGTAGATTTTAAACGTAGAAGGGCCAAAACATCCCTAATGAAAATTAAACTGCACTAAAAAAAAAAAAAAATAGCCACCAGAGGGTGCTACAACTGCACAAATGGAAATCAACCTGACTTTTTTTTAACAGATGTGTTACATTTAAATATCGTGAACATGACGACGACAATATTGTGGCAGTTTCAATATCACGATATCGCGCTTATCGTTACATCCCTAGTAATTACTGGGGCTGAACAATTTTGAAAAATAATTGTAATTCCCCCCCCCCCCCCCCCCATACAGGATGGCAGGCTTCTAGTTAACTTGGTTTCTTGCACATTGCTGGTTGGTTTTAAATAAGCAATAGCACAAATAATAGCGCTCCTATTGGAGACTCTTGGTACTACACATGACAACCATAAACATAATCAAATCTTTTATACAGAAATGTGCTTAGACTGGGGGAAAAAAGTAAAGGCAAATGAACCATGACTTACTATAAAAGTTGTTTTATCTACTTCATTATGACTTGTTAACTTACTATAAAAAAATACTTTCCGTCTTTTAAGCGTTCACTACAACAACTTCACAAATCTCCAATCAAGTGTGGCGTAAAGTCACAAAGTCTTGAGTCAGATTCCAACAATAGTGTCAACAAAACTTAACAAGAAAAACAATTTACATGCAGTCTTACATTTATGCTCAAGTATTTTTTGGTTAGAATTAGAAAAATACCACACTAATATTACACAGAATTATGCACGACAACAAGCAGTAGTTCTTGTTTTATTGAACCAATAAATATATACATAAATACATACAATTAAAAAACAAACAAAAAAAAAGGACCGCTTCCCTCACACAGTGTCCTTACATTATCAGAATAATAGCTTTTAATGTTTTGGTGGTCTGATGTCATATTTGTAAATGTTACTTTACTGTACATTGTGATTAATGCCCTGAAGTTTGATTTTGGAGGGAAAAAAATAAATAATACAGAAATAATAAATAAATAATAATAAAAATAAAAAATAAATAATAATAATAATAATACGTGTATCTGTCAGAAAAATCACAATTGACTTCAGCTCTACCTGGGACAGAATCTTCAGGGTATTTTGTTGTTGTTGTTTTTTTAAAGCAATGCTTGCAAATATGCTGCAGGTGGAGTTCGACTAGCAACGACTGCTGATGGTTTTAGCAGTCAATACAAAGCAGATGAACACAGTTTATCCGGACGCTGGAGTGATTGTGTGCTCGATGACAAATGAAAGGTGCGAAACCCAAATTCAGTATGCGACTCCAAGCTGGGTGAAGTCGTGTACCTGCTATTGAGGCTGCTGTAAATCAGCGCGTTGCGGGTGTTTTTCTAATGCAACTAAATCCATCAAAACACCATTACAGGTGCGGTCCGGAGTGCTCATAATGTAGCAAAATCCCGTTCCAACGACTACAGTAGTGGGTGCAGCTGGGCTGTGTGAGAGCTTTGCAAACAGCTGTAACTGAAAATGTGCATTCAGTGGTTGAAGCCCAGGAAGTTTATACATCACATTTTCCACAATGCAAGGCCTATGTGAACTGACTGGGTCTTGATTTTATTACACATACGGTTATGTGAAAGTGCATTTTGTTACATAGCAACGGAGCAAGTTTTCCCCACCAGCAAAATTTCTCTAATGAGAGAAAAACTGGCCACACAGACATCTGAACAAAATAGAGATAAAGGAGCAACAAACTCAAAAGTCATTTGACCCTAGAGTAACAGCATCATTTTGATGGGGCACTAACTTATATTGCAAGCCGGCCATTGCCATAGCAACTCCAGACGACATCGTTTTGGGTCTGTACTGTTGGTAGAGTTTTGCAGCAATAAAATTAATCATGTTTATTTCAAGAAACTTTCTTTTAAAGTATTCTGGACTGATGCGGGTGTATTTACGACAGATATTAGCGCTCACGATTGTGTATATTTGATCTGTGTCAGACATCTGATACGTTTCGGATTTTTAAATCTGCATTTTGAAGAGGCCAGATTCCAAACTGAAGATATCTCATTCCACCTTCTGTGTTTTGCTCCACAACAAATCTCAATTGTGACACATGGGAGTAGGAAATGATCGTGTCACTCGAACCATGCTGTGCAAATTCAAGTAAAACCCACGTGTGCAGAGAAACGCACCTTGACAAATAATCGGATATTTTACCAAGCGACGCTTACCTGAAGCTGCCATAGACGATGAGAAGGATGGAGATGAGGAAGGTGGACACCTGGCTGGAGTCAACTAAAGAGTACGCCCTGAAGAGAAGAAAACAATTTTAAAATGATGTACCATTCCTTTTTTTGGGATTATGACAGGGGTAGTCCAAACGTTTCCCTTTCAGGATTTTAGTTACGTAATCATTAATGTGATATGTTCACAAATCAGACGTTGACACAGTGGAACATGGAGGAAAGCATTTTTGCGTCTCAATCTGAAAATCTAGAAAAGCAGGCTGTGTAAAAAGTTATTTATTGTATGTGATGAGGGCCGCTAGAAGATGGGCGGCGGGCCGCAAAAGGCCCCCGGGCCGTGGTTTGGATTCCTCTGGATTTAGATGACAATAAATAAGATACAAATGTAGAAATACACTGAAAACTCCAGAGAAGAATTTCGCAGGTGTTACAATTTGGAGTTCAACTCACATTTTCTGGTACAATATTTTATGCTTAATGTAATGTGCTTAATAATTAATGGCATAACTTCAGTATTTTCCATGAACAATTGATTTAAAAAAAAAAAATAAAAAAATAACAATCATGGCTCAGTTTGCTGACCAAACCCAGCAAACAAGTGAGCCATGATTGGTCGTTTCCCATTTCCTCAGCACAGGTGATGTCATCTTCAGTCGTCAGCAAGTGGGAAAAAAAAAAAAAAAAAGTTTTTAAAGGTATTAATTGTATATGAAAAATAATACAATTATGAAATGAATTCTGGACAAACTTATTACTGCTGAAAATGGCTCAATGAGTCACGTACCCCTCGACTATGAAAGGCACTGGGAAAGCTCAATTTGAAGCTGAGCTATTATTAGCACAGTAACAAAATGCTCAATTGAAAAATTCATAATGATAAAAGTGACAACTTTAGATTAAGTACATAGTGTATCACTTCCGACTATAAAAACAGCTGCTGTTTAACAGTGAGGATAAATATCCTTCTCCCCTGGGAGACTATTGTCCCTTATTTTTCAGAGCAGGCAATAAGCAGAAATGGTTGTGTAGTAAAATAATAGTAACTAATAACTGATGAATTAACTGTAAAAAGCAATTATCCGAACCCATTCAACTCCAAGTACAAAAAGGGTGTTGCCACTATCGCTTAAATAAAAAAAAAAAAAAGAAAGAAAGAAAAAAAACCTGGAACATTTTAAGCATTCTTTATCTATTGCGTCCCTCCTTGTCTAAGACCACATTTTCAACTTCCTCAATAGCCTTTAAAACTCCCAACAATATGTTTTGGGAAGTAGAAAGACACCTGGCAGGCCGTCTGAACGCTACGTCTTCTAAAAATACTGCATGTCAATTCTCAATTTTAATGATTACAGAATTTCAAGGAAGGTAGGGTAGCCAGGCAGTGGGTCAAGTTGCGTGTTGGCACGGCACGGTAGGAGTTTCCCTTTCACAAAAAAGCCGGCCTCCCCTCTGGCACAGTGCACAAGCGAGAGGTTAAAAATGACTGCAATCAATCAATAGGCCGTGTCAGGAAATTAAAAGCCGCACTGGCAGTGAACAGACCTACACAACATTTAAACGAGATTCCAACGGACAAGACAGACAAGCAGTCACAAGTTCAGTATTTACTCCGATATTATTCCTCCACTCGACATGATAGCAGCTCCAATACTGAATGGATTACAATCAATTAACATAATCTGTAGCTCATATGCGACTGGTGATATTGGAACATTAGTCAGTTAGCAATTAGGGATGTGACGATATCCAAACATCACGATACGATATTATCACGACATGAAGGTCACGATGCGATAATTATCACGATATTGTAGGGGTGTTGGCCATATTTAAATAAGATGACAATATTGTGGGGAAAGAAAAATAGCTCATACTAAAAAAAAAGCACAATATTGTGCTTTTATACATAATAGCAATGCAAATAAACCACCTACAATCTTTAATAATAATCGGGCACGTAACTGGTAATGCAAGCACACACTGATCGCTTCACAAGAAAATTAGGTTCACCTTCATCTGACAATTAGCATAAATTTTAAACATAGAAGGCCAAAACATCCCTAATGAAAATTAAATTGCACTAATAAACTAGCCACTAGAGGGGACTAGAACTGCACAAATGGAAATCCAACTGACTTTTAACAGATGTGTTCCTTTTAAATATTGTGAACATGACGACGACAATATTGTGGCAATTTCAATATCACGATATCACCAATATTGTTACGTCCCTATTTGCAATATTTAACTTTGAATCCAGGAAGAGAGTGGGAAAAAAACAAACAAATCGTATACACATATTAGCTAAAGTTCAATAACTTTCCAAGCGTCTGATCAGTTCCATCAGTCGTCACCTTGCTGTCGTCGTGCTCCGAGCCCCGAGGGGGACACATTTGCATGGCATCTAGGGAATGCCACAATATCCTGCTGTGACGCATGAACAAGTGATCTGGTCCTCCATTTCATTTCATTCTTTGGCATCTTGGCTTGGTGACAACATCTCTCAACATTCACAGAAGAATTGTGGGAATTGCAAATTCTAGTGCAGATAAGACATCGACGGCGTCCAACGGAAACACAAAACCGCAATCTTTCTCTCCTTAGCTAATGCGCGGATTTTCTCTCCAGATCGGCATCCAGGAGTGCAAATGTGCAAAGGGGGCTTAAATCAGATCAAGCGCTTTGATTGAAGTGTTGAATGTTTTGACACAGCCTGGACCTGACCCGCAACCTTCTAATGCAGGCCCCGGTGCTCAGGAAAAAAAAGACAAGGCGGCCATTGTGGCTCACTGCTTTCTCCCGGGCGTGCTGACCAAGATTCTGACCTGTCAGTCGCCTGTCAAAGTCGCCCTTCTTGGGGGAGGGAAACCCTGTATGTCCTATATAACATTATCATTGCACTTCATGGAGTGTGTGGTATCTAAAATCCATACTACATTTCTGAAAACAATGCAACAATTGAACTCATGTTTATTATTATTAAGAGCATTTTTTTTTAAACAGTCCTGTAAGGTTTTGTTTGCTTTTATATTGTATGGTGGTTTGGACAAAATGCTTCGTCTCGACAGCAAATACTGCTAAATTCCTAGATATAAATTCTGCTCAATTACAAAATTAATTACACAAGCCCATGAAATAAGTGTAAATATATAATGTATAAAGGGGTAGGACTAGATAAGTTTTTAACTTCTTTCTACTCCCTTTTGAACGTGTAAACTGTGATTGATTGATGATTTTATGGGGTTCTTCTTTTCTTTTTGTTATTTCGTTAGATAATAAAAATGTAATTTCTTTGGGTACATGTTAAATATCGCAATAATATCGTTATTGCTATATTAACTCAATCATTATTTTGTGCACCATCAATTTAAAATATCCTTGTTTTTCCTTTTTTTTTTTTTAAAGGGATGGATTTTATTTTTTTATTTTTATTCGATTCATCCATTAATCGAGAAAAATAACTGACAGGTGAATTGATTACTGAAATACTTGTTAGTTAGATCCCTACTCAAAATACTGCCTACTAGCCCATTTAAAAAAGCAAGAATGTGTTGAATTCATCATATTTATGTTATTTATTGTTGTTAAAAATATCCATTTTCAAAGAATGCTGATGTGATTTTTTTTGTCTATAAGAATAACTGTAAAACCTCGTTTTCTCTCAGACTAATCGTGCACCAAAATCTGAAACCCCAAACCTCTCATACATCATCTTTAAACACAAATAACAATGGCTCGGTGTGCCTGAAGAAATACATAGGTCATAATGAATTCATAACAAGGAAGACAATTCAAATACGACATCAGTTCAGATGTCATCTTAAATGGGTGATTTAAAAAAAAAAAAAATAACCGGCTGAGCCTGGAAGATTTACAGAGAGCATTTTTCAGAAAGACTGACCTTGTTCCTCTCAGATTCTAATGATGTCACCGCAGCGGCTAGATAGACGGCGAGTTTCATCCGCCACGGAGCTAATTCATATTCTAGCACCAAGCTGGTTCGTCTGAATTCTGCGCACAGATGCCCGCAGAACATGGGCAAGATAGATGAATGGAACATTTAAAAACAAAATACAATCCCGGACTGTTGGGGGCTGGACGCACGCCCAAGGAGCCATAAGCCCTCCTTGTCCACTGACAGACTCAGTTTTTTTTTTTTGCCCCCCCCTCCTCTCGCTTCCAAATAACACAATAATTCCAAATCTGACTCCAAACAAGCTAACATGCGTGACTTGACCACAAAGGGTTAGCGAGTGGGAGAGTCTGGGAAAATGATACGTTGCCGCATCTAACGTAGTCACTGTGCTGTATTTAACACCCTTTCACAGTAGCTACACGGTGGAGTTGCCTTGAGACCTCCAATTGAGGACTAATATTCATCATCTCCCTCCATCGTCTGATCCAATTATGGATGTAATGGGCTAAATCCTCTGGGAACAGGAATGTAATTTGTGATCAACTGCGACCTTTTTGCCTCCATTAAAACACGTTCACCACCCCTTCCCTGTCATTTGGATGTATGGCGTGTTCGCAGCCTCGTGTGGCATTTGCACGAGGGGTCCGTCCGTTTGCAGGAGGCTGAACACGCGATGTTTCGTGGTTTCAAACGACAGGTAATGAACTAGTTTACATTTTTCAGTAGATTGTTTGTTTTTGGCCGAGAAGTCTCTCTCATACATATGCAGACAGCAATTTAAATGGAATAAAATGAAGTATCATTCTTCAAATGTGACACTGTTAACCGTTAAGTCATGAATTTTTGCTAACGAGCTTCATACTGCCAATACAATCAGGGTTTCCCCTCGCGCTTTTTTAGCCTGGCGGCCCGCCAGGCTTTTCCTTGACTCCTGATTCACACGTGCACGTTCAATAATTCACAAGCAGAATTGAATATTTACAAATGATAAGTCAAGATACATGAAAGCACAACATAAAAAAAAAAAGCCTGGTAAATCACAGACGTAATTGAATTAAAAAAAAATAATAATTGAAAAATGATCTTTTACCTTATATCTTATTTTAATAAAATGTAAAAGAATGGACCTAGCACTACTTGTTGCAGACAAATTTCTGATTACAGTAAATATGCAAATACATCGAGTTACTGTCAACGTTTACATCAAACTAATACACAGTATGCCTATTAAGACAATTTCCCATCATCAAAAATGGTTGTGCTGTACCTGCCCAAAAAAGGGTGCGACCAAATCCTATGCTGGAGCGACCATCAGTGGTTAACATCTCGTTCTACTCGTATGACCACAATCAGTTCTCTGGCACTTGTTGACTTCCGAGTTATTACTTGTCAATGTTCCAAAACTTTTAGTGACTGTAAAAGGTATTTTAGGTTGCCGGCTTCTAGCATCCAAGTGAGGTTAACCACAGACACATTATGGAGATGGAGCAGACATACTGTCACCCAAAGGAACGTTAAAGGCACATGGTACTGGAATAAGACTTGCGAAATCTGCAGGATTGGAAGGTCACAAGATTTCTCGTCCCTCCGCAGCACGAGATCTTTTGAGATAGGATTGTGAAATTAATCGAAATGACAAAATTGGCATAATCGTACAAAAATGATTATTAAGACTAGCGCTGAATCGAGTCCTCGTCATTTCTGCCTCGGATACCCGCGGAGATGGTTGTAGTCAAGCTAACGGCAGTACGCGTGACAGTACACGGGGCTGTGACAAACCCAATTTCAAAATAAATGTTACCAAGTAAAAAAAAAACAAAACAAAAAAAACAATCGATTCAGCAATATATCGTGATATGACATCGCGCAATTCTCGAATCGATTCAATAAGCGGCCTAATCGATTTTTAGACATCCATTTTTGATGGAAAAATATTCAACAAAATGTCTTTTACTTAGGGTTAGGGTTCACACCTTAATCATGGAAAAAATGTTATATTAATTAATGGAACGTTAAGCCTTAATATTCCATTTCAAAGGTGTTCAAATATGAAACAGATTACAACCTGTTTATTAAATACAGTCGCTCACAGTTATGACTGAAGTTTCAGATAAGTAAATAATACATTTTCATACAAATCTTACAGCATATATGTACAGTTTTACTGGTTAGTATTTTCTAAATTTGAGTAAAAAAAAAAATTGTATCGAGATTAATCGGTATTGAATCGAATCGTGACCTATGAATCGTGATACGAATCAAATCGTCAGGTACAAGGCAATTCACACCCCTACCAAGTAGTATATGTAGATGAATGCATCGTAACGTTTTTATTTTGAAGTAGTTTCCAGAAGTGTGTCGTCGCTGTATAGTAGCTACGTGTGCTAAAGTTTGACATTTTGATGGTTTAAATTCGTAAGCTTTGTTTTTCCAGACAGTTTTGGAGCACTCTAAAAATTGTAGCCAAAATTTGGAGCCATTCCACAACTACCGGTAAATTTAACTAATCTTAAGCCCCTGGCCCAGCTCACAACACACAAGCAAAAACACCACCGCCTTGGGGGAGGTCAGAAGTAGCACACAAATTGTGACATTAGCCTCGATAGACTGACGAAACAGTGGCACAACAAGGCCAGATCGCATCAGTGATGAATGCGGTGGTGATGATGATGGATTACACGGAGGCACTGCTGGCCAAACACAACACAACGCAACGCATACATGGGAACAACATTTGTTCCCTCACATCCAAAAACTGTAATTTTGAAAATATGGGCTTCAGCCTTGTATTCACAGGCTGCAATTACAAGAGCACAACTCCTGTTCTGTGCAGTCACATTTGTTTATTTTTTTAATGTATAAAATATGTACCGTATAAAAATCTGCAATACTTATTTTAGCTCCTTTTTGCAAGATTTTCCGGGGGCATTAAACACTTAAAAATGTACATGGCAAATCAATCAGCCAGGCAAAACTGCCTCCATACATCACGACAAACAATGCCTGCTACTGTTAGATGTCTGTAATCACAAAAGCGATTGGATACATACATGGTGCTGCTGAATGAGTCAGTGTGACGTGCAGGCGTGTGTGAAAGGTCATGACAAGATGAGCCAGCACTCGTGTTCTCTATGCATAGAATGTCTACATCAAGCCACGTCTTCAGCTTGCCATGTTGAGCTCAAGCCTGAAAATAAATTCTGACTTGACTACAATGTGAGGGAAGCAGTATTTAAAATAAATAAATAAAATAAAATAAAAGGCGGGGGGAATAGTTAACTCATTCAATAACAATTAATTCAAATCACTTATTAATTTTAATGAATTAATTGCGTGACTATAACTGTTGAATAATTCACATTTTTCCCCTCACGATTTGAACTTTCCAGTACTCCAAGATGGCCACACTGCTGTAACAGCCTTTTTCTTTTTTTTAATCAATGGTTATGGTAGCATAAATAAACGTAACATACTTATCAATGTGTTGACTACAGAGGATCTTCGAAGGTCAAACTACTTTGCAGGATGCTTTCCACTGGGGAGATACAAACCGTTGGCATCTGTGCAGGAATTTTAACTACCATTCTTGACTGTCATGCACGTGTAAAATAAGTTAAGCACTGTTATTCAAATAAAAACAAAACTAGGGCAGCCACTAACGATTATTTTAAGCATCAATTAATCAATAATTATGTCAATTAATTGGATTATTATTTTTTTTTTTAAATATTGATCCCTTTCTTCTGAAACGGCTTAGTGCAGAAAATAGACAAACATAAATTCATTCTGATTTAGTTACTGGTTTGGTCTGGTGAAGATGTCAGAAAACAGGCAAAATCTTGATCACTGTTTTCCAAAGTAAAAGCAGGTGTTTGCAAATGTCTTATTTTGAAAAAATAAAAACACAACAGTCTACTTTCAGAGGACAAAAGAAATTTGAGAATATTTACTGTTTAGACTTAGAGGCAGAAATTTCGAAGATTGGGAACATTTGAAATTAAACAAAGTGCCTAAATGATTAATCAATTACCAACATAATTAGATGATTTGATAATTGATTAGTTGACGATTAATTGTTGCACTGCTACTTATTTGAAGCTTAATGACAACTGAAAACAAGCCAAATGAAACAGTGACTCCAATCATTTGTAAACAATCTTAAATAAATGGTCACAAATGTAAAAATCTGCTGTTAATGTGAAGACACAAAAGAAACTGCTCAGTCTGAACTTTAACGACTAATGACAAAAGTCAGATGTGCCTCATCTTCTTATACAGTTTGTAACATGGGTTCAGTTGATCAGGGGTTCCATGAGTCAGTCTCAAGGGTTCAATGGAGTTTAATAAAGAAAGGGAAAAAAACAAAGAAACTTGGGTTCAGTGGAAGAAATACAGAAAGAACAGAAGACAGACACTGAATGTGCATGTCTATTTGGTTCACCCCACTCATATGATTTGTGACATTAGGCTCTGCTTGACCATCGTTGGCTGCGTGCCATTTGTTACAAAACTTTGCAATGTTACGACTGTGCGAGCAATACTTTTTGCAGATGGTAGGACATAAAAACAAAGAAAAAGAAGACTGATGCAAAAATGATGAGATGAGATGAGAGTGGCCCTTGCAAAGGTGAAGCCGATAGATTAGAGTTTAATCTATCCATTTTAGTAAATGGGCTTTCACTTCTATTGCATTTTTCTACCTTGGGTACTCAAAGCGCATTAATACTTTTTCCTCATTTTACCTGCTGATTACTCAACATCAGGCTCCAACTGGAGATTCAGTGTCTTGCTCAAGGACACAATGTCCAGGGATCGAACCCACAACCGCTCACTTGGGAGTAGGGCTGGACAATATGGCCAAAGAACAAAATCTCGTTTTTTTTTTTTCTGCCATTCTGGACGATTACGATTGTAAATCGATTTTAATCAAAAGTTAAAAACTAAAAAACATTTAAACAAGGTTTGATTTATTCAAAAATAAATCTTGTGCAAAGTGTTCAGACAATAACGTACACTGATTTTGAATCAGTTTTAACGTAAATTTAACATACATAGCTTGGGCTAATATTTTTTTGCATAGCTTAAATGCCACATAGCTTGTGCAAAAAAAAAAAAATACTCACAGCTATTGCTCAACTTAAATGCCATAAATATCTTATATAAAAAAGCCACTTATGGCTTTTGCATAACCTAAATGCCACAAAATGTTCAGACAATAACGTACACTGATTTTGAATCAGTTTTAACGTAAATTTAACATACATAGCTTGGGCTAATATTTTTTTTGCATAGCTTAAATGCCACATAGCTTGTGCAAAAAAAAACAAAAAACTCACAGCTATTGCTCAACTTAAATGCCATAAATATCTTATATAAAAAAGCCACTTATGGCTTTTGCATAACCTAAATGCCACATAGCTTGTGGGAAAAAAAAAAAAAGCTACTCATAGCCTTTTGTTCAACTTAAATGCCACATACATAGCTTGTGCAAAAAAAAACAAAAAAACAAACAAACAAACTCATAGCATTTGCTCAACTTAAATGCCACATACATGGCTGTGCTTTAAAAAAAAAAAAAAAAAAAAAAAGATACTCATAGCTTATGCATAACTTAACTAAAAACAATAACTTAACTTATTATCTGGTTTATCTGTATGACATCAAATTGCTCGATAATTGTCGGTAATAATCGGCCACCGATATTATCGTGCATCCCTACGTAAAACACTTTTGGAATGTTAGAAGCCAAGAGTTCCCAGAGGAAGCACACGCAAGCAACTTGCAAACATCACATGACCAAACGCAGAAAACAGGTGAACTGCTATTGGTTCTTTTCTGAGTCCTGAGCAACTGTGAAGTCATTTTCAGTCTGCACTCGGCAGCAAGTGGCACAATGGCAGCCCCTGAGTTGAATAAAAACGATTGGATTTTGCTACTTAATTCATATGCATACAAATTCAGGTTACATTGCCGCCATAAGAACAGTAAATTATAACGTCCTAATAAATACCCTAATAATTGATAATTACAAGTTCAATAAAACTCTCCATATAAATCCACATAGAAAAACATGCTGATCCCTCCACGAGCCAGTTGAGGTGCCGATTCTCAGAGCGTCCGATGGAAAACGTTTTTAAAAAGGAATACACTTGTGAGCTCTAGACGAAAATATTGATTTGGGTATAATACTCCAAGCAGAACGAGTGCAAGATCCACAATGAACACGCACCAACACTGGCGCACTTTGTTGGGCGAGTAAATGTCACCGAAGGCTACAGCGAAAGATGGTGCTGTGACACATCAGCGTGCTGGAGGTGTAAGAGTGGGACTGATGTGTGAGGCTGTGGCTCAAATGATGTTCTTGTGTGCGCCAGAGATGAAACACGATAGAAAAGGTGTGATTTTTTATTTTTTTGAAAGAGTCTGAAATGACAACCGCAACATTTAAACAGAAATTACATGAACTGCTACTCTATTGTAAACAACACGTACTCCATGTTGAGGCAGTGTTTAAATACTCTTTCAAGAATAGCACTGAGAGGTCCTAGGAAGAAACAAGTCTTTCTCTGCCACTTTGCAAAGAAGTGCTTCAGGATACGACAGAAATATTTACATAAACACAGTTAAGTCAATAATCTCTTTTGCTAGATAGCTGGTTGCGCTGAACTACAATTGCTCAACTTGGCATTGCAAATCATGCAGTGAGGACGCAGACTCCCATCACTCAACTCTATATTTACAGAGGACTTCAAAACAACCGCTGCTGCTTTCTCAAGATGGAATCCAGGGACAGCAATTACAATGAAAACAGCAGAGGCCCCAGAATTGAACCTGTGGAACGCCATACATTCTGTGAATTCATTAGGGCTGGGTATTGCCAACAACCTCACGATACGTATCACGATACATATGTATCCCAATTAGGGCTGCATAATATTGGAAAAAACTGACATTGAGATTTGTTTGGGTTCTGCTGCGATTTATATTGCGAGATTAAGAATAGAAGAATTTTCACCAGATGACGTGAATAGCAGTTTGGGAAGAATTTGTTTAACTCACCATGGCACTATTGTATTTATATAAATGGACTGCTTTTTATATCGCGCTTTGGTGCTCAAATCACTTTACAATGTTAAATGCGCATTGCATTTGGTCTCCGTTGTAAAGAATGGGGGTAATTTTTTCAAATCAAATTTTTGTCTTAGGAATGTGGCAAATACACAAAAAACATATATATATATATATTGTACTGTACTCAAGTCTCCATGGCACGAGTAATCAATAGAAAAAAAGTCATTTTGGGGGTGAACTACTCCTTTAATGTTTTATTCCAATGCAAAAACTACATATGCTCTTACCATGAATACTTGTCTTATTTCTAATGAAACTATTCTCATAAGCATTATAATAGATGAAAATTGTCTAAAAATAAGTCACTTTTTAGGTGATAAGTCTGATCTCAAAAGTAATGAGATTTGTTTGAACCATAAAGGAGACATTTTAGCTATTATTATCATCATCATCATCATTATCAGTAGTAGTAGTAGTAGTAGTAGTAATAGTAGTAGTACTAGTACCAGTACTGTCGGCGCCGGTGACTGATTAGCGGGAGGGGGGCGAGAGGTAGCTTGCTTGCTACCTTTATGAAGCAAAACAAACGTTTGCTTGCTCTAACAAAAAAATAAAAACATTGCACGTCTTGCGATGTGGCTATCGCACATGCGCACATCACGATTGTGATGTTCAAACGATATATCATGCAAGCCTAATCCCAATACATGGTCTTCAAGGTGATACGTACTCTGGATATTTTGCATGACTTTGCATGCATTTTCATTATAACAGCCATATGTATATCTAAATGATATATTATGCTGGATCAGGGCTCGACACTGCGAGCATTTCACTCGCAAATGCGGCCAACTTTCAAGTGCGTGCTGGTGAAAAAAAAAAAAATACCGCTCGCACGGCGCGAGCGCATTAATGCTCCCTCTGTACTGTGTTTAAAAACGTACGCTCGAAAGTTGCCGTGTCCTCCGCTATCTCTCCCGTAGCAACGACAGCGAGCTGACTTAATCGACTAGTATTTGAGTGAAACATGACCCGCTGCAATGTGACTGGCTGGCTACTTCCTGATCGGGCACAGCATACGCGTATACGCGCAGACTACAATTGACATACAATCATATATGGCGCTTTTCCACTAGACCGGTTCCGCACCGAAGCGGCATTTTTTTTGTCACTGGATGTTAGCGTCTCCATGGGACTTTTTCGGGGCCGAGCGGTTCCGTTGTAAACGCTGTTTAGAACCCTTTTGCCAGTGTGGGATTATTTTGGGGCCGTGTCGTCACCTGTCATCTGATTGGCCGACAGCAATGTATAAAGCAACACCGTGGCACACGCCCATTTCCTTGTTTTACACGAGAGAAGCGGAGGCGCCCGCCGGTCTTCGCCAAAGTCATAAAAAAAATACAGTGCATACAATAAATATAATAATGTTTTACAACAACGCTGAACTATATCTACAATTTAAAGGTACTTGTGGATGGATTTGTAAAGTTTGCGGTTTTGAAAAGCATCGTGAGTGCACAACGCTGGCTGGTGGTGTGTTCCCATTCACTTGAATCGTATTCTTTTGGACACTGGCATGTCTTGTGACGGTTCTGTCTGTACAAGATTTGTTTGAGGAACGAAGCCGGCTTTGCTTCCGCGTAAACAGGGCCTGACTCACCGAACCCCTACGGTTCGATCGAATAATTCTTAGATTAGTCATTCCATTGGCAAAAGGAAGAAGGTAATTTCCTTGGTATTCATTAAAAGTTGTATGCTTCATGGAATCTTGCCCTTAATTGTGTTCATTTTTATGTTAGATGGATGACTACCACAATTCAGCTGAAAATGTCTCCTTCCTCACTGAGCTGGGGGCAGCTAAACCTTCAATGCAAAATAAGGTTTTTAACGAGCAAAATTGTGCTCATTTTCACATCTTCACACAAAGTTGCCGAGCTAGTCAAACGCTCATCTTATGAGGCCTCAGCAGAGTGCAAGTGATTTTCATTCAAGGGGCGTTTTGAATGGTCACGTCATCCGAATCGAGTGTCAACATTCAAGGTAGCTTCAGGTGCTCGTATCTCATCCCCACCTGTTCAAACTGCGATGTGCGGCTACCTGTCGAGTGTCAAGCCATGTGGAAAAAGGATTGTCATGTTGGGACACGATTGCCACTGTGGTGCAAATAGCTTTTAGCCCCCCACAAGCGGAGCCATCGTTATTACGATGAATGCTGGCCTCTCTCTCACACACACACACACACACATCAGCCAACGCTAATTTGTTTGCCCACTAATCAGCTTAAGGCTGCCGTGCAATGTCGAGTCGCCTCCAGTGTTACTAACCAACTCGTACGAAATATAGTACAATATACATGTTAAAGCACAAATATTCCGAGTGAGACGTGGTTCAGTTAGCTGGCTGGCTAGCTCCTTAGCATTCGTGCACAATAGCACCATTGGAATTGACCTCAACTGAATGGCGTTAGCACGGCAGCATCATTAGCCGCGGCCGGCTAACCGCATTTATTTAGCTGCTCTCAGAAATATTAAAACGAGTGACGTGTTTTTCTTGAAGTTGGGGGGCAATATAAGATAGTTCGCTGCGGGGGGTGGGGGTGGGGGGAGACGGTAATGTTTACGGCAAAATGCGTCGACTTGTGAATGGCACTTGCCAGAAGCGCAGAAGGCTAGGTGGCTAATGCTAGCGTTAAGCGCGGTGCCCGTGCGCACTCACCAAGATGAGTAGCCTTGCTCCGCCATAGCGCCGACAACAGTGGGGCTCCGCTACTGTGGCTCACACGGATTGGGGTCCCCGGCGACGACCCGTTGGGACCTCGATCAAGAGGGGTCTTTGGGTGATGGGGCGAGGCTCTTTCGGCGTTTCCCTCGTCGTCCGTCGCCCTAGCAGCAGCTACTTGTCGGTTCCAACATGGTGAACCATCCCGACGTCAGCTAGCCGAGCCACTAGCCGAATATCGTGCAGTCGAAGCGGCTCCACTGATGGGGGTTGCTGTGGTTAGGTGGACAAGACAAAAGCACCCACCGAAACAGCAACGCAAATCGTTGTTTACGCTCGTCGCTTTTTTTTTTTTTTCTGCTGCCGTCCGTCAACCCCGCAGCCGAGAAGGCTCGGTCTCCAGCGATGCTACACCCACTGTAAATCCATATTCAGCGCGACGTTGCCCGAATAAATTCGGCTGTTCCTCAAGTCTGCAGCCTTCGCTGTTATGGAAGACGTAGGCTTTGTTGTCTATACTAGAGTGGCGGGAGCGCGCACACTCGCCCTGCTGCGCGTGCACGCGGAGAGGGCTTTTTGCAAGTAGGACGAGCACTGGAACGCTTTTGTGCACTTGAAAGCCTCGCAAAAAAACAAAAACGGCTTTGGTTTGCAATTACGGCAACGCGCGGTTATGAACGCGTTCGAAGCACCGCATTTGGATCGTTATGAAAGCTATTTGGATTGAAACAAAAAATATAAAATTATGTCTATCTATCTATCTATCTATCTATCTATCTATCTATCCATCTGAAGTGTTGCCTTCAGGAACAGTTCGAAAACTGCTAACCTCATGCAACTAAGCAATTGTTGAAATTAAAATGGAAAAAATGTTAAATAGAAATATGTCTGCACATAGTCATTGGTGCAGTAATTTCACAATAATTCATAAAATTCAGTTCAACTTAAAACTATGTACTGAACTGCAAAAAAACAAAAAAACAAAAAAAAAACGAGTGATATTGATTTTTGTTGAAGTCATTTTTCTGCCACTAGATGGCATAATTGTATTGTATTGTATTGTAGTGACAGCTCATATAAAAAGCTATCTAATCTTTAACATGAAGTAACTTGTGAAATTCTGCACATTTTTAAAATTGTAAAATACAACTTGACCCCAGTCTCCAGGCATATATGCATTATTAGTAAATTTATTACTGCAAAATTTTACCGTGGACGTGTCTGCAGCATTGCAACTGGAATTCCCCCAGTACAGTTTGTCCAACTAAGGGGTGGTCATTAATCGCACATTTAAAAAAAAAAAAAAATAAGTAGTGGCATTAAAGGAATTGTAAATGAACTCAAAATTAAAGCACCAACATTTGACAGCCTCCTTTCAACACAAAAGGACAGGAGAAGTGGGTGGAGGGCATCCAGACATTACACACAGGTGTCTGCTTGACTGCTACGGCTCTGATATTACCGAAAAGGGTGGATAATTGCCGGGTCAACTTTATCCGTGTCAATGCAAATTACACGGAACGGAAATGACCTTTTTACCTGATTACCTCTTAAGAAAAGGTCAGGTGATGATTGAAGTCATTGGGATTATTCACATACAGTAGTTCTGGAAAACAGAAGTTTAAAAATGCTTCCATGCAAATCATTGGATATCTGGAGTGCCTGTCCACCCATCAAGTCTAAAATTAGTCAGTGCCTATTTCTGAAAATGCGTATTAGCTTTAAAATAAGATGGTGGAGTGGGTCTAAGTGGACCAGTGTGGTAATCACTAATGCATTGGTTTCGTACATTAGTATCGGTTGGCATATGGTGTTGGTGATTACCACTTGTTTACTGTCATTAACATATACTGACTTTAATTCATGAACACTGTCAAGAAAAAAAAAAGCTGTACTTCTGACTGACATCTGACTGAGGTTTTAGACACAAATGTAATGACTATTGTGGCTTTCCAAAACAAAACTTTCCAATTAGGGCTTAGTGGAGGCAAAATGAGATGTGCCACCGGAGGGTGGAGATTGCATCGGGGTTTAGAGGGAGGTCAGCGGGATTCCCAAGAGTGTGGGGGATTACGGAAGTCTGCAGAGAGCTGCTTTCCTCGCAGATTATGCTCAATCTGTCCTCGGAAACAGAGCCACGTCCATTCAGCAGACACTCGAGTTGAATTAACTTTAAGGGCCAAGTGAGGGTTATGAGCAGCTTTCCCCAAATTACACTTAACAACAGACCTTTGTGACAAAATGTCCCAAGATGCATCTTGTGCAGCCACTATGCAAACAGGTCAGAGTTGGGGTGGAGGGGGGGGGGGGGGCTGAATGAAGTGGCAAGAAACTGCTGCCCCCACGACCCGACCAAATGAATGAATGAAAGGTCTGGATATAAAAATGAAACAAAATCAGTGATGTTATAAATTATTGAACCTAATATGGACCTATTGCTTTGACATAAGGGGCATACAAAAATAAAAAATAAAAATAGCTGCAGCTCACCCAGAACTCCAACAATCGCGATAGAAAAAGTGACGAACGGCTCCTTAATTAATGTCACGTTCAGGAGTAAGGACGCCAAGCTGTGTTTTCACATCTGTCCACAAGATGTCAGTCTTTACATATCAGCAGCAAAAAGATGATCAACATTAACGTTATTTTATGTTACAGGATTACTGCAAGGGGAAGTTCCTTTAATACATTTCTTTTTAGATGCATTGCAACAACTTCCCGAACAAACATATACACAAATATACTTTACGGTACTTGTTTTACATGCTACATTTACAATCCTAGTAAGAATTGCCCATGTTAGAAAAAGAAAAACTTTTGTTATGGTCCTGGAAAATGTTATTTCCATGATTCAATTTTCATTTGACAGTAATTCACTCATGAGTAAATCATACATGATTGATTAATTAATGCAAGCACCCCACTGATTATTGTGCATGGTGTAAACAATACCTTCATAACAACCCGAGGTGACGGAGACCTGCGGAACAACACAATCACAAATAAATCAATCACAAACAAAGCACACTGTGGCCTAAAGAAATCATGCCCAAACATTTCTTTACATTTGAAATTTTCACATCATTTTGAAGACCAAACATACCGTGATTTCCACGTGTTTTTCAGATTCACAAATATATCCGCGATTTTCACATCATTTTTAAATTTGGTGTGTGCATTTTACATGACTTGTTGTCGAATGTTTGTGACGCAAGCACATTTACTTTTGAGACATACATCACGCTGTTTCGAGAATAGTAAAAAAAAAAAAAAAAAAAAGTAAAATAGTAGTTCTTCTGAGGTTTGTGGTCTCACAGGATGATCATGATCCCATCACAACGAACAGAAAATACCTGTTTACAAGTGTCATTCTTTTCCATGAGCAGCAGAGGGAGACATCACTTCCTAAACCCTAAAACTTCATTTGACCCCACTCTTATAAGAATGTTATGGCAAAGTTGAACATGTGATCAATGCGAGCTTCACAAGTCATGCATACCACGAGGAGTGCGCATCTTCATAGAACTGTGTGTGATATTTGGTGCATGTGATGCCGGTTCCAGTTATTACAACCAAACGCGCAAACCTCACGTTGACATTTTCCAAATTCAGGTCAGAGAGATATTATCACTGAAACGAGTCTGCGGCTTGTCTTCAATGGAGAAGAATGTGCCTGGTATCCCATAACTGAGGCGCCTATCGCTTGTTATGACGTGGCCTCACAAAATGCTTAATTTTTCAGGATTTAAAGCACCTGATTACACTTGTGAACTGATTAAACGAGCAGGCAGACTACACTGTATTGTTGCAGCTCTGACTGAGCTCAGCCTCCAAACCTTCAGATCATGTGGCTGTGAGCGGGAAAAAAAAAAAAAGTGTTGCATGCTCATGTCTTCTGTGAATTACTCATTAGAGAGAGAGACGAAAAACAATTGGTTATTTATGCAGCCACTGATTCAATTATACATCAAATGCTGTTGCATTCATCCTTGGTCACTAAGTTTTTATTTCAAGTGAAAGGGGAGTGGCCGGTCTTAACACACAGGGCCAAATTTGACAACAACACAATAAAAATGCAATGTAGTACCAGATAAGCTCTTTTTTTTTTTTTTTTTTTTTTTTTTTTTTTTTTTTTTTTTTTTTTTTACTATGTGTATATTTACAAAGTGTATAGTGCAAGCTAGTGAAGTGAGTAAGAGGAGCGACCAGCGGGGCCTCACCCAACCCGGCGGGTGTAGGTGGCACGCCCGCCCCCCAGCACCCCCACCCCCTGCCGCCCCCCACCTCATCCACCCGGCACCACAATGGGCGGACAGCCAGCGCAGCAGGGCTACCGGACAGCCCACCAGCCACCGGGGCCCGCCCGGGGCACCAGGAGTTATACCGGAGCGGGGCAGGCCCCAAACCCTCGCCCGGCCCCCGGAGCCCGACGCCCGGGCCGGGGAGGGAGCCCCAGGCCCAGGGAGAGGGAGGGGGAGGGGCCGCAGGGCAGACAGGGAAGGGGGGGGGGGCGGGGGAAGCGGGGAGAAGACGACAAGAAGGCGAAAGGGCGGCTGCAGGGCAGGAGGCGGGGGGGGAGAGGAGGAGGGAGGGCGACAAGGGAAAAGGGACCGGGAGGCAGAGGAGGATGGGCGGGAGGAGGCGAGGAGGGAGAGGCGACGGGGGGGAGGAAGGGGGAGGGGAGAGGGAACCACGGGGCACACCGGAGGCCCACCCACCCCGAACCGCGCCGCCGGGCACGGAGCAGCGGACCGCGCCGGGACGGCACCGCCCCGGGCACCAGGGGAAGCACCCCAACACCGCACCCCACAGGGGGCCCAGGGAGCGGCCAAGACGCAACCGCCACCGAGCAGACAACGGGGGGGGCAGAACCACCCCCGCCCGACCACAGGGGACGGCGTCAAGAAAATTGACTAATTAGCATGAAGTAACACCAAGTGTTGATGCTTAGTGCCCACTAGAAATAGATCTTAAGGAGTTATTGAGTATAGTGTCGTATAGTGTGGTATGCTCGAGCCCACTAGCAGCAACTAGGTTCCTGACTATATAAAAATAAAAACAATCAGATACAAAATACCAAATACAGGAGCAGCGAAAACAGAAGTTGTAACGATGTGGTGGCTCTCGTTAACAGGCAGAATCTTGGCAGGATTAAGTTGCCAAATTGAGATTAAAATATTCTATGTACATAGACCATATTTGTTTAAATCTTGATACTTGATTTTTATTTAAGGCAGAGATTTTTTCCATTGAGATATAATTTATTAGTAAGTTTAACCAGTGGTCGATATTTAGAGATTGTTTATTTTTCCAATTGACAAGGATTATTTTTTTAGCAATAGTAAGGGCTATAAATATAGATTGAGATTGTTTACATGGTCGCTCAGTTATTGTTAAGTCACCTAGTAAACACAGTCTTGGAGATAAAGGAAGCCTACAGTTTAATATATCAGCGAGCTTTTCCAAGATTTTAGTCCAGAAATGCAGCACTGGAGTACATGATAAGCTAACAGCTAGCCTGACTTTTTGTTTTTATATTACTACTACTACTACTAATAATAATAATAATGATGATAATAATAATAATACAAATAATAATAATAATAACAATAATAATAATAATAATAATAATAATAATAATAATAATAATAATAATAAAAAAATTATTATTACTCCCTTCTTTGAATCTTCTGGATGCTGGTTGTCCCATAGCACCGTGCTGCCTCTCACAAGGTAGGTCTATTGTTTCCTCACCTTGTGGGGCCTCTCACATTTCAAAAGTCGGTTATGATGTTTAAAAAAAAAAAAAAAAAAAAAAAAAAAAAAAAAAGTAGGTATGTGCGTACCCTGATTCACGATCGACTAAAATAAGGGCTGGACATACTTGATTGCTTTGACATAAACACTAACGCTTGTATATGGTTTTTTGACCTTGATGATCTGTGTTTCGGATTCAATATTTCTGCACCATGAACTCATAGGGCCCTATTTTCACATCAGCATGTATATATATGAAAATAGAGCCCCTAGAATTTTGAAGAAGTTGCAACTCGAATGTGAACCATGACCACGACTGCCTCATCTATTTAAAACGAGACAGATGTGTATTCAACAACAAAAAAATGATGTGCATGTCTGCATAAGGGTGTACTATAAGTTTCATAGACTGCATTAATAATTCAGAGTGCACTTAATTTAACTTGCTGTTTATCTCTAATTAAATGTAGTGTGATGTTAATAGATCCATTCATGGTCATGTTTACCTTGCATCAATTGATGCACAGCTTCGGTTCATGGTAACAGTGCTTACCATTTCTCTATCTCTCTTTTTAACCTCTGCCAGGGCCAGTTGTTTTAAACATGCATTCAGAGGCCACAACATTAGTTACATCTCTACACTGTTGGGATAATGAGATCCAATAGAAGAGCTGTATTAAATTTATAACCTTTACAAACCCAAAGTGCATGCTATTTAATGTAATGTATTTACATAGCAACACATATTTATGATGCATGCGCTAAATGAGAGAAAATAAAAACTTCCAGTCTAAAAATATTTTTAATGTGCCTGTGGATTTTTTTTAAAGACATTTGAATGACATATTTAAATCTGACAAATTTTGGAAAGCTGGCGTTGAATTACTGCCATTTCTCTGTCCATGAGATGATCAGCTAAGCAGGGGGAATATCCAGAGCTATTTTCAAGCAGCGGACAGACTAAAATGTCAGAAACCGCACTATTGTATTGTGGTTGGTATGGTTGGAACACCCTTGCTACTAAGTCAAAGCCAAATTGTAAGCAGAGCTGCACTGAGTTTTGTTGGACGCTGTACAAACTGTAGTGTATTAACTTCTGTCTCCATAAGTGACAATGCTTTTATTTATTTATTGTATTTTTTATTTTTTTTTCCCACACTCTGGGCCATCATTGTATTGAGAGCCACGCCAGTGTATGAGGCGGATGAGACAGTCGCTCACATGCATGACACAATAAACGGGCTAATTTCAGCAAGACTGGAAATAGGGTGTTAAATTGTGAAATAATTCTTTATACTTGGGGTATTTACACAGATTTAAATGGTGGGAAAAATATATTTTGTCTCCTTTAAGATTTTTTCAGCATCACCCTGACATTAACTCATTTGCTCCCAAAAAACATATAAATACGTTCTATTTTAAATAATACCAGTGTTTTGTTTTGTTTTTTTATGCTAGAGCAAACAGAAGGCTTTGATGCAGCCTCTGAACTGCAGAGAACGGTTGAAGCTATGGTAGTTATTACAAAAACGGCCAGCAGGTGGCAGCAGAGTATAAGAGATCAACCAGGGCTATGTTGCAAACAAGCTGTTTGCCTCAGAGTTTAAAACAGATTTGTGAATAATGATGAAACTTAGCTATATTCTCTGCTAATTGCTGACACACATATAAATATACTTTTTTTTTTTCCTGATGAAAGAAGATACTCTTATCTTTGTTTTGGTAGGTTCCATGTTCTTATAGCAATAGAACACAATATTCTGTGGGGCTTGCAAAATCAGTCAAAATCCAGTAAAACAGCCATGAGCAAAGGAGTTTGCTTCAGTGAAAATGGCTGGGAGTGAATGAGTGAGAACCTCGTAATTGACAGGTCAACATTGGTCAAATCATGAAGAAAAGGCCTGTCGGACCACTACGGAGACTTGGATTTGTTTTTGGTTAGCTGTGGCCAAACCCTAACACCTACGCAGCACCGGGGGGTGGGGGGGTGGGGGGGGTGTCCACACCTCTTCGAAGACTCTCCCTCAAGCCCCCACCTATCGGCTCCAGGGTTCTGTGGGATCCGAATGCACAGACACTGTTAGCACGCCTAATATGAGGGCCTGATCAAAGCTGGCTCATTCTGCCTGACCGATTTCCACAGGATTAAGGATTAGGGAGACAGGAAGCTGGGAGAGGCACACAGACAATCCGGGAAAAAAAAAAAAAAAAAAAGGGATGGTGATGGTGATGGAGAGTGAAAATGTTGGCGGAGACAGAAGGGGTCATAAGGCACTGGCAGAGAACATCTTGGGAAAGAAATGTAAGACTAAGGGCATGTTAGTGAAAGGATGTACAAAAGAGTCCCCAGTCCCCAAGAGTCTTTGTCTTAACCCAATACAAGGTAATGCTACTGTACAATCAATAGAACATTGTAGTTAATTTGGAATGGTTGGATGGGCATTACGGTATTACTGTGTGGAGTGATGATTGAGCTCAGGACTAGAAGCACCCACACATTAGCCATAGCATTAGGTACACCTGCACATTCTCATGCCATCCAGTAAAAGAGTTGTATTAACATCTACACTTTAAACAGGGAGGTCCAAAATATGGCCTTGGGGCCATTTGCGACATGCGATTTAGTTTGCAGTGGCCCGTGGGAGGGTGTGAAAATGTCATGACTGGGTCATGCCAGGGTTAAGTTTGGGTCATGCAAGGGTATGATAGGGTTATGTTTGGGTCATGCAAGGGCATGATAGGGTTATGTTTGGGTCATGCAAGGGTTATGTTTGGGTCATGGTACTGTCATGACTGGGTCATGTCAGGGTTAATTTTGAGTCATGCAAGGGCATGACAGGGTTATGTTTGGATTATGCAAGGGTTATGTTTGGGTCATGGTACTGTCATGACTGGGTCATGCCAGGGTTAAGTTTGGGTCATGCAAGGGCATGACAGGGTTATGTTTGGGTCATGCAAGGGTTATGTTTGGGTCATGTTACTGTCATGACTGGATCATGCCAGGGTTATGTTTGGGTCATGCAAGGGCATGGCAGGGTTATGTTTGGGTCATGCAAGGGTTATGTTTGGGTCATGATCGTGTGGTCAAGTGTCTGTTTTGAACTGATGTAACCAGCATCTAGTTTCAACTGGTAAGACGCTATGTGATGTCAGGAGCTATGTGATGTCCATCCATCCATCCATTTTCTTGACCGCTTATTCCTCACAAGGGTCGCGGGGGCTGCTGGCGCCTATCTCAGCTGGCTCTGGGCAGTAGGCGGGGGACACCCTGGACTGGTTGCCAGCCAATCGCAGGGCACACAGAGACGAACAACCATCCACACTCACACGCACACCTAGGGACAATTCAGAGCGCCCAATTAACCTGCCATGCATGTTTTTGGAATGTGGGAGGAGACCGGAGTACCCGGAGAAGACCCACGCGGGCACGGGGAGAACATGCAAACTCCACCCAGGAAGGTCCGAGCCTGGACTCGAACCGGAGACCTCAGAACTGGGAAGCGGACGTGCTAACCACTCGGCTATGTGATGTCAAGAATCTTTAATCTCTTTATATCTTTTTAATGAACCGAATACATTTTTCATTCATTCATTCAAAGTCAAACAATTTTAAATGGGCCCCGAATAGCACCCTTCAGTTTTTTTGGGCCCACATGAAAAAGTCAAACACACCTACTTTAGAAAATGGCACTTAGTAGGGCACCAACCTCGTCAGTCTCACTCTCATTCAATAGCAAACGATATTGTTCCACTCCCGTCCTGTGTGTGGCAGCATTGCACATCACAAAGTGGTCTTTTTAGAAGACAGATTAAGAGGTTTGTTTATACTTTCCTCATTACAGGTGAACTGGTGCCTATCCTAGCTAACTTTCATACAATACGCACAAAAACGGTTCGGATAGTCAGTGATGGCTTCACGCAAGTGCTATTTATTTGCAGTCTGGATGAGGAGAAGTGAACAAAAGTCGCCAATAACATCATAAAAAGTCACTAGATCTGTTGCTCTTTGTGTAAAAAAAAGTGGCTAGAGGGGTTGGAAAAGTCACTTAAAGTTGCCAAGATGGCAGCACTGAACAAGCACTTGCTTTGTTTGCATTGCCATAGAGCCGCTGTGGTCATCAAGATAAAAGATACACAAGCATATGCATGGGACAAAACCGCCCGTTGGTGTGATTTGAATCACTGTCACAAATGGATGATAATTTTGCAATAATTATTTATTAGTTGTACAAAGAATGTCCAGGAGCTTTTATTACAACAATTGTGAATTGTTTTAAATTGTGAGAAAAATTATTGCACAATGTGTGTCCTTTTAACCATTTGTCCGCAGTGGTTTACAAATGTTTCAAATATATAAATAATCTATATGAGCGAGGATGAAATGGAAACAATTGCACTACTCTAAAATCATCAACCACAATAATAACCATATTTACATTTGTGACAATGTAACTAAAAATAACCATTATTGCTGATGTCTTGAGATGTTCAGTATTTTGAAATAAAAGTTCTTTCCTTATGATGCCATCATCTATTTTTGTGACATTCACCAATCCCTCCAACAGCAAAACAACCCCATCATCAATGTGGGCTGTCCCAAATTGTTTCATTGCTATTAGTATTTTTATTTTATTTACTTTATTATTATTACTATTATTATTATTATTATTATTATTATTATCCCCGCGACCCTTGTGAGGAGCAATCGGTTCAGAAAATGGATGGATGGATGATATTATTATTTCAAGGGATGAAAATTGTCTAAAATCCTTCTTTACTTATGCACAGTAAATTCTGTAAATTTGACTCTATTTAGAGGGGGAACAAATAGATTCAATTTTAGAGTAATATTTACACTTGGAAGAGAGTAAAATAAAGAACTGGAAAAAATAAAAGTCACTCAAGGGTTGAGGAACAAAGTCATGACTTTCTTTTTGCTTTTAAATACAAGTTGAAAACTTTGCTGTTTTCCCCACAATTACATTTAATTGTTAATACTGTTATTATTTTTTTTTGTAACCGTCCTTACTCTAAATGTTTTTAAACACTGAGTTGCCTTGTGTTTGAAATGTGCTATGCAGATAAACTTGCCTTGCCTTGAGCTTGGGAGGCAGCCGATCTACTCCCTGAGTCACGCAGCTCCTGCTTTGTGTTAGTATATCGCTCATGTCAGCTGGAATCTTTGTAACCCCAAGAGTCCAAAAACGGTGGTTTTGGTCTCCTCTTGAATGTAAGCAAACAGTAGGAGGGGAATAGCTCAAGTGGTAGCGTGGCCGTCTCCCAAGCTGATGTACGTGAGTTCGTTCTTCAAATCTTAAGTGACTTTCAAGTCACTTTCAAGAAAGGACGTACGCGAAACACGAGTGGCTAGCTGGCTGTCAACAGGTGAGCAAACTTTTTTTGATGGTTGAAACCTCTTGTGGCTCTTCTGCGATGTCATATTTTTTTCCTTCTCCCGGGTTGAGCACACATCATGGGCACGAGCCAGTTCGGAATACTGTAAATTCCAACGTATTGGCAAATGTGTGGGCATGAGATTTTGTCATTTCACTCACCACGGAGTTGGTTACATTACAGTGTGTGGGTATCAACTAGGGATGTAACTAACAATAAGGGCAATATTGTGATATTAATTTAAATTTTATTTTAAATTTTATTTACATTTTATTAGGGATGTTTTGGCCTTCTATGTTTAAAATCTATGCTAATTGTCAGATGAAGGGGAACCTAATTTACTTGTGAAGCAGTCAATGTGCGCTTGCATTAGCAAGTAAGTGCCTCAATATTGTTATTAGAGATTGTAGGTAGTTTATATGCATTGCTGTTATGTACAAAAGCACAACATTGTGCTTTTTTTTTTTTTTAAGTGATATCGTGATAATTATCGTATCGTGACCTTCATGTCATGATAATGTATTGTGATGTTTGGATATCGTTACATCCCTAGTATCAACCTGCGTCATATTTGAATATTTCCGCTTAATTTTATACCTACACAGCGGTATAAAATAATAAAAATAATAAATAAATGATATTTAATATTGAATTTAATAATAAAAATACCCCCAAAATGTTCAGCTCGCATATGTGACACTTCAGCATGCCCACTCTAAAAAGTCGCCGCTCGCCACTGCTGTATAATATAATGTACATTTCTAGCATCAACTGTATATAAAAGGCAAAGAAATATTACCCTACAGCTCGTGACACCGGGCTTGGTGTCCAGGAAATTACATTACGGCACACACCCTCAGCAAACCGACCCGGGGATTGTTCCCTCTCTCCTTCCTCTCCTTCCTTTGGACACGGGGAGTTTTTTGTGATTTCACAATTGAAATTTTTACAACACACATTGGCAACATCTGTGCGTCTTTAGCAGAGCAAAAACACTGTTTGCTTCCAAGAGGGTCAAACAGCCCATTTAAGAAAAAAAAAAAAAAAAAAAAAAGAACCCCTTCATTCACCCCCCTCATTTGCCTCCGCTTCTGTCAATTCTCATTCTCGACCAATGGCAATAAAGGAAACGGCCCCACTGTCACAGAGACAGTTGGCACGGAAACAGCACATTACACCATGGTCCAAACCTCCTCCCATTCTGCTGTCGTCATTACTCCTCTCTCTCTCTCTCTCTCTCTCTCTCTCTCTCTGGTATGTTTTTTCCATCATTAATGAAATCACCAGTGATGCCAGCCTTAAAACTTAAAGACACTGTAACGCCGCCATTCAAACCAGAAGGCCTCAGACTCCTTAATCCTTAATGGATGATACATTTTTCACCACTATGAAATAAAGATCTTGCGCTTGCTCCATTTTCGTTAGTCTCATGATTTAATCCTGACCCTTTCCCCCTTCATTCTCTCTCTCTCTCTCTCTCTCTATCCCTGCTGCTGACTCCTCCCTTCCATTTGTGTCCTGCACTCCCTCTCTGTCTCTGACACACACACACACACACACACACATACACACACACAAACACATATACACGCCCTCCACCCCCATCGCTGCAGTGTCTCAACTGCCTTGGAGCAAACCGGAGAGGATACAGACGTGTAAAAGGCACGTTCAGGATAGAGACAGACATGTACGTGCATGTGTTTTGTAAATTGGGAGTCAGAGGAAGATATGAAAATGAAGAAGTGTGATTAAAAAAAACAAAAAAAACAACAACAACTGGATTGCTCAGAGGTTGTTCTCCGCGCGCGAGGGGGCTCATCTGCAGTATCCTTTTGTAAATGGATGCTGGCTTGTGAACACGGTAAGGCTAACTGCTACTCTTCTTTGCATGAGCGAGGCCTGTTTTGGGACACGGCGGGACAAATGCGGGACACCTGTGTGTGTTTTGGGTGTGTTCTCCCCCCCCACACACACACACAAAACAGACAAGGTGATGTTGAGATGGCACGTCCCCCCCCACCCCACCCCACCCCCTCCTCCTCCTCCACCCTGCGAGAATGGACAGTGCTATCACATCCTTGCTATTTGACTCATCACCAAAGAGCATCCTCCGTCCTCAAGGATGCTTTTGCTGCATCCGGGTGTTCAAATCTCACGGTTAGCTTATGTAGGGCAAGGGTGTGTGTGTGTGTGTGTGCGTGCGCGTGTCTGCAAACAGGGGACGACTCAAAGCAGCACATGATCAGGTGTTAGCTTCAAGAAGGCGCTGGGATGGGAACGGACACAATTCATCTTGAGCGTCGATTTGCGGGCGCTGGGACGAGATTGTAGCCGAGTGCGTGAAATGGTTATTGATCATCCTTGAGTTGATTTATGGATTGTGACGGTAAGGCGGTCTAAAGCAGCCTTTCAAATTTATATATTGGTTTGTACTGTATGATTGTGCTCCACGCCTGAGAGACAGGGAGGGAACCATTGCAGCTGAGGGGTGGTGGCGGGTTAACAGCAAGGAGGCAGATGGGGCAGAGGGGCGGAGGTTGTGATGCTGCAGAGAGAAAGAAGGGGAAAAAAAAGACGACTTGGATAGATTTGCTTGTTAAAAAAAAGAAGGAAAAAAAAAGCGGCTCTTATCGGAATGCTTATCGTGACCGTACACAGACGAGGCCTCAAACGTCATGGAATTAAGGTAAAAATGGTGGATCTAGTCTGCTCTGCTGCTCAAAATGGATCAGGAATGTTAGCTTGCTTAAATGTCTTTATCGTTGCGTTGTCTGCGAAGGACGAGAAAGGAGAAGAATATTGATCAGTCTCATCTGACACGTGAGCTTTTATGGGTGGCTGTTCTTAATCAAGTCCCTGCTCAAGGTTTTTTTTTTTTTTTTTTTTTTTTTTTTTTTTTTTTACAAGTCAGATGTTGTGTAGCATTCCAGCTAGGTTTGTTATCCAAAATGTGCAACTCATCTTTTTGCTGAGATGTGTCCATTCCTTCCACTTGGCACTCCCATTTGATTAATTCAATATGTCGGAATAAGATTAGCGATGTAGCAACGAGGTGCTTTCCGCAAATGAGATGGTAGAAGGCCCGTGTTTGTTATTCGAAGCACTTTTTCTGTCAGGTCAATTACCGGGAGCGGGAAACACCGTGGGAAATAATAATACCGTGTGTATCTTCCAATATATTTCCACCTGTTTGCCCACAGTCTCGTCACTGCTAGGAACCCAACAGGAGGCCAGCCAAGGTCAAGCTCACTGTGACAAAAGCTCCGATCAGCTTTGCAAGCTTTTCCCCGCACGAAACAGTTTACTTTTTCACTTGCGATGGCTGCTGGAGCGGGAAAAGATGGATGAGGGCCAAGTTGATGTAAAGTACAATAGCAGCGTGTCAAGTGAGTAAAGCTCAGTCAAAATCTTTTGAATTTCCATGCAAGTGCATTGGGAGCACTGCATTCTAAATCAAAACAATTTGAAAAAATACAATTGCATGGAGTTGTCAAATTTAATCGACAAGTTATCAATTATCAAATTAATCGACAACTATTTTAAAAATCAAGTAATCATTTGGAGCCATTTTTTTTTTATTTAAAATTGTCCAAATCCTCTGATTTCAGCATATCAACAGTAATTGTCCACTGATTTCTGTAGTCCTTGTCAACAGCGTTTAATCAAAATAAGACATTTGCAAACATCTGTTTTTACTTTGGAAAACAATGACCGAAATATAGCACAACATTAATCCAACTTTTTTTTTTTTTTAAATCACTATATGAGTACGAAGTACAAAATAAACACCAATTACTGCTTAACTCATTTACTCCCAATAATGTATAAATACGTTTTTTTAAATGTTCTAAGTGTCCCAAAGACGTATTTATACGTTTTTTTGTTTTTTTTAATGCTAGAGCATACAGAAGGCTTTGATGCAGCCTTCTTTGCCTCAACTGCAAAGAACAGTTGCAGAAATTGTAGTTATTATACAAACGGCCAGCAGGTGGCAGCAGAGCAAAGGAGATCAACCAGGGCCATGTAGAAAAAAAGATCAATTACTTAGAATTTAGCAAAGCCTTCTGTATGCTCTAACATAAAAAAATAAAATAAAATAAAAAACAAAACAAAACATAAAAAACGTATAAATACGTCTTTGGGAGTAAATGAGTTAAAATACCCTAAATATGATGAGAAGCATTATATTAGCATGAAAATGCACAGGCACCCATCCTAAAGCACCATTTATTTACTTGTATAAATTTTTTCACCTTATTTTCTGAGTTTTTTTTAATTTTTTTAAATGAAATCTAAAGCCAGGATTCATGTGCACGGCCATCTTGAAAATGGGGGTTGACCCAGATGCTGCACTGATGAATCAGGCAAAATGCAGAGTGCAATAATAGACGGCCTCCTCCATGTCAAAACTGGAACTAAACCGCATTTTTCAGTACAAGTATCCATCTGAAAAATGTATTTGCCTTTTGCCTTGTCTTGCCTTGCGTATTCTAATCTACACCCGTAAGAGCAAACCTGCTTTCATCCGTCCATAAAATGATGCACACTCTCTCTTTAGGCTAACCACTGTAAAACTCCTTTGCAGTTTTTGAGACCAGAAGTCACTCAGTTCCATGCAATACAGATGTGAATCAGTTCTCAGTTGGACAAATGTTCACAGAAATGTTTCCATTTATTTGAACAGCCTAAAATTGTTTTTTCTTTCGCTTTCTGTCAAGCACTATCAAATTGATAAATTTTTATTGTTTGGATTTGGAATGCAATGTCGAGTGTGAAAATAAAAGCTAAAAGACCCACATTTCTATTACTCTGAACACAACCAAATCAAGGCTGATTTGGCGCTCACTCGAGAGGGATTTTAAACAAATGATTAAAAATTTTGGCAAAATGAAGAATTTGGATCGAACGTTTTTCGGTAAGTCAAAATGTTCTCAATTAGACAAACACGAGGCGCATAAATGAAACATGAGGCCTCCTTCGCAACTGTGCCAATGGCAAATGCTTGCTTTGGTTGCCACGGTATGCAGCCAGTCAAATGATTTGTATGCATATAAAACGAGAGCAACTGTGACACAAACCTATGCTGAGCTGACCTCCTTTTTTGTTCCTTGCTTCATTCAAGTCCAGTGGGTGACATAATGGCTGGGGACAGCACAGGAAGACTTGATTTAAAAAGGCCAACACAACTGGAGAGAGGTACACGCCCAGTTGCACCACCGAGTCAACGCAAGTCAAATGCTTAGTTTACGATAATGCAGGACCAACATTCAACTTGTTGACGTTACAAATGGTGCTGGATGCACATAAATTGATTTTACTTTTTCAAATTTATGGCCAAACGTTTTTCATACATACTTGCGAACCTCTGTTATTTCTTGGTGATGAGCGAAAATCTACCAGTAGTTGACACCCATACAAAAAAGGTTTGTAATCGCCTATAGATGTCAAGAGTTGGCAGCAAAGCACTTTTTTTTTTCTTCTGTTAAGACAGAGCTACAACCGGACTAAATGAAGTCTATGGAGTTAAATATGGTGTAAAAGTAACTTGTAAAAAAAAAATTGTACATGTAGAAAAAAAGCATAAATTTGTATCTGTAAAAGGCATGATTTGTACCTGAAAATTTTTTTCTACCTGTAAAAAAAATTTGTACCTGTAAAATACAAAATGTGTACAAAAAAAGTGCGTTTAAAAAAAAAACATTTGTACGTAAAGAATTTTTTTTTATTTTTCATCTTTTTTATTTATTTATTTATTTATTTATTTATTTATCTATTATTATTATTATTATTATTATTATTTTTTGTAAATAATAGAGGAGTACGAAATGTATTGCATTAATTTTAAAAAACAAAACAAAACTAATTTTTTGGGGGGAGCTTTATTTTTTTTGAGTATTTTTTTCTGTTATTTTTTAAAATGAATTTTTTTCTGTCTAAAAAAAATTCCAAAAAAAACAGGGGAAAAAATATTCAGAAAAACAGGAGAAAAAAAATGTTCAAAAACCAAAACAAAACAGAAAAAATATTATTATGGGAGTAACAAGATGGCCGCCGTGTGACTTTTCAACAGCTTGCACTGGCATGTATGAGATATTCTAGTCATATATACAGGTCAGTGGTCTGCAACAAGTCACTTGCAGTTCACTTGCAGAGGTAAAAAAAAAAATATATATATATATATACACTGTATACATATTCCGAAAAACAGAAGTTGGTGCTCTGTTTTTTGGAATATGTTTTTTTTTCTGTTTTTCTGAACATTTTTTTTTTCTGTTTTTAAAATATTTTTTTTCACCTGTTTTTCTGAGTAATTTTTCCGCCTCTTTTTCCGAATAATTTTTTCCCTGTTTTTTTTAAATATCTTTTTCGTGCCAGAAAAAAAATATCCAGTAAAACAGAAAAATAATAATAATAAAAAATACTAAAAAAAAAAAAAAAAAAAAAAGCTCAAAACAAGATTTTATTTTTTTTTTCACATGAATGCAATACGCTATCCATAGAGGAGAGATTCCCCCCCCCCCTCCCCAAAATATCTGAATATGTGGGATTCATTGCACTGCACTGCAGCTATGACTTTACAACTGTGTTAGCATGGGCTAGTAATAAATTACGCTGTTTTTCGAATACTACTAATTTAAGTTACATTGCTGCTGTTTTTATTAAACTCATTCAAAATCTCATTGCGTTTTTGCATGGAATTCTGATTCTACATTTTTTAGCAATGATACAGAGACACTTCAGCTGCGTTCTCACTCTTTGTCTTCAAACAAGACAATGTGCTCAATCGGCTGGTTCAGCATTGGTGTTTATTTTGGGTTCTGGCCAGGTAATAGGACAACGCGTCTTTGCCGCAACATAAAGAGGACTAATAAATAACTTGAGGCTCCGTACGTAATCAAACACAGTTTTAGGGACGGGCGTTCGGTGACGTTCTGCTTTGGTGTTGTAAAAACATTTGCTCGACGCGCTTCTTTCTTTCTCCTTTGACCTCCTCCTCTCTTGCACTCATCTGCGCCCGTCGCTCGCCACATACAGCAGGCCGTCTGTTTCCCCCCCGCCGAAGGCCAACAAGTTAGCGGGCCTTCACTTGCGGCACTCAAATGTGAGAGGGCAGATTGAGGGGGGACAAACAGACCCATTTTGTGTTCCACTGCACACACATAACACTGGTCATATGACAACAAGGAGGCAGTGGAGAGGAAGGGGGAGGAGGGGCAAGGGCGGCGCTGGGTTGATGAGGGAGCGCTATCTATCGTCTGCAACCCGCGGGCGAGACGATGCGGTGCAATGAAAGCGGTAAAAAGGCATGTGTGTGTATGTCTTGTTTTCAGTTACATGTACACACATACTTTATTAACGCCATACAGGGGAGCCACAAAGGCCAATCTATTCCAGGGTCAAACTACCATTTTAACCCTCTAATTGTATGTTATTGTGATTTTTATTCTCCACACTTTTTTTGCCCACATAATACAGTCAAACCTCAGTTTTTAATCCGTTCCAGAAGGCTGTTCTAAAAGCGATTTGTTCGAAATCCGAAACAATTTTGCTCATTATAATTGATGTAAATAATTTTAATCCGTTCCAAATCTAAAAAAAACTTTTTCCAAGTTTTTTTTTTTTTTTTTTTTTTTTACTATTTTACACCATAAACTGCACTGTATTCTTTTTATATCGTCTATTATATCGTCTGATTCCACATTATTTACAATTTTGCACAATTTAACATTTAATATAAACTTTTTTTCCCCATTCATTTTCAATGGGACAGACATTGAACTTTTTCTAAGTATCGCTTTCCACGCCCACTTCCATACATATAACTTAGCATCATTACCAGGTGTCTTCGGTGGCACAGTTGGTAAAGTGCATTGTCCAGTAACCAGGAGGTTATAATTTCATTATCTATCTATCTATCTCTTATTTATTTACTTCATAAGGATTCCACATGCATTCAAATGTTAGCATTCAGCTATTAGCATTCAGCTTTCAGCATTCCCACGCAATTTTTCAAGAAATTGCACTCAGTCTAGTTTTAAAAAAAAAAATTGAATTTTCAGGGAAAAATATGAATGTAAACAAAACAATTAAAAATATTAAAGGGATACTTTACTTATTTAGCCATTTTTTGGCAGTCAAACATTAATATTTTGCCTACAATAAATTAGATATTTTCATTAATTTTCATGAACAATTAGCACCTTTAAAAACACATTTTGCACCTTGCTGTTGACTGAAAAATGACATCACAAGGGGCGTGTTCGGGTTTTTGCTCGTGTTTACATGGTCTTTCAAAACCCGAATATTGCCGATATTCGGGTTTTGAAAGTTTTGTGCAACATTTATGCAACTTTGAAGATGTAATTGTCTCCCCAAAATTGTCACAGAATTTTGAATTTCCTCATATACTAATATTTTTTAAGAAGGTAAGTCATTCATGTATCATGCACAAAAAAAATAAGTAGGACAAAAAAAAAAAAGCTGTCATTATTGAAAAGGGCTTTTGAGTTAGCTGGAAGAAGATACTTGGCACCACATGGAATCTGTGCCTGCAAAGATGAAAAATGCCAAAAATGTCTTTGTGGTTTGAAAGTACCTGAAAGTGTCTATTTTCTGCTGCAGAGAGTTAGCATATCTTATCTGTCATGACCCGAATCAATATCACGCCCTATGGGAGTCTGAATGTTTCTAAGTATGAATGTAGCTCGCAGATGTGTTGGATTGTCATGTTATTTAGTACAACGATCTGGTCATGTGACACTCAGTTATTACCATTACCTGTACTTATTGTTTTGCAATTGCATGATTTATATTTAGGGCCTGTTGCTGACTTCACTACGAGTGACAAGACATTGAACATTTTTGACGAGGTCACCTTGGGTTGGAAACCGTATATTTATTTGCGCTCAGATCGCAAAGCAGACGTTGAGTGAACAAGCGGGTTGTCCACCTTGTGCCATCCTCTCTCCTTTTCGCATCTGACCGCCTGTTCGCCTGTGCACAAACATGCCTTTGTCAACACCGACTGGCCTTGTGACTCGGTGTGACCCGCGAGATTGGCGAAAGGCGAACGAACGCAGCGGCTGGAGCATCGACGACGTTAAACAGGGCATTATCGCCACAAGAGAGCTCGCCCCCGCCGCCGCCGTCCCGGCCCCGCCTTTAAAACGGCCCACTGTTTTTGTGGATGAGCAGCTCTGAGAACACTGCCCTTCATTGTTTTCCATAATGAATGAGTTGCATCCTCACCATGTGCGCACAGTATACAGGCATCCGTGTCTGAAGTCTGCTTTCAGCGTTGCATAATGGGCACGAGGTACACCATGTAGACATATGCAAATATGAGATCTGTATTCACAGTTATAACTTCACAAAAATAACTTCACAATAAAAATTGCTCAGTTTTCACGAGGGCTGGGTATCGATTAGGGATGTAACGATAAGCGTGCTATCGTGATGTCGTGATATTAAAACTGGCACAATATCATCCTCGTCATGTTCACGAGATTTAAATGCAACACATCTGTTAAAAAAAAAAGTCAGGTTGATTTCCATTTGTGCAGTTCTAGCACCCTCTGGTGGCTAGTTCTTCAGTGCAATTTAATTTTCATTGGGGATGTTTTGGCCCTTTTATGTTGAAAATCTATGTGGGGGAACTCAATGTATGCGTGAATTAATAACATACCATAATAACATAATAATAATAATAATAACTTAACGTTGCTGTTCTGTACAAAAGCACAATATTGCATTTTTTTTCTTTACAATATTGTGACCTTTTTCAAATATCGCCCCAACCTCCCCACAACATCGTGATAATTATCGTATCGCGACCTTCATATCGTGATAATATCGTATTATCAAAGTTCGGATATCGTTATAGCCCAAGTATCGATTCTAATTTGCTCAATCGATTCGATTTCGATTCAGACTTCAGTTCAATTCAAATGTTTCCGTTTCGATTCACTTCAATTAAGTCCGATATCAATTAATTATGGCACATCAATGCTTCTTAAATGTCAAGGACATCATCAAAACTCCACAAATATTAAATTTCAAAGTAAATTTTGCCGAGGCAGTAACTGGTGAAATTATTTAGTTTATTAATAAAAAGTAACAACAGTAAGGATGAAAATATTTTCATAATCTTATTGAATAATTGTAAATAGAAATTTAAAATATTCTGAATGGTCTTAATATGCAAAATCAGATCTCTCATAAATGTAAGAAAACACTTTTAAATTCACGTGAACAGTACATTTAAAAAAAAAACCCAGTAAGAAGGCCTATTAAATTCTATTTTCTTAAGAATTTATGGGAAAAAGACATAAAATTATCGATTCATTGTTTTATGAGTCAATATCGAGCGTGAAAAGTAAAAAACGATTTGATATTGATTATGCCCACCTCTGATCGATAACCGATAACCTCCTGTTGCTCGAAAATCAAAGTGTGCCCGTTTTTACGTAGCGCGCACGTGTTGATGTGTATAAAAATAGAGTCGTAGGAGATGATTTCCACTGGACTTCAAGTGTTCGTCAAATCTGCAAGTGTATAATAAAATGATTGTTGAAATCAGGCTTTGAGGCTAATTTCCACTTCGAGTGGTGTCAGCCCAAATCATTTTTTTTGTGGTGATTTCTAAGCAGTTATAGAAAACAATTTCCAAGAATTTCACTATTAAAAGCTTTTTTCCCCACCCAATGAATACAAAAATAGTAGTTCTCCTTTTCTAACACTACATTGCATTTTGTACGGAAAGCTAAATCCAGCCAAGACTATCATTAGGCAAAGCACTTTGATTTGCTGCGATTATCAAGCATGAATGAATCTGTGTTGATTAAGGAAGCTTTCAACATAATCCACCAGAACCTTCACGCTTTGCCTTGTCACAGCAGATTTTTGTCATAAAAAAAAAAAAAAAAAAAAAAAAAAATCACTTCTGCGTTAACTTTTGATTTATTAAAAAGAGAGAAAAAAAAACAATCAATGCAGATTTCCAAAGTATGATCATTAAACTTGAATACATTGACAACAATGCCTGATTGACAGATGGTAAATGATTATAATCTTAACAGTCCTACTTTCATTTCCGAACCCTGTAAAGTGAATTGAGAGTATCATTTCTAAATCCATTTGACGAACTGAAGAAAAAATATATTATCCAATCATCTTTACTTTAATATTCCCAAATCTTTGTGAAGTAACTGGAATACTGCAAAATAAATTTTTGAAAAAAAAAAAAAGTTTTTATTTTTAAGCTATGATGTGTCCACTACAGAGGACATTTTTTTAAAACTTAAATGCTAGGCTCTACTACAGTTAAAATAATTCAAACAATACTTTGTGTTCTTAAGAGTCTTATCGAAAACATGCTAACAACATTTAAAACTATAAGTTATACACTTACTTTTCCTCTTCCCTAAAAAGTGCTTGCACTGAGGGAAGCCATTTTCTTTTATGATGCAATCACAGGTAGCAAAGCCCCTCCCCTACGCATTTGGTATCATTGGAAAGCTCTCAATGTCCTCTATAGAGCACAAAAGGAGTTAATGCAAGCGTATGCACTGGGTGGAAGATATTCCGGTTTAAAAAAATGTCCACTACAGAGGACACATTTGAATTGCTGGTAGTCAGGAGGATATAGCATGAAATTATTTTTTATTTTATTTTTTTTACACGCGTTCCTGATTTATTTATTTATTTATTTATCTATTTTTTGAATGAATATATACAGCGTTTTCCGCTGAGGTTAGGCTCCAAAAAAATACCCGCTATAAATGAAATCCGCAAAGTAGTTTGCTTAATGTTTTATATTTATCATAAATGTTTTAAATCTCTCTCTCTCTCTCTCTCTCTCTCTCTCTATATATATATATATATATATATATATATATATATATATATATATATATATATATATATATATATATATGAATTTGTCAAAGTAATGCTGCTATAATGACCAACACCTATTTTGTCCAATTAAGCGTGTCATCCACACAGCTGTAGAAAACTATAATTAAGCTACAAATACTGTCCGCCGCTGCAGAAAAATCCCACTGTCTGACCTATATCTACTCTAATTGTGATGTAAAGTGAGACCAACACACAGTTCCAACTCATCAGACCCAAGCAGGCTTTCTAGGTTGGGAGTACTTCATGTTTGGTTCCTCTAAACTACACACAGAACAGCTGCAAAATACTGCATACTGCTTCTTTTTCAAAGGCATCGCATGATACAGTTACAATCTGCAACAACACAGTACGACACTGATCAATCGTTCTCCGGCTGCAACCATGAAATTGAGCGTTTGCTGTCTTTGTCCCAGATTCCAGCGTGCACTTGCTGCCGAGCAATAACGTTACATTTCTTCAATCTCGAGTCTGTGAATTTCTATTTTCCATTCAAGGTTTCGCTACCGACGCATACAAATTACAGGGGAGATTTAATGTCAATTCACGTCAATGCCAGTTTTTATCCTTGGTCCATTTATTCTTGGCGAGGATGTGGTTTTACGGGAAATGGAGCAGGTTACAAGATAATAGGTGTATTAGAATAGATAGCAGATGAGGGTTCCAAAAGGCTTTCAACAGATTATGTGTAGCCCAGCCTGCTTTTATTATTATGTACAATTAGCTCTTCTTATTCTTTTAATGAATAAGTTGCCTTTTACTCCTCCAATAAGTATGTGTAAGCTGGTGAAAATGTGTTTATTTTAGGGAGCTGGTATGCGAACCCTAAACCCCAATTGTAGCCTGGTAGAGGGTATAACAGGATGCACGAAAAAGTTTAAAGGGGAAGTTATGGTTATGTAACATCACTAGTCTAAACATTACATTCTGATTAATATTACATTTGTTGAATATGAGTTATGCAGCAAAATCCAGCCATTTTTATCCTCTTCAGGGGGGTTGGGGGGGGGGGGGGGGGGCATTTTGTCACTTGCTGTCTATTGAAGATGACATCACAGTTGCTCAGGGCTCAGGCTGCACCAATCACAGCTCGCCTGTTTTGTGAAGCTGGGCTGTAATTGGTTGTTACCTCTGAGCAACTGTGATGTCATTTTCACTCGACAGCAAGTGACAAAATGGCCGACCTTCTGATGTTGATTAAAAATTGCCGGATTTTGATGCTTAACTCATATTCCACTAACGCAATATTAACCAAAATACCGTATTTAGGCTAGAGGGGCTGCAGAGAACATATTATTGACAAAACATTTTTGGGGTGGTTGACTTCCACTTTAACTCCTTCACTCCGAGCCAATTTCACTGAAACAACCCCCTTCGCTCCCAGCTGTTTATTGGATTTTGACTGGTTTTGTAAGGCCCACAGAATATTGTGTTCTATTGCTCTAAAAACATGGAACCTACCCAAAAGACAGATTAGTCTCTTCTTTCATTACAGAAAAAAAAGTATATTTCTATCTGTTTCCGTTTTGCAGCAATTAGCATTAGAATATAGCTAAGTTTCATCATTATTCACAAATTTGCTTAGAATTGTCAGGAAATCAGCTCGTTTTCAACATGGCCCTGGTTGATCTCTTATACTCTGTTGCCACCTGCTGGCCGTTTTTGTAATTATCACCATTTTTTCACCCTTTCTCTGCAGTTGAGAGGCTGCAACAAAGCCTTCTGTGTGCGCTAGCATACAAAAAAAAAAGAACATTTAAAATAGAACGTATTTACACGTTTTTGGGAGCAAATGAATTGAGGACCGATGCCTGAAATGGAAAATGAAGTTTGCCATTTTAGTGTGAAGTAGCCATTTTAGGCAAATTCCTGTGCCCGTACTTTGTTAACGAAGCTAAACTATATATACCACAATACGAAGAGGCTAGCCTCGACTTTAGTGGCGCGCTAAATTGTAAAACTTTCTTGCCAATGCCATCTAATGTTGAGCAGATGACATCAAAGTTTGATGATCATTTCCATGATGAAAAGCGGTCGCGAAGTCCAAATGATCACTGTTTGCGGCTTTAATTTAATGTTTGGATTGAAAATGCAAAGGCATGCTGGTATTTATGACGGGTTGTGTTTATTGGCTCCTGATTAGAGGGGCTGCTTTGTTACTCGCCAGCCAAGCATAAGGAACAGCGACATTCAATATTCAGCCCTCGGAAAAGAAATCAAATTGTGATTTATTGGAATGAAACAGGCTGAAATGAAGCTGCGCGTTCCTTGTTGACTGTTGTTCAGCCGCAGGTAACGGCGTGTTGAAACTGTCAACAGCGCTGGCCGCAGACGTCGAAGGAGGCGCTAATGCCCGCGGACCTTTCACGAGGGTTCACTCGCAACCGTCACAGAGCCCTGAAAGTCACCTTGACTTTTGCCCGAGCGCGCCATCTGTAGCGAACACATCATCTTTGTGAGGAAATATTTGACGCTAACGTGTGCTTATCTCCCGTGTCACACGTTCCAATCCCTGTTCAACATTTTCCTCATTTGAAATTCCCCATTATCCCTTCAGGAAAAGCCGGTTGGCCGTGTTTATACTAAACAGGCTTACGTGTCACCTTGCGGCGGCTGCACAACGCAGAAGACGAGCGCAGTCGAGCGGAGCGAGCGCATTGATCACCTCGCTAATGCTTTGCTCGTTCATCACTTACATTAATAATGCTTCTCGTCTCACTCGGCTTTCTCTCGCATGGCTTCAGGACTCCTGAATAAAGTGAATAATCACATACTGCTAATGTCATCTACCACAAAGATAAAAAAAAAAAAAATGTACTAGACTAAGTGCAATTTCTGGAGAAATTGCGTGGGAATGCTGAAAGCTGAATGTTAATTGCCGAATGCTAAGCTGAATGCTTATGAAGTAAATTGAAAGATAAATTATGTGAAAACTACAAAGTTTTAATTGAAGATAAATAAGAAGAAAACTCGAACTGCAAACTGTCTAAGATTATAATCTATTTACTGAAATAATCAGTTGTTATCGAATGTACTAAAATGTGGTCCAAGCGGGTTTGGACTCTGGGGGGAGAAATTGCTCTCAGAGCTAACTGAGCTAACTTACCTTGTTCAAATTCATGGCTAATGGCGTATTTATTTTAAAAATAGCCATCTGATGAAAGCCAACGTGCTTTTAATCATTTCAGCGAAATTGTAATGCATTTCCTGATATGATAGTCAGTTGGTATACAGTTATATCACTAAGCATAATTGCCATGGATATATTTGCAATGTACAGTCAGAGGTGGGATTCGAACCCGGGACCTCCTGCTTACTGGACAATGCACTTAACCAAATGCGCCACTGAGCAGTATTAGAGAGCTGGTAATGATGATCGGTTGTATGTGGGGAAGTGTGCATGGAATGGAAAGGGAAAGTTCCATTGAGAATGAATGGGGAAAAGTTGATATTTAACATTAAATTGTGCGAGTACTGTAAATAATGTGGAATCAGATGATATATACCCCGGAAGGATTGCATTTTTTTTTAAGCAAGTTGAAATTTGTACAGTGTAAATCGTAAGTATTATGTGGGAGTTGTTTCTCTGCAAATAAGTGAGGAAGATAAAAATCCGAATAACGTATGTTATTATAAGATTGGGTCATAAATTCCCACCATTTGACCACCAAGGCTGATTTTGGGATTAGCTAGTATTAGTGGAGAAAGAAAAACTGGCTGTCTGGTGGAGTGGAGTGAATAGCAAGATGCCTTTTTGTTGAGTAAATGACATGTGAGCGCTTTTTTTTGTGTGTGTGTGTGTGTGTGTGTGTGTGCCCGCTCTGTGCTGCCACCGCAAGGCTTTCTTGCCAAATATCCTCAAGTGCGATAAGGATAACCCTGCCATTGTGAGGATGTACGGCGGATGGTGCTGAGCAAAGTTTGAGCGGGAAGTCTAAACCGAGAAACAAAGGAAGTACACAGTCATCCAAAAGTCACACACTTCCTCCGCACCCAACTGGTCGAAATACTCAAATATTGTCGAACACAAAAATCAGTCTCAGCACTAGTTACTTGAATGGTGGAACACAAAGGCTTAAATTGAACGTCCCGTAGGAAAATATATATATATATATATATTTTTTGCATTTCAAACATTTAAAGCAGTGGTGTCCAAACTATGGCCAAAAAATCTGAACTATCCCTTTAAGTTTCTGATCAAAATGCATCACTTTTCATTCCAAAAATTAAAATGGGGTTTTAAATTTTATTTACGTGACATTTTTCAGCGTAACATAATTTTAAACGTGGTTTGGAACAGCAGAGAGACGGTTGAAAATTGTATGTAAAAAACAAAACAAAACAAAAACTACCACACTCCTCTTGGCTATCGCATTACCTCAGCACTCACGATGCATTAAGACGCCTGCCTGCAAACACCTCCTCTTCATTCCACACCAAGATGTCCATCTTACCTCTGAATTTGATGATTTACAATACTAGCGAATGTGACAGTCTCCGAGACGTGTGAAATCTTAGCAGCGATGATGTACGTTAGCGTTTTGTTAAGTTCCGCTCTAGCCAAATTTTTAACTCATTGACTCCCAGCCATTTTGACAGAAGCAATCCCGTTCGCTCCCGGCTGCTTTACTGGATTTTGACTGATTTTGCAAGGCCCACAGAATATTGTGTTCTATTGCTATAAAGGCATGGAACCTATCAAGAGAAAGATTAAAGTCTCTTCTTTAATCAGGAAAAAAAAAGTATGTTTCTATCTGTTTCCGAGCTAAGTTTCATCAGTTTTCACAAATCTATTCAAAATTGTAAGTAATTGAGCTTTTTTCTACATGGCCCTGGTAGATCTCCTTTGCTCTGCTGCCACCTGCTGGCCGTTTGTGTAATAACTATCATTTCTGCAACCGTTCTTTGCAGTTGAGTGGCTGCATCAAAGCCTTCTGTATGCTCTAGCATAAAAAAACTAAACTAAACTAAATTATAAATACGTCTTTGGGACACTTAGAACATTAAAAAACGTATTTATACGTTATTGGGAGCAAATGAGTTAATGAGGCTATGATGAATGTTAGCGTTTTCTTTTTTTTCTTTTTAGTTGTTTGCACTGTTGGAAATGTCTTCCCTCGCAATTATCCAGTGTGGACTTCATGTACTGCTTTAAGTGTCTCAGAATCTGTGCATTAAGTCTGTGTCATTGAGTGACTGAAGCCCTTTGTGTGGAGATATTTTGTTGGGGTTCTGTTCTACTCCGTTTGTCCTCTCACTCTTTTGAAGAACAGACCTTGCTTTCCAAGCTCAGAGAAATGCCCTCTTGTCTCTCTCCCGATCTGATAGGTCGGCAACGTTGACTTTTGCCAGAAAAACTAGGCCAAAGTATGATTTCACGTTTGTTACTCCGCCAATAGAGAACAGCCCTGTCTCATTATTTACCACCGGGCCATCCCTGCACCAGCACAGCGCAACTTTATTAACATCAGGGTTCAATATTTTTTTAAAGGAGAAACACACTTAACTCCCAACTAAAACATGCCCCGAAGGACCAAAAATGAAATCAGATCTGCTTGAAAATATTTGTACTTCTCCACTAATCGCAGCGCATAACCTGGTGGATAACATCACAGATGTCTGCAAAGCAGAGCGGGCTTCATTGCAGCATTAAGACGCGGGAGGCACCTGCTGCCTCGAGACACTAAATAAGGATTTTTTATTTTATTTATTTATTTTTTGCTGAATCGCAGACTAAGAACAGAAGACAATATCCAGAGGCATTAAGTGTTATAGTGCAAACAAACATGTTTTTTTTTGTTTTTTTTAAAAAGGAAAGAAATGAAACTTGCAAAATTGAATTTTTTCATTTCAGATTAAGTCCCCTGTATCCCTCTCCATTAGTGTGTCTTTTTTTTTTTTTTTTTTTTTTAAAGACATTTTACAGTAATTAGATGCATGACGATGTCAGAACCAGTATTTGGTGTCATCATGTGATGTCTAAAGAAATTCACATCTTTCCTAGGGGTGTGCTAAAAAAAAAAAAATCGATACGGCAATATATCGTTGCGGGCCTCATTACAATACACGTATCGATACGCAGGCGTCAGAATCGATATTGCTCGTTAACTTTAAATAGGCAGTTAACGTTTGCCTTTGCTCCTTTGCATTGTACCGGAAAAAATAAAAACCAGCAACGTCTTTGAAGTTAATTGCCTTCAATTAAAGCAAAAAGAGCTCACCAGTGATTGGACACTGTGTCTTGCTGAGATAAATGAAAGCTAGGAATAATATCAATATTTATTTACTTATAAACCTAACATGGCACGTGTCTTAATATACCAATTTTCGTATATTTTGTTGAAAAACTAAATAGAATGTGTTACATGGAAAAAAAAATGCTGTTTTTATTTTGCCAAATATTTCAAATAAGCACATTTTAGAACTGTAATTTTAATACTTTTGATATTTTTTCTCATATCGGTTCATGCCTATTAATAAATGTTCCCGGTGTGTCTGTGAAAGTGGCTCCTTGCTCTGCAGTGCGTGCACATTTAGACCAGGCATGCCGCTAGGTGGTAAACCAGAAGAGCTGCTAACAAGAATATTTTTGTCAGTCAGCATACCAAACATATCCTTTAGGTACACATATGACTGTTATTATAAAATGCGAGAAAATGAATGTAATATATCGGGATACGTATCGCCCTGAAGATCAAGTACAGTGGTACCTCTACTTACGAAATTAATTGGTTCCGGAAGAAAGTTCTTAAGTAGAAAATTTTGTAAGTAGAGACGCATTTTCCATGTAAATGCCCTAATCCGTTCCGAGCCTCCCAAAATTCAGACATAAATGTTTTATAAAGCATAAAAATGCATCAAAAACATGTAACAAATACATGTTACAATTAATTATTGCACAATAAATGAGAGTTCTGCGTAATGTAAAAAACAAAGAATAGAGTAAAGAATAAAAATGATGGTCATTTACCTTTTTAACTGCTGTCCTCATCGTTTTTTGCCCTCTTTGGTTCATGTTCTCTCTCAGAAGTGTTTTTTTCTGCCTGGTGTTTTGCAAAGAACTGATCCAAGGATGTTTTTTTTGTTTTTAAACAATGCTTCGTAAATGTCCAAGGCAAACATCATCTTAGTGAGCAAACACCCGACTGGTGAACACTTTTTCTGGCCGATTCTTTTAAACAAATTCTGAAACGTCATGGAAACTTCCGGTATGGCGAGGCATCTTTTTCCCCCCCCCCCCAAAAAAAAAAAAGGCCCATCTCGTCGTAATTAAAAACTTACTGTGCCTTCATCAATCACCAATTGTTTGAATTTTTGCACAAATTCGTTGGCCGTTAGTTCATACATTTACGAAAAACTATCGGAACACTTCATGGGCCGCGGGATGAATGATGAGGACGCTGTATAGACACCGATCTAGTATACGCTCATAGATACCTATGGTAGGAAATAGCCATAGCCGAAAGTATTTTGCGTTCGGTAATGTATTTTTACCTTCGTATCTAGAAATTTCTTTCGTAACAAGAGGAAATATTTTCCCGTTGAGGCGTTTCGTAACTCGAAAATTTCGTATGAAGAGACGTTCGTAAGTAGAGGTTCCACTGTATTGGGATATGTATGTATCGCGATACGTGTCGTATCGCGACCCCTGTATCGTGATACGTATCGTATCGTGAGGTTGGCGGCAATACCCAGCCCTAATCTTTTCCCTGTTGTGTTTCACCAGACTCGAAGAACCTATCTCCAAGCAAGCAGGAAGCTAAAACTCACTCTGGGGTGGATGACTGCAGTTGGGCTGACAGGGAAGACGCGACACAGGAGCCATGTGGGGATGGAGTGAAAGAATTTTCCCAATCGCACCCATCAAGCCCAAACACTTCCTCTACTGACAGTAGCTGAAGGTAGTCCGCCTTCCTCCAGAGCTTTTCCTCAAGGGGAGGCCCCCCCCCTGCTATGATCCCCAGCTCCCTTGGCTTCAGCAGGCAGCCGAACGTCGGTGCAAGGCACTGTGTGGGCATCCCACAAGTCTGGGTTTTGCCCACACGGGACTCACAGACCGCCCCGGAGCGAAAAGAATGAAAGTCGCTCATTTCTGCGGAGGCTCTCCCGGCTGCCGGTTGATCTGACGTGAGCACCTTGCCTCTGGCTCCTCCGAAAGTTCCCATCACTTCTTCTCTGCAATTAGTTCACCGACAAGCGGCAGCACGAGTTCCTTTGCGCTCACCACGTGGTGGAGGACCATGGGGTGCCGTCAGAGCTCGGAGGAGAAGGAGGCGGCTCGGCGCTCGCGGCGGATCGACCGCCACTTGCGATCGGAGAGTCAGCGGCAGAGGCGCGAGATCAAGTTGTTGCTGCTGGGCACCAGCAACTCCGGCAAGAGCACCATCGTCAAGCAGATGAAGATCATTCACAGCGGCGGCTTCAACCTCGAGGCCTGCAAGGAGTACAAGCCCCTCATCCTGTACAACGCCATCGACTCGCTCACGCGCATCATCCGTGCCCTGACCACCCTCAAGATTGACTTTCACAATCCCGACCGCGCCTACGACGCCGTGCAGCTCTTTGCCCTCACGGGGCCGGCGGAGAGCAAAGGAGAAATCACTCCGGAGTTGCTGGGAGTCATGAAACGCCTCTGGGCAGACTCGGGGGTCCAGGAGTGCTTTCAGCGATCCAACGAGTACCACTTAGAGGACAATACCGCTTACTACCTAAACGACCTGGACCGCATTTCCGCGCCCGAGTACATCCCGACAGTGGAGGACATCCTGCGATCCCGCGACATGACCACTGGCATTGTCGAGAACAAGTTCACCTTCAAGGAGCTCACCTTCAAGATGGTAGATGTAGGCGGACAGCGATCAGAGCGGAAGAAGTGGATCCACTGCTTCGAGGGCGTGACGGCAATCATTTTCTGTGTCGAACTGAGTGGCTATGACCTCAAACTCTACGAGGACAACCAGACGGTAAGGAAAATCAATTGCAAAGCTCTCCACAGACAGACATAGATCATAATTAACTCATTTGCTCCCAATAACGTGTAAATACGTTTTTTTTATGTTGTAAGTGTCCCAAAGACGTATTTATACGTTTTTGTTTTGTTTTGTTTTTTTATGCTAGAGCATACAGAAGGCTTTGATGCAGCCTCTCAACTGCAAAGAACGGTTGCAGAAATGGTAGTTATTACACAAACGGCCAGCAGGTGACAGAAGAGCAAAGGAGATCAACCAGGGCCATGTAGAAAAAAAGCTCAATTACTTACAATTTTAAATAGATTTGTGAAAACTGATGAAACTTAGCTCTCTTCTAATGCTAATTGCGGCAAAACTTATACAGATAGAAACATACTTTTTTTTCCTGATGAAAGAAGAGACTTTAATCTTTTGGTAGGTTCCATGCTTTTATCGCACTTGAACACAATATTCTGTGGGCCTTGCAAAATCAGTCAAAATCCAGTAAAACAGAGAGTGAACGGGATTGCTTCTGTCAAAATGGCTGGGAGTGAATGTTAAAAGAAGGTCAACGTATCCATGAATCCTGAATATGGAAGAAGGAAAGTAACATCTAAATTCCTACGCATGAACACAGAATCAAACGGAAAGGTATTCAATTTAGCCACAATCCCGAAATAAAACTTCAATCGTGTAATTAGCAGGGATGTAACGATATCCAAACATCACGATACGATATTATCACGATATGAAGGTCACGATACGATAATTATCATGATATTGTGTGTGTGTGTGTGGGGGGGGGGGGGGGGGGGGGGGGGGGTTGTTGGTGATATTTAAAAAGGTCACAATATTTAAAAAAAAAAAAAAAAAAAGAGCTAATACCAAAAAAAGAACAATATTGTGCTTTTGTACATAACGGCAATGCATGTAAACCACCTACAATCTCTTTATTGAGGCGCTTACTTGTTAATGCACGCACACAATGAGTTCCTCCACATATTGACTCGCCTCACAAGCATATTAGTTTCCGTCATCTTAGTAAAAACAAAGCTATTTCAAATGTCTCTGACAGAAGAAAGATGCCTGCGTTATCTCTTTCTCATGGTTTTGGAATTTGAACAATTTCCTACCCATAGTATATCTACAGTGTTTCCTTTTTTTGAGTTGTTATGATCTGCTGTGTTGTTAATGTTTGTATAACTTTTTGATAGAAGATGAACAAAGAATACTATTTCAGTTTTTTTTTGGTCAGGATCACCTAAGGGGTCAGCTATTTTTTTTTATATTTATATATAATTCTACAAGCACCTTTTCTTTCCTAAAATACACCAGTGTAAGCACCCAAAGGCCTTTCGAGCACGAAGTTAACACACTAGCACAGAGGAAAGCTTGTGGTTGCTTGTGGTTACTGGAGTGAGCGAATATGCATGGGTTACAGGCAAAAGTTGAACAAAGACAGGTTAGTTTTTTCCCTCCCTTCAGTTTAAAAATAGAGTCTGCGGAGAACGGTGGCATGGTGTTAATTGAGTTCACAGAACCACATGTGAAATTTTACCTGTGAGATTTAACAGGTTGCAAACGCTCTTTGGGAGTTTGGGGGGGGACAAAAAACTTTACAATTTCCAAACTGCTAGCTAGAGAGCAAGATGCTTTTCAGCGGCGCTCATGTGCATTTTCATTTTCATGGGAATTTGGCAGACCGCTCTGCTGCGCCTTTGTGGGTGTCCTGGTTGACCGAGTGTGTTTTCTATTACTGGTGACAGAAAGTAGACTAGACATTAGATCAGGCAAAAGCAGGTCTAAGTTGTGGCGCAAGTTTTAGTGAATGTGATAATGGCGCAGGCAGACAGATTCTGTGATCCGCTGATATGTCACTGCGGGGGAGTCACGGACACAAATAATCAGGTTGGAACGGGGCTTCAAAGTGCCCGCTTTGCAGTGGAACTCTATAATTACATCATGCGAAGTGAAAAGGACAGTGACTACAATTTAATGCCATCTAGTGGTGAACCAATAGAATACAAAGACCAAAGTTTGAAGCTACCGTACCTCAGAGAAACCACACTTCACAAGCCGACCACCAGTTACTACTTTGGCGAAATTCTTCTCCTTCGGGTACATGCAGCAGTAAGATGGCGGCGACACATGTCAGCCTCCTGTAAGGCGTGGTCCGACCTATGTAATATACTGTATTTTTCGGATTATAAATCGCAGGGTTTTTTTCATAGTTTGGCCGGGGGTGCGATTTATACTCTGGTGCGACTTATGTGTGAAATTAACACATTATTTTATCATTTTACATGTTATTTTCACACTAAACCGCAAGAGGGCGCTCTAGGCCTGTGTTGATAAGTTCAACACTGCCGGTAGAAGAGCAACATCTACCTCCCGAGTTGGGGGAGTTGTTTAAAAGTGACACCGAGGACGAAGATTTCATTGGATTTGGTGATTTAGTTTGGTAAACTTGTTAGCATGTTCTTTATGCTAGAGTTATATGAATAACTTGTAGTGATGGGAACATAATTCACCCACGGAACGTTGGGACAAAGGGAGAGTTCCGGGTGGGAAGGTTTTGTTATGTGGAAATGGGGAGTTAGCCTGTTAGCTTCTAGCTGAGTGGGGAGTTGCTGTTAAGACCTCAGAAGCTGATGTCAATAAAACGCCAGCCTTTGGCTCCGTGCTTCAACACTCCGTCTCCGACTCCCGTCACTGCTCACTACAAACTCTTAATAGGTTACGTCGTGACCGACATTACCAGGCATGTCAGTCATGTAACGTTAGTATACCGTACACTTATTCAGCCTGTTGTTCTCTATTTTATTTTTATTTTAAATTGCCTTTCAAGATGACATGTATGTTTTTGGTGTTGGATTTTACCAAATAAATTTCCCCCAAAAATGCGACTTATACTCCAGTGCGACTTATATATGTTTTTTCCTTCTTAATTATGCATTTTTTTGGCTGGTTCGACTTATAATCCGGAGCGACGTGTAATCCGAAAAATTCGGTAATTAACGACTACTAGACCAATTATTTTATTTAAAAATTGTACGTTGATGTGGTTGAACCTGCGATTGGCTGGCAACCAGATCAGGGTGTACCCCGTCTACTGCCTGAAGCTGGCTGGGATAGGCTCCAGCACCCCCACGACCCTTGTGAGGAGTAAGCGGTTAATGAAGAAAATGGATGGCTGGATGTGGTTGAACATATTTTTTTGCACATCATTGAAATTAATAGTGTATTTTTAAATTGAATGATCACTGAAAAATCGAAAACGATCCTACACACTGCCCTTAAAAACATACTTTGTGCACTTTGATCTTCTTCTACACATCTCTCCTGCACTGAATTGAAAGGGAATGAATGGCCTAGAACCAAGTTGGCTGTGTTTACTCCCACAATGGCGCAAACGGACCATTCTAACTCCTAAAAAAAAAATACCAACAGAAAGAAAACTCCACCCTCGTGCACAATCAAGTGACAGTGCACTTTGCATTAAATTTACGCTAGGCACGAAAATAGGGCCCAAGGTGTGAAAGAAAATGAGCAACGATGGAACGAATTCAAGCGACGGAATGAAATTGTTTGTTTTGATGCGCCGCATCACGCGAGACTTAAAACACGCCATAATTACTGTACATTTTACTCGTCAACCCATTCCCAGTTGCATTTTCCCTGTCCCATCCTTGTCCTCCTAATGAATCGTTACCGTGGTTACCGTTGCCTAGCAACAAGCCAGTCAAATGCTCCTAATCCTGCAATGTTGACAGTGAGCTGTGACTAGGGAAAGGAGGATGAGAAGGAAAGGCGAGATGAGTATAAAGGAGGGGGGGGGGGGGGGGGGGGGAGTCCAACAAACATGTCAGAAAAGGTGTGTCAGAAAAGTACCAGGACAGTCACAAATGATAGATGAAATGCTAATCAGAAACGACAAGGATTTTAACAGCCTTTTCACACTGCATTTAGCACAGCGCGCTAAGCCGTCGACCAACTCGTTCATTGTGTTTGTACAGCGTCGAAACGTGCGCCAAATGAAAAATTTGGGCGTAGCAACGTCGCGAGGACTGACAGCGCAAAGTAAGAGAGGTGGTGGCGGTGAGAATGCCAATAGCAAGAATTTTCTTGAAGTTGCGCACTTCTTGTTATTGTCCACATCTTCAAAGTGGATCCCCTTGATGACCCCTTTTGACCTGGTCGGTCGAGTAGAAGCGTAAGCTGGGAGATTTTGGATGCTCGGGCATTGTGATAATGAAGAAGCTATGAGTTGTACCGCCACAACTCCCATCTCTTCTTGTGCACTGAAAGAAGTGAAGGATCTCTGTGATGACGTGCTAATGGTCCACATTGAAGGGGAAAACTCATAGTTTGTGTTTGAAACCTTTTGTGACACCAGTCCTGGAACTTCTCTGACACACTTTGGGGCATATTCACTACGAATGCGCTGCGTCCGGTAATAGCGCGAAATATTGCACCGAAACTCCACACGCAGTCTGCACCCAGTTACCCACCTATTCACTAAGGATATCGCTCTAATCATGTACCGGCGCAAACACGCCCACAAAACTGACAGCAAATTTGCACCTGATATACCACACATGGCAATGGATTTGCGCCAAGAACACGGTTGTAATAGTAACAGTTGCGAGAAAGATGACATTATCAAAAAGTGAGGTTGGACCGAGAGTAAGCGTTTATAGCGCCGTTAAGCTGTACAGAGCAGAGAGGACAACAACGACGTCATTCATTTATAAAGTACAAATTATTGGTGCGATCGTTTTTTAAAAATATATTTTCAGAGGTTGGCGTGGGCGTACTGTATGCATCTGGGACGTAAAAATGATCGTAAAATGCCTCCCCGCTATTGCCAATCAGCCCGGGTTACGTTATGTGTCCTAAACCAACATAGAAAAATATCCCCTTCCCCCCCTCTCTCTCTCTGTCTCTCTTCTCTCTGCGTGATCAGCCGAGAGGGACATGCACCATGCAATGCTGTCATGATCATGGTTGCGGCAGGTTTATACATGCTTTCCATAAACGTTATTTGCGTCACGCAAACTCCGTGTGGCTATTCGCGCTGGCGTTAGTGAATTAGACGCTACATATCAATGAGTCTCATTTGCATTGGGGTGGGCAATATTTTGCGTCAAATGTATGCAAATTACCTAATTTACATACACGCAAATAACACCGGTGCACCGGGGTGCAATCTGGTTGGCAGATCCCTTAGTGACGGATTTCCCCATCTGCGCGTGTTTAGTGAATTAGGCGCTCCTGGATTGCTCAATTTTTATTTGTATACTAAGTGCATCATGTGTTGTGTGCCATCGTACCTCAGGGAAGGCGAGGGCAGGTGGGGGATGGGACGGATTATGAAATGAATTATGAAATTGCTGATGCCGGGCAAAACAACACAGCAAATGGGGTGATTAAGTTGGATGTGAATGACCGAACATAAATATGATAAAAATAACCTAAACGCAGTTGGAGTGCTATCTTCTTGATTATGATTTGGGCAAACCAGAATGTAGTGTATTTGTTTTGTTTTCTACTTGATCTTAACTCATTCCAACCCAAAAACGTGTAAATACGTTTTTAATACTTTGTACTTCACTCCCAAAAACGTATTTACACGTTTTTGGGTTGGGATGAGTTAATGTTCGCAAAAGCAGTAACTTTGTACATAACAAAGTCTTCCGCTTTCACAGGCACACTAGCAGATGTCTGACGAAGACCTGACCAAGTGCTTAGGAAATAGATTACAACACATGCAATCAAATTGTTCTTATGACATAACAGCGTCTACTAGAAAAAAAAAAAAAATCAAAACAGCTTCTCGAACAAGCTGTGGATTTGAGTTTGTATTGTATAATACTGTGATAGCACTTCACTGTGGAGACACTATTGGGTGTTTCTGTTCTGCACTGACACAATTAGGGAATTGATATGGCTTTGAAAGCAGTACCACGTATTGAGCTGTAGCTGACACGCAAGACCGACGTGCAAGGATATTCAATGTGAACGCAATACTTCCAATGACAATGATTGCTAAGGTGATAAAATATTTTTAGTTTTGTTTTTTTCTACTGAGATACCAAGCATAGCAAAATGGTACCTTTTGGTGGAGCTACACAGAATCATCACTTTCATGTGATAAAAGGGATGAAATGGGAATTGTTTTCTCAAACAAAGCTTTTCGAGATTATGTAATCGGGAGCCATGAGCCAAGAAGAAAGAACATGAATTGCTGGACGTGCTCCATCATTACCGTTATCGTTCCTCTGTTTGAAAATGAGAGTGTTGTAGAGTGCTGTCATTCACATAGATGCCATCTGACGTACACTCCAACAAGCCAGGTCAAAGTTTACTATGTATGTAATACCATACCATGGCGAACTGTACTGATTTGTACAGCTTGGTAGAATGTCTTCAAGCTCAGACAAGCAATACCAGCCTCGATCGTACTACAGCATTACAAAGCTGTTGTTGTCGTACTGGTGAGCACTGAAAATAGCAAAGTCATATTCAGATCTGACAACAAACAAGCTATATTTTGCAGTCAGTGATTTTAAAGTGGGATTTGGTTGACAAACCCCACAGAAAAACAAGATCCGCAAAGTACTTGCAGTCCATGTGATATTCTTTCTATGCGCAGCAGCAGAATAGACAAAGTAATTGGAATTAACAATCAGGGAAAGGGGAGTGGTGTGAATAATTTTCTATTTCTCGGCAGAATGGGAAAGGTGGTGGTACACAAACAAATTGGATTTATTATTACAATTAGTATTCAAATCAGTGAATTACGAAGAAGTGGCTGTTTATTTGAATTACGCTTGTTTGTAAAATAAATTGCAGTAGACAGTCAAAAAGTACCTGTCCAAAATTTTAAATCAGTGGCTCATCCCATGTATTGGAAAGCTGAGTTAATTTTCACTAAGCACACCCCAACACCTGTTCAATAAAGAAATCACTCAAATAAACATCTGAAAAAGCTGCAGCAATCTAAAGAAATTCAAGAACAGGTGAGAAACAAATAAATGGCGGAAAGTTGGTGGGTGTGCGGAATATTTTCTTCTTCCTGGGAGGGCATAACACAAAAAATAAATAAATTAATTAAAAGCCATGTATATTTTATGAGGCGACACGGTGTTTTACTGGTTAGCTCGTCCGCCTCCCAGTACTGAGGACGCAGGTTCGATATATATATATATATATATATATATATATATATATATATATATATATATATATATACATACATATATATATATATATATATATATATATATATATATATATATATATATATATATATATATATATATATATATATATATGCAATCTTATTCATTGTTTGCATTTAATTCACTTTAATTATAAATTACATGTCCTATTTAATTAATTATAAATATGCAGCTTTCTAAGTAAATGAACCCAGCTGCTGTCTAAGCTCATTTTTAGGTTACGCGCAACTTTGGATTGTCATCATGGTTGCCTTTTAATCACAATGCAAAAATAGTGCAGTCACAACAGCGCTGTACTTGAGGTTTACTTTGCATCCGCACTATGATCGTGCGTCCATGAAATATGGCTGCTTCTGTGGCCAGCCTGTAGGTTCAATTAAAGCTGTGGCTCAAAATTCTCATTACAAATTCTTTCTCCTTTCCCTCTGGTCCACCATCTTAAAAAAAAAAAAATCAGGATGTGCAGATCTTGTGATTGCTTGGAGAAATGTGTTATTCCTATAACTTTGAAACAACAGCCTTCCATCTGACCAAGTCGCAGTCACAAGCTGCTGGCCTGTCGCCACATGCCGGCAGCTGCCAAGGGAGACTCGATGTCACGTTTTTCTCTCTTTTCTTTTCTGCTGTATGTCAAACATCACATGACGACAAACATTATGAATATGTGGCTTATTGCTTGTGGAAAACAATCAAGATAACTTTCTACCAAGTGATTTCAAGCGGACGGCTTTTAAATTTAATGTCGCCGTATGACTGCAGGCTATCAGATCAGATGCACCCGGTAACCCTCCATGGAACTTATGATAGTAAAGATTTACATTAGTTAAAATAAAGTTAGTGTGATATTTGTTGTGCTCTGGAATTGGATCCCAAAAACGCTGTTGTGTGCTGACAGTCAATCAATCTCATTTGTTTGGGCTAGATATGTGAGTACCAGTACTGACATGGAATGGCTGTTAACCCAGTAATTACAGATAGTTCCTGACATCAACAAACATCATATAGCACAAAAGATTCCTGACATCACATAGTCCAGACATCATGTAGTCTAAAACTAGTTGAAACTGGATGCTGTTACTTCAATACCCAAAACAGACACGTAACGGGTTGTGAACTCTGGCGCATGAACTGTACTCAAAGTTAACCCAGGCGTGACCCCAGACATGACCCAAACATTACTCCTGCATTACCCAAGTCATGACAAACACACACACAAATGAGATTTTAACCCTTTGCTCTCATAACAGCGAGAGGCGTGGAACTAACTTGAATAGAAGAGAGACCACGGAAATGTATCAAGAATCACGAGACGCTAAGCTAACTTGGGCTGTGGAGGTGCACAGGGAAATAGAAGAATAATCCGACAAAAACACACACTTCTCAGACAGGCTTATATAGACAGCGAATCGATCTGATTGGCTGTGGCTAGACATGTGGGTAACAGGACTGACATGGATTTCTCTGATTCGCCTCTGACCAGATAAAGAGATTAAAGATTCCTGACCTCACATAGCTTACAAACAGTTGAAACTAGATGCTGGCTACATCAATTCAAAACAGACACTTGACCCCTCTGTCATGACCCGAACATAACCCTTGCCCCAAATAAAACACAAACAGATTTGCTGAAGCATTCCCACATATGTTATTGTGATTTTTATTCTCCACAATTTTTTTGCCGTGTTCAAATACACTGTTCAAATTTCAACTAGCTTAAAAAAAAAAAATCACACCTCCCGGCATATATCTTGTCTGATTCCACATTACTTACAGTACTTGCACAATTTAACTTGTAATATCAACCTTTTCCCATTCATTTTCAATAGGACAGACATTGAACTTTTTCCTAAGTATCACTTTCCACGCCCACTTCCATACATATAACTTATCATCATTACCAGGTGTCCTACACTGCTCAGTGGCACAGTTGGTAAAGTTCATTGTCCAGTAACCAGGAGGTCATAATTTATCTCTCAATTTACTTCATAAGCATTCCACATGCGTTCAAAATCTTAGCATTCAGCTTTCAGCATTCCCACGCAATTTCTCCACAAATTGCACTTAGTCTCGCTCACGAGCCAAGTCTATATTTCACTTTCGGGGGACTGTAACCTTACATGGATTTCGATTCGATCGCGCATAAGGTTGAGCTCATGCGCACTCGTCTCATTGCCTGATTCTCTTTCCCGCGCAGAGCCGAATGGCCGAGAGCTTGCGCCTCTTCGACTCGATCTGCAACAACAACTGGTTCACCAACACTTCGCTCATCCTCTTCCTCAACAAGAAGGACCTGCTGGCCGAGAAGATCAAACGCATCCCTCTGACGGTGTGCTTCCCCGACTACAAGGGCCAGAACACCTACGAGGAAGCGGCCGTGTACGTGCAGCGGCAGTTCGAGGACCTCAACCGCAACAAGGAGACCAAGGAGATTTACTCGCACTTCACCTGTGCCACCGACACCAGCAACATCCAGTTTGTGTTCGACGCCGTCACGGACGTGATCATCCAGAACAATCTCAAGTACATCGGGTTGTGCTAGGACAAGACGTTTGGTCGGCGGGTGGGCGGTCGGACGGGCAGCGTACGTACGCGTCTGCCTGACGGTTAAGTCGAGTTGATGAAGAAATGCGGATGAAACGAGATAGGGAATGATGGAAACGCTTTCGTTGGTCAAAGATGGGAATTTAACGCCCAATGTGTTTGCACTGAATATGAGTATGCAGAGACACTTCAACACATATACACACAAATATGTTTGGTTACACAAGATTACGAGTCAAGCACTTGATGTGGCAACACTAGACATGTTAGACAGTTTCCCCACCTGCCTGCCAAACATAAAACGTAAGCACTCGCCGGGTGGCTTTCCTTGATTTTGTTTGCCTGAGGACATTTAATGCTGCTTTACAGGAAACATTTGGGGCAAAAATCAACCTTCTATTCGGGAATTATTTTTCACTCGTATCAATAGTAAACAATTGGTTTTACCGAGGGGTTATAGGAGGCGTGTTTTTCTTCGGGGGAACGAAATGTGGGTAGGCATGATGTCAAAGGGTATTTGCCTAAAAAAAAAAAAAAAAAGGAAACTGCCACAGTTTAAAGTTGGAACTAAAAAATATTTTCTACGCACTGTTTCTGTTGTTCTCCACCTAACTCTATAAAAGGCTGTTCTGTTCCTATTTTGTTCTGCTTTTTGTGCATTAAAAAGAAAAAAAAAAGAATATGTATGGCAAATCTGCCCTTTATAGCAGGCCATTGACTTACCAGGAGTGTTCCGCTCGATAGCGTCAAGTGTTCTTGATGATAATTCTACTTTCCAGCAAAGATGACAAAAACAGTGCCAAGATCAGTTTGTAAATAAAACAGGACAACATCGATGACAATTATTATTTTTTTTGTTTTTATGGCAGAAAAAAAAACCTTAAAACATGCATGATTTTGTTACTTTGGGATACTACTCTATTTTCCTTGAAATTCTGTTTCTGTTTTCTTAGGTTAAAAAAAAAATATATTCCCAAAAATATATATTGAAGTCAAACACTGTGTAAGATTGTACAGTTGTTAAGAGAGGAATCTATTGAAGAGTTTTATCGATATAATTGCAGTGATGTGGACGTCAATGATGGTTTAAAAAAATAAATAAAAAAAATTGATTATAAGTCTCATTCATGAAAATGAGAGGATAAAAAGGACAATGGAAAAATGGGAAAAAAAAGACGACGCAAAGTTCAATCTTCCTTGCATTCTCTAAGTGGAACTTGTCCAACAGTTGGTATGATGTGTAAATATACTGTACGGTGCACTCTTTGTCTAAACAAATAATAATAGTGGTTGAGTTGGGAGTCTACAAGAGACAAAGAGAGAAAGAGAGAGAAAGAGAAGGAGAAAGGGGAATTCCACTCCTCCTCTTAACCTTTCTTTCCGCTTACGATGTGCAAACAACTAAGCTAAGGGCTTCACGCTTGACTTTACAGGATGTCCACTTCAAGAAGAGAAAAAAAAATTAAAACGAAATGAAAAAGGACAACTACAAATAAAACAACTTATGCAAATTTTCATGGTATTGTAAGTGTGTTTTTTGACCGTGACTTTTTTGTTTTGTTTTGTCCGTAACTATGCAGCATCAAGCAACGGGGAGCAAACTGTCCAACATGATGGAAATGGGCGGCGTTTGTCCTCTGTGAACAATGAAACTGCTGAGGCACAAGTAATTGCCACATCAAGAATGTAATTAAATTACTCATGAATAAATGTGGCCTTTTTTTTTGGTGATGGGGTGACAAACATACAGTGAAAAAAAAAAAAGGTTGATGCTTATGTGCTGAAAGTTTGACAAAGTTATGGCACAAACCATCAACAGGGATCTTGTATTACCAAAAAAAAAAAAAAAAAAAAACTACACACATCAGCTGATAAATGAATGGCTCATTGAATGTTCCACGAAGTAATTTAGGCCCGTGGTTCATTCTTTTACGGAGTGATTTGAACAAGGCTGGGAAATTTTGATGAATAAAAGCCACTGAAGATTGGACAGTTCCGCTCAGCAGGCCTCGGGAATGTCATGTGATAGAGTCAGAGTCAAACATAAAAAGTGTTGAAGCTACAGAATAGGACACTGCTCGGAAACAAAATCAAATGACTTCACTATAAATGAACCAGGAACAACAACAACAACAACAACAACCGTTTGCCGGTGTTTTGGTCACAAGATGGTGCTGATGCACGACCAGAGGGAAATTCCAATGGTAAAAAGATGTCAGTCTGTTAATGCAGCCTCTTTTCTGTAAATGAAGACAGAAAACCTAAGGCCAATATTGTCCTCTCTCAAAATTAATTTCACACATACACACTTAACTATGATTTTCAAAAAAGATATGAGGGACACAGAAGTAAAGTAAATCGCAAGCAAGAATTCAAGACTACAGAAGTTTTCCAAACAAGTAATCAGTCTAGAAATGAATGACGACTATTCTTCTTACTTATTGTCTACTTAATGACAAGAAATTTTAATATTATCATCCATGTATGTTGTCAAAATTGTCCCTGGTGAAAAGGCTGCAACTTCCATCCAAAGAACATACAATATTAATAAAGGCGAACCAGGACAGGGGTCAGCAAAATATTTGAAAATTGTGATCATGTGATGAAGGGAACTTTGTTAGTGTTAGTCTAATGTACTGAGGGCCCATAAGAGCTCATTAGAGTTGCATTATAACAAAAATATGACAGCAGCATCCAATACTTTGACATTTATTTTCTTCTACCTTTTGTCTTCCTGTTTGTTTTTGTTGTTGTTGTTTTTTGTAATTTTTCCTACTTGTTTTTTCATACATTTTTAGAGTTTTCACCTTTCTGTGAAATTTATGACATTTTTGGCAATGTTCTCGTCATTTTCTGCCTCTCTTCTTCCTTTTTGGATGTTTTATGTATTTTTTTTTGTTTTTTGTTTTTTTAAAACATAATTTTCTGCTTTTTTGCTACCAATATTTTGACATTTTGGGGAATTTTGTTGACATTTTATGGTAATCTTTCAGGATTTCTTCTTTTGGACATTTTGTAGTTTTAAAAGTTTTCTTTTGTACTCTTTTAAAAATACATTTTCTGACTTTTTTTGGGTGGGGGGGATTTTGTGTACAGTTTATTTGGTAACTTTCATGATTTCATCTTTTGCTTTTTAAAAAAAAAAAAAAAAGAGAACTAATAAAACTAGCAATTAAAAAATTGTTTTATGGTAATTTTCTGCATTTTGTTTGTTTTTGGAAATTTCAGATGACCTTTTGTCCATGCACGCGAGGAGAGAGTAGAGGAACTGATTGATACAATTCGCTCCTGCACTCTCTGAAGATTCCTCTCCTCACTCTCTCTTTTTATTTGGTTTTCCACGCCCCTAGTTACATGGGTGTTCCAACCCTAAAAATGCAAATGCAATTTTCAAAATCCTGCTGGTCCCTCACTGTAATCATCAGTCTGTCATGCAACCACTCTTCCGTCATCACTTGGTCACCACTATGTTAGAACTGAAAGACAGAGGTGGGCATTCCGTCAGTCCGTCTTTTGTCAGTCGTCAACAAAACGGGTGTCTGTCACGAAACAATGAAAGATCCATCGGTACTTAACCCAGTTTGGGACCATTACACTGACGGACGAATGTCCAATTCCGTTAGTGCTTAGTCTGTCGTTTTTTTTTAAAGTTTCTCGTCAGCTAAATGGGTGTCTGTCAAATTACTGACGGAATACCCACCTCTGGAAAATGGACTAAAGTTATTTGTAATCATGGAAGAACTTCACCAGTAATCACAGGCGACTACTGGATTGTTTGTCAGCCCAAATGGATTCAACAAACAATTAACATCTGTAATCACTGCCAAACCCACAGCCATCAATTACAACCTCATGATTTTTTTTTTTTAAAGTAAAAATGTGTAGTTTATGCCAGCAGGAGATCTTGACTTATTTTTTTTTTAAATGACGCAGCTCAGGGCTGTTCACTATAATAGCATTTTGTATCATCCACGAGCCTTGTAAAGCCAGGCCTCAAGTATCTTGTGAATTTGCTCGTGTCCTCATCTTACCTCTCTGCTTCATCCAGCTGGAGTGTTCTCGGTTTGCCCTCTGCGCCCCCTCAGTAGCGTCCATATTTCCACCCACCTGCTCCTTGGGTACAGACTGCCTGGTGAGTAAGAAAGAAAAAAATAAAGTCTCTTCCTCAACGTGCTGACAAAAAGAGCACTGGGCTCATCCTCTGGGCTCCCTCCTGTTTCTACCTCACCCTCTGACCTGCCTGCCATGAGCCTAATGTCCACAGCGGCTCATCCAAATGAAGCAGGCAGGCTTAACTTCTGCCCTTTTGCACCCTTCTGTCTCCCAGAACATTACTGCTGATCTGCTCTTCCTCCATACAGATATAATCAAGTAACCTGACATCTGCTCAGGAACCATCTGTTAGGGCAACCTTTCTCTTTGGAAAAACAGCCTTCAGTTCTGATCCACAGAAAATCACTTGTTGCACAGTTGTTCTCCCGTTATGCTCATATTTTGGTGCCGATCTGAGGCCGCAAGGGAGCAAAGGAATCAAAAATTGTTTCACTTGTAACTTGTAATTGTCAGGCTCTGGAAGTGGATCCCAAAAACGCAGACACAAATAAGATTTAACTCTTTATTTGCAGACTAGACCAGAAACAACGATAACGTCAAGAATCACGAGTCGCTAAGCTAACTTGGGCTGTGGAGGTGCACAGAGGAACAGAAGAATAATCCGCCGAAAACACACAAATCGATCAGATTGGCTGTGGCTAGATATGTGGGTAACAGGACTGACATGGAATTATCTGATTGGCTGTTGACCAGATAAAGAGATTAAAGATTCCTGACATCACATAGCTTCTGACTTCACATAGCTTTTTACCAGTTGAAACTAGATGCCGGTTACATACTGATTGCATCAGTTCAAAACAGACACTTGACCACACAGTCATGACCCGCACATAACCCTTGCCCCAAACAAAACAGACAAAACACAGTCATGACACTAATGACATGTAATAATGTAAAGTTGACTAATGAATTACAACACTCCACAAGGTCATTGATTGATTGACGGAACAGTGTGGCTTTCTAAATCCTATTCTGGTATATTATATGCTAATTGTAGTAATTGTAATTGTAAGGAAGGCCGAATGTTGAGGCGTTTGCCATTTCCTATGCAACAAATTTACTAAAATTCTTTCTATTTATCTCCATGATAACCCCTTAATGGTATGATTCATTAACGCACCTGATATGTTCCATGATGTCACAAAACTATAAACATTCAATTTTAAATAGAACATTCCAACCTCATATTAGCATCAATGAATTAGTGGCATCTTTTCAAAAATTACTGAAAACTGACTCATCTTTATCTATTTCAACCTATTTCTTCAATGCTTCAGTGACATGTTAGCAGGATATTGCTATAGGCTAATGATTAGAAATGTCAGCATTCCAACAAACAGTCCTCCAACCATCAAGTAAACAGTACAAACTAAAATTAGCAAAATGCTGGGAAGTATTATCTTCCATCTTGCTTAAGGCCATTATTTGTACAGATCATAAAACAAAGCTATAAAGGTTACAGTTTCTTCCCGTAATTTGGTGGTAAGTGGAAAAATAAGCCGCATCTAATGTTGTTTTAGCTGTAACCAATTTGTTCCCATCATCGCATTTGGTAGCATTGAGACCAGCCTAAGCCTAATAATTGGCTCACTTCGCCAAAAATTCTATTTTTTTTTTTTTTATAACAGAAAACCCAAACTGTCACTAGCAGGATGAGTTAACCAGTTTAAATAATACAACAACAACAACAACAACAACAACAACAACAACAACAACAACAACAACAACAACAACAACAACAACAACAACAACAAGAAGAAGAAGAAGAAGAAGAAGAAGAAGAAGAAGAAGAAGAAGAAGAAGAAGAAGAAGAAGAAGAAGAAGAAGAAGAAGAAGAAGAAGAAGAAGAAGAAGAAGAAGAAGAAGAAGAAGAAATTTAAAAAAACTAGAACTAAGCAGCTGCCACGTCTTATTATTATTATTATTGTTGTTGTTGTTGTTGTTGTTAATTGTGTTTTATACTTAGTGTTTCCATATACAGCACTTTGATGCAGCAACTGTTTAATTTATAATTTTGCCCAGTTGGCGCAGCTCATTTTAAAGAACTAACATAAACTATACAGCTAAAATGTAGCCATAAACAGTTTGGTGGTGATTCTCGTCAGTATCTGCTGCCATCTACTTGTCACTTTTGGTTACAACTGAAAGGGTTTGACCGGTGAAAAGTGGACATCCTTGTAGTGTGTCACGAATTGAGTCCTATTCACCCCCGTTTGAAACTTATTATACAGACGAGCTCATATGTTATGCTATATATGTTATATATGTTAGGTGGGAGCATGCATCTTCACGCAAAAGAAGAATGGTGAAAACGAAATGTGTGTTATTGGAAGTTTTATCATTGTGGTGCAGTTAGAGGCCTTTCTCAAATGCACCTCCAGCGTTGACGTGCTTTTATTTAAGGGGGACTCGAACACTGGAGTCGCTGTTTTTTTTTGTTTTTTTTTAACTAAAGACCTGCCACATGGAGGAAATTGATACAATGCTGCTACTACTAATACTGCTGCTTTTTGTGAGGCTTTGAAGTGAAGCACTTTCTTTTCTTGCCTATGTTATTACCTGTACGTGAACAGGAAATATGCAAATACAGCAATTTTAATAGTGAAATCTTAGACATTGATGGTTTCAAAGAGAAATAAACGGTACAGACCAGTGACCTAAAATGGAAAATATTATCATGTAGTCATTGCTTTATGTTTGTTTTGTTTCTCTCTTTACAAGCACAGTCTTGGACTGTGAACCCCACGTAAGTACCAAACACAATTCTTAACAAGTGTGGCGCCTAAGATGAAAATATTCATGACATTTTTAATTAAGCTGGAGTTGACTAAAGGCTGCACCACTCACCACTCCTTTTATCAGTAAACTAGAGATTGTCTTATCAAAAATAAAACCCACCAGAAATTAATTAGTCTTTATCTTTTCATGTACGAACCAACAAAAAAGTTCATTATTTCTCTGTTCTATCTGACAACATTGTATACCTAAGCCTCTTTATTTCCTATTCATCATCCACATAATAACGACAGAATACACCTGTAGAGCAGATAATCGGCGCTTGAGTCATGATTTTACAACACAGTAATGTGTTTACCTAATAAGTTCCCTGTGGAGCGAATGTTTTTTCGACAGTAAACGCGGACTTGTTTTGATCGATAAATATTGCTGAGGACTTTATAATGAACTAAATACCTGTGACCCCACTTTGTAATGATGTCAGCTTTCACCGTTTAAAACATACGTCGTAGCCAAGTGCATGTTTAATTATTATTTTTAATTGAAAGGTGGTGTGGTGATAATTGATTTGTGAGTCTCTGTAAATATGTTCCGAAGATGAAAAAATGACTGCTAGCATTTATCTGTGTATGTGTTTTGTCTTACAGGAAATCTCAGCATGTATTTCCTTGTGTGTTGATGATTAACAACATTATTTGCTTTCAGTGAACACAGCCAGCACATAATGAATCTCCTAAAAATCATCGGGAAGGGCCCCTTCAAATGTTCCCACGACTGACCCCGCCCCCTACGGCACTGAAGGTGCATAGGTGACCACAGGTGCTTCATTCAATCGGCCGTCGGGGGCGCGCGGAGGACACCGTCAGCGATGTCCCGCGACTACTTCGGCTTCTCCTTCGTGAGGAGCAATGGCGCAAACAACAACACGAGCGGCGTGGCCCTCAATAATGCCGCTGATATATCTGTCATTGTGATTTACTTTTTGGTGGTCTTGGCTGTTGGAATATGGGTGAGTTATTCAACCTCGAGGGTACTCGGTGCGCGTCACGGGGTTCGTGAGAATCAAAGTGTAACCTGTTACGATTGCACTTTTAATTTTTTTTTTTCCTTCTTATTTTTCGGGTCTTATCATCATTGCTCTTTTTTTTTTGTATTTTTTTTCTTTTTTTTTTAAACGTGTATGTGTGCGTTTGTGTGCGTGCGTTGGGGCGTGCGTGTGCGTGCAAATACGTCTAAATTTATACTCATTAATTCACCTAAAACCTCATAAAAATCCCATTACCCCTCACTTTAACCAGATACTTCAGAGTCTCGCCAGAGTCGTGAGGTTCAAACGGTCAGGAGACCAGAGAAAAGGTCAGAAAAGATCAAAAGAAAAGAAAGATAAATCAAAGTGAAATCCAGCACCGACCAAACACTTCCTGCCTTCCCCATGGTTACAAAATCAAAGTCTTACGCCAACCCCAGAAGCCTCTAAATTCCAACAAATTAAAGAGATCTCAAGAGACCAGAGGAAAAACTAAAGAGGGGAAGGAGGGAAGGATCGATTGCACTTTTAATTTATTTTATGAACAGATGTCATGAGCAGGATTTGTTTAGATTTTTTATTTAAGGGTATGGTAGGTAAAAGACGTGTGCGTGTTTTAAAAATGGTCAGAATAACCATTGTTGAAATATATCCATTAAGGAAGGATGTAGTGTAGTAGCCTAGCGGCGCACGACTGCCAAACAGAGAGTGTGAGACTAAAGATCTTATTCAGTGAATTCGGAGATTTGTTTCTAAATACATTTATAAATTTGAAGATCCATCCATCCATGTTGAAAATACACGGAAAGACTGTAGTACTGAATTGTTGAGCTATTGACAATTCCGAGTTTACGTCATGAGTCAAAATGGCGGTCCTACTCGGTCCTACTCCACTCATTGCAAAGCACTGGACGTTGGATCGTATTTAAAGATTATTTGGATTTCAAAATGCGATGAAATGTCGTTTGACTACTATGATAATCTGCCTAGTTTGTATGCTAGTCACAAGCAAAAGCAATACAATACATTGTTTAGTTTCACCGTGTAAAGGAAGCACTTACATTTAATACATTTACATATTGCAGAAATATCTGAAATGTCTGGATGTTTGGAATTTTCAATCGTGTTAAACTCTTTTTCACCGTATCAATTGTCCAATTTTTTTCAGCGTGGCTAAAATGAAGCCAATTGTGCTTCTGGCATAGGCTATAGCCTTCCGCACTACATTGTGAGTTACCCAGAAGCTAGCAAACTATCCTCCCTTGGATGCCGTTTACTGTAGTTCCAGAATGTTTTGTATTATTTGGGCTTTTATAATATGTTGAAACGTATGCGCACTGGCTTATAACTAGCAGGAAGTATGTGTGTAGTTTGAGCTACAGGCTAAATGACGTACTCCAGTGTTTAATAGCTAACTTAGCTAACTAAAAATAGCTAACTTTTCCTGAAATGACTATTGTGTGTGCCCGCACTTGACACAACATCTGAACCCTGTTAGCCTTGAGGTAAATAGCGGCTAGCTAGCGCCTCTCGTCACAACAAAACCTTCTGTTTGTCCCGTTTTCAGGCTATGGTTCGTACCAACCGCGCCACTGTCGGCGGCTTCTTCCTCGCAGGCAGAAGTATGGTTTGGTGGCCGGTGAGACCCTCATGTTCATGTCTTGCTATGACATTGACACAATACTAACAAGAATGTGAAATGCTTGAATGATAATAATATATATATTCCAAACGTAATACCTTCCAAAGATTGGAGCATCTCTTTTCGCCAGTAATATTGGAAGTGGGCACTTTGTGGGAATTGCCGGGACCGGTGCAGCCTCCGGAATAGCTATTGGTGGATTTGAATGGAATGTGGGTAAATAATGAATGATTATTCTATTTTTGAATAATGATAAATCAGTATTACTAATAACAGTGACTTTTTTTTTTTAACTTCAGGCTCTCATTGTGGTGATCATCCTAGGTTGGCTCTTTGTGCCTATCTACATTAAAGCTGGGGTAAACTTGCTCTTTTGGAAAGTTAAACAAGACAGGGAAAGATAAATATAAAATAGTATTTGGGTATTTTTTTTTTTTTAGGTGGTCACCATGCCCGAGTACTTGAAGAAGAGGTTTGGTGGGCAGCGCATTCGCGTCTACCTCTCAGTGCTCTCCCTCTTCTTGTACATTTTCACCAAGATTTCAGTAAGTTTCTGTACAATATCTCTTGACCGTTATCAAGTTAGTTGTCATGAGACGTAATCAATCTCCTGTCCACTCAGGCAGACATGTTCTCTGGCGCCATTTTCATCAACCAGGCTCTGGGCTTAAACATCTACTTGGCCGTCGTGGCCTTGCTCCTGATTACGGCGTTGTACACCGTCACAGGTCTGCCCCTCGGGGATTCATTTATTTCCAGTCTCAGGCTGCACAACCAGATCCGTTTCAGTCATAGAATTTTTTTTTTTTTTTTAAATGGCTGGTGACGTGTACTGGGGGTAAAGTCTTTTCCCACACCTTCCACTCAACCAATTTGTCAGTGGCATGTTATTGTTATCATGGTCTATAAAGTGTGATAAGTATAAGATAGCCTTCTGTAGCTCGCTTCTACTTGAACGGGGGGAAGAGCTCAAGATGGATATGTTAACTTAAATCAGGGGTGGCAAACTGCGGTCCGAGAGGGTCCCGCAGGTTTTATAGATTCCCCTACTCGAAGTGCAGCTGATTCCAATTAACAGGCTCAATTATCAGGCTTCTGCGGAGCTTGCTGATGAGCTGATCATGAATCAGCTGTGTTGAAGCAGGGAAATATCCAAAACCTGCATGGCTAAGGCCATCGAGGACCGGAATCTTGACACATGTGACTTAAAGAGGTCTAAATATGCAGTCTACACTGATGGTCTGTGAATATAAGTAGATCACTGACCTATATTAACACCTTAACTGCCAGACCAGCAGAAAAATGCATCATTTGACGTCTTTTTCCGTCAATGGCAGTGAATGAGTTAAACATGGTAAAAATCAATGAAGCAATTATAAATTGTTGCTATAATGTACAGCAGGGGTGTCCAAACTTTTTCCTCTGAGGGCAACAGACAGAAAAATAGAAAGCTGCAAGGGCCACTTTGATTTTTGTTTTTTTAAAGTTATTTATTCACGCGTTCATTGCCAGACCAGCAAAAAAAATGCATCATTTGACGTCTTTTTCCGTCAATGGCAGTGAATGAGTTAAAGGACTGGGTGGCTGATAGGCCAAGAATCTTGAAGTCGCTTGGCCGCCATCCTGCTCCTCCCAGGAAACCTCTCTCGGGCTACGCGTTGTGTATGGAAATGCCGATGTGTGTTGCGGTACACTGCGCTAATCGCTAGTACCAAGATTGTGGATAAACATTTCACCGGTAAGTATGATTGAAATGAGAGGCAATCTTTGTTATGAATTTTGAAATTATCATCAATTGTATTGGCATCCATACATGCATTGGATTATGTTTTTGATCATGTAAAGTAGTTTGTTGACCTTTATCCTTAAATTTGTTAATTTAAAATTAAGAAAAAAAATGAAAATATATCAATTTAAACTCAAAAACTATCTAATCTATTTTTATTTATTTTTTTTACAATTATGCCGATTTTGTAATTGTGGAATGTAATAATTGAATTTCGATTAATTGAACTGCCCTACATATTAACCATGCCCCTAGCACCCCAACCCGCCGGGTCCCAAGAGCCTATGAGCCATCTTGATCTAATCTGTACATGCAGTGCAGATAGAATATACAGCAGTCTGCTCGCGAGGTGGGAGTCACAAGATGGCCGCCCTGTGACCTCAACGGCCTGCATAGGCGTGAATGGGCTATATCAGCCATCCAGTCCTTTATTTAAGTCAGTGAAGTCGATGCTTGTTTTCAGCACTCGCCTGTTATCTGAAGCTGAGCCCTGATTGGTCGTTGCATGAGGCCTGAGAAACTGTGATGTCATTTTCAGGCGACGGCAAGTGGCAAAAAAAGGGGTGGATTTTGTTGCGTAACTCATATTCCACAAACTAAAATATTAACTCATTAGCTCCCAAAAACGTATAAATACGTCATATTTTAAATGTTTTAAGTGTCCCAAAGACGTATTTATGCGTTTTTTGGTTGTTTTTTTATGCCAGAGCATAGAGAAGGCTTTTATGCAGTCTCTCTACTGCAGAAAATGGTTGAGTGGCAGCAGAGTATAAGAGATCAACCAGGCCATGTTAAAACTCCCACAGTTTTCCCACAGTTCTAAGCAGAATTGTGAAAAACGATGAAACAGCCATTTTCTTTTGCTAATTGCTGCACAGTGGAAACGGATAGGAATATACTTTTTTTCCCTGATAATAGAAGAGACTCTAATCTCTCTTCTGGTATGTTCCATATTTTTATAGCTATAGAACATAATATTTCACGGGCCTTGAAAAATCAATCAAAATCCAGGAAAACACTGGGGTGAAAATGGTTGGGAGTGAATGAGTTAATCAGAATGTTGCTTAGACAACTTGGCACATATTATTGTAAAGAAAATATTGAGGTTGACATATAACAGTATCTATGCACTAATGGGTGTGTTACATTACAGTTGAAATGCAGTAAGCCTTATTAAGCTTTTGTGTATCTTAAGGTGGCTTGGCTGCAGTGATCTACACAGACACCTTACAGACCATCATCATGATAGTCGGATCATTCATTCTCATGGGCTTTGGTAATCCGTTCTCTCGCATCTATTTTAGCGCTATTTTGGATATTGTTTGTAACGAGTCATAATAAAAGATCCGTTTTGTAGCCTTCAATGAAGTGGGCGGCTATGAAAGCTTCCAGGAACGCTACATGAAGGCCGTCCCTTCCATCACGGGGAACATCAGCCAAAGTTGCTACGAGCCTCGGCAGGACTCTTTTCACCTTTTTAGGGACGCTATAACGGGAGACCTGCCGTGGCCGGGCCTGGTGTTCGGACTAACTATTCAAGCCATGTGGTACTGGTGTACTGATCAGGTGAGTCAAATGGAAAGTGCATTCAAGGTCATAAAAAAAATAAAAAAATTCTGGCTATTTTGGTTGGATGTTTACTACTTTGATCTACTATTTCCTTTGTAACCATTACCAAACGACGAATGTGCTTTTGCCTCTATGTTTTTATTGACACTTTATTGAACCACACAGAAAGCTGTTTGACTACAATTTGAGTATGCCAAACAAAAAAAACATGCATTTTACAAATTCATATTACAGATTAGAATATTTGGATAAATAGTAAAACCAAGTGTACAAATATTGTTCATTTTTGCAGAAACAAAACTAGAAGCTGTGGCTACCAGAATTATTTTGTAAAAAAAAAAAAAAAATATATATATATATATATATATATATATATATATATATATATATATATATATATATATATATATATATATATATATATATATATATAAACAACTTTACATTACTTTTATACATCCTCTATTGTAGATGCATTTTTCATTATGAATACCAATTCTGTTAACATAAATGTATGTATAATTTGTGATTGTCTCACTTAGTTTGTAAGTACACTACCATTTGTACACGATATAGCTACATCGTTATCAATTTGATAGTTAGATTTTTCCATTTACATTTTATTCGAGTTAATTTTTTAGCAATTTAACTTATCAAGTACCGTATTTTTAGCACTATAAGGCGCACCTAAAAGCCTTCAATTTTTTTCAAAAGCTGACCATGCGCCTTATAATCCAGTGTGCCTTATATATGGATCAATATTGAGCCGCAACAGGTTTCACTGTCAAGACGCTATCTTGGATCGCTAACTAATGCTAATACTTTACCTCAGAGAAAATATTAAAACAGCTGTTTATTCATTTTGGGAGTGAATGGAGTTGTCAGAAAGATGGTTTGTAATCTATTAATAAAGTTTGAGTGACCGAGCTAACTGTTTTGTTGACATTCCCTTTAGCGCAGCACCATCTAATGGATGCATAACGTAACCCCAGCCTCTACTGTAGCGCCTTATATATGGAAAGTTTTAAAATATGTCATTCATTGAAGGTGCGCCTTATAATGCGGTGCGCCTTATAGTGCGGAAAACACGGTACTCGTTTTTTTGTTTGGGTTTTTTTTTTTTTTTGTGACGGTCCTCTTCAGTTGGGAAGTACCTTTGAAGCAATAAGAATTGAAGGTTACTTACTCTTTAAACACAATTGTGTTAATTTATCAACTTGTTTGTCTCCAAACCATGTAGGTGATTGTGCAGCGTTGCCTATCAGCCAAGAATTTATCCCACGTTAAAGGTGGTTGCATCTTATGCGGCTACCTGAAGCTGTTTCCCATGTTCCTTATGGTTTTCCCCGGAATGATCAGCAGGATCCTCTACTCTGGTGAGTGATGCTCATTTTTCTATACCATTTGCCAATGCAGCTGAGCTGCGCTTTACTTTTTTGCAGATGTGGTGGCATGCGTCGACCCGGACGAATGTGTCAAGCACTGCGGGGCCAGCGTGGGCTGCACCAACGTCGCTTATCCCAAACTGGTGGTGGATCTGATGCCCGACGGTGTGTAGATGAGGACCTTGCCTCCCCGTCATCCTCCGCCTTTTAATTCAACCGATGCATTCTCAGGTCTGCGTGGCCTCATGCTGTCCGTCATGCTGGCCTCGCTCATGAGCTCCCTGACCTCCATCTTCAACAGCGCCAGCACCCTCTTCACCATGGACATCTACACCAAGATGCGTCGCTCCGCCACCGAGAAGGAGCTCATGGTCGCTGGCAGGTTAAACAAACGCTTGACGCGAACGCGATCCTTCTGGTTCGGCTTCGTGTAAGGCGCTTTATGTTTATGGCAGGGTGTTCATTTTGGTGCTGATTGGCGTGAGCATCGCGTGGATCCCGGTGGTGCAGTCGGCCCAGAGCGGTCAGCTCTTTGACTATATCCAGTCCATCACCAGCTACCTCACACCGCCCGTCGCCGCCGTTTTCATCCTGGCCATCTTCTGCAAGAGAGTCAATGAGTCTGTGAGTTCCCGCTGTGCAAGTGGTTAGTTAAGGTCATTTACCAGCGGCTCGGAAAAACAGCGAGGTGAACTTTGCTCCGTTTATCGTCTTGTTAAAGAATGACTGTGCAAAGGTCTTGGCTTTTGCTGCAGCTTTTTGTTCAGTGTTGGGTAATGAGGGTGACGTAGCCCATTTTGCCGTTTTGTCGAGGTAGAAGAGTGGTTGTTAAAACTTTTACAGCAAGTACCAAAAATATTTAGCGCTTCAAGTAGGACATAGAGAGCAACATTAAAATATACTAGTGTAGTAGCGTAGATGAACCAGAGTTTTTATTTAATAAATATTATTGTCAACCACTGTAAAATTATGCCGTTAAATTGTAAATTTAATTTAATTTTTCATTTATGTAAAAAAAAAAATAAATAAATAATAATACTACTAATAATACTAATAATAATAATAATAATAATAATTATTATTATTATAATAAACAGCTCAAATTCACTTGTTCGTCTGGTGTTCCTCAAGGTTCAATTCTAGAGCCTCTGCTGTTTTCATAGTATCTTCCATCTTAGGAAAACAGCGGCGGTTGTGCTCTATAAAATATAGAGTTGAGTTGAGTGATGGAAGTCAGAAGTCTAACTGCATGCATTGATATAAAAATATAATTAAAAACATAAATAAGAAATATATATATATATATATATATATATATATATATATATATATATATATATAATATGTACTTATATCTGTGTATATACAAGTAAAAATAAATACAAAAAAAAAAAAAAAAAAAAAAAAAAATATAAATCTAATTTATATAAATATAAAAATAAATGTTGAAATAAATACAAAAATAAATATATGAACAGAATTAAATAATCAATAAACAAAAATGCTCTGTTCTCAGATTTATTAATTTCATGCTTCAGACGCTCTGTCAGGTCCGAATGTTATTCAACTGACGGGATGGTCCTCATCAGCGTGTCTTGGGTTGGGCTCCGCTGTTGCCACACTGCCTTTCAAATACTCACGCTAGCTTAGCAAGAATGATAATGTCACCAGTTTCAGTGTCAATCATTAGCTTCCACTAAATGCAAAAGAGAAAAGCTGTTTGCTATTTCGAAAGCACGTTATACGTCGGTGCAAATGTGAGTATGAATCGTCTACATGTACCCTGCAATTAATTGGCTGGGATAGGTTCCCCTGCGACCCAAATGAAAATGGATGGATAGATGTTTTAAACAACCTTTCCTTGTTCCACAGGGTGCCTTTTACGGGCTCGTCATTGGCCTCCTCATCGGCCTATCCAGGATGATCGCAGAGTTTGCTTACGGCACGGGCAGCTGTGTGGAGCCCAGTAATTGTCCCACCGTCATATGTGGCGTTCACTACCTCTACTTCGGCATCATCCTATTTGTGGTTTCCTGCATCGTCATCCTCGGCGTCTCCCTCATGACCAAACCCATCGGCGACAAACACGTAGGCAGTGTCTGACTTAATTATGACAATAAGCGCCGCATGTTCACTCTTTATGTTTTGCATTGGATCTAGTTGTATCGGCTGTGTTGGAGCCTGAGGAACAATACGGAAGAAAGAGTTGACCTGGAGAAAGACGACTGGGTGGAAAATGTCAACACGATGGAAATGGAGGGTAATTGTCACGATATTAAAATAACCAAATTGGTGCGGTTATGACATTTTTCACTGGCATGGTATTTTGGTTGGCTCACCGTACCTCCAGATACTACTTGTTATAGCATTAGCATCGGGACTTAGCGGGCCTGCGAATAGCGACGTTATGTTCTGGAGTTGGATCCCAAAAACCCAAATAAGATTTTAACTTTTATTCGCATAACTTGGCGTAGAACAAACTTGACTCGACGAGAAACAACGAGAATGTATCGAGAATCACGAGACGCAAAGCTAACTTGGGCTGTGGAGGTGCACAGAGGAACAGAGGTAATAAACCGACAAAAACACACCCTTCTCAGACAGGCTGATATAGAGAGCGAATCGATCTGATTGGTTGTGGCTATACATGTGGGTAACAGGAGTGACATGGAATTATCTGATTGGCTGTTGACCAGATAAAGAGATGAAAGATTCCTAACATCACATAGCTTCTGACATCACATAGCTTACAACCAGTTGAAACTAGATGCTGGTTACATCAGTTCAAAACAGACACTTGACCTCACGGTCATGACACAAACATGACCCTTGCATGACCCTAGTCATAACAGTAAACATAACCCTTGCATGGCCCTAGTCATGACAAGCGAAAATCTGTTTACAGGACCACTCAAATACATTGGCATTTTTGTTGTTGTTGTTTTTACAAACAACCAAAAATGTTCAAAAATCGCTGCTAAATATTCAAAATATATTTACCATGAAAATAGGAATTGGGGAGGGGGGGGGGGGGTGGTTATGTAAAAAAATAAATAAACTGCTAGAAATGAGCACATATGCTAATGCTAGCTTACCTCTGCTGCTGTGCTGTACTCTGTATGTTGCAGTATTTTACTCCAGAGTCTCCACTTTGCTGCAGTGATCTGCTCTGCCGACATTGATATGCCGTCATTTTTTGAGTAGAATTACAGGAGACCTGGAATAAAAAATAAAATAAAATAAAATGACACTGCAATGTACAAGCCTGGCATAAAAAAAAAACGAAAAAAAAAAAACATTTCACATTTTGCTACCATTTCAAATATGTGAGAAAAACATTGACAATCCACACATGCAATTTCTGTTCAGAACCAGAGGAGGAGCCCGGCTTCTGCAAGAAGGCGCTAATGTGTTTCTGCGGCCTGGAGCGAAAGAAAGCTCCAAAGCTGAGCAAAGAAGAGGAGGACGAGCTGCAGAGGAAGCTCACAGACACATCCGAAGTGCCACTATGGAGGAACGTTGTCAACGCCAACGCTATCCTACTCCTCTGCGTGGCCGTCTTTTTTCACGGATTTTACGGCTAATCGTGCTCTTTATATACGTATGCATCGTTGGTGTCGGGCCGAAGTCACAATTTCACTTTTTTTTTTTTTAATTCTATATTCTTGGTCAGTCCACACTTGTGGATGTCATTCTTATGAATTATTGGCTAATCAAAAAGTATTGAAAACGGCCTGATCTTTTTGATGATGCAATGTAAATGTTTTGTGGGTCTCATGAAAAATGGAGATGCAAGGTTTTGGCCAGACGCCAACAATATATGTATAAATGTGGATTTATAATAATAATAATAATAATAATAATAATAATAATAATAATAATAATAACAATAACAATAATAATTATTATTATTATTGGCAATCCTTGTGTAAATTTACATGTTGTCTATGTCACGATTGTTGTTGTGTTAAACAAACACCAACTAAAAAGAATTATTGTCGCAATTTGTATATTTGCACTGACTCGGACTAATCTAAACAGTTCCAAAACTGCTTCACATGCGGATCCAGTGTTAATAATTGAAAAAAAAAAAGCTACTTTATTTATTTTAAGTGTATCAGCTGATGTGTGTCTGTCCTACCTCAGTCCTTTTATTATCCAAGTCCACAATTTACTTTTCCCCTTTGCACTCTGTTGATTCAGGCGTTAATAATAAATAATAATAAAAACGCACTTCTCTTGATTTACCTTTAGAGGTCACTGTTCTCACCTAAACAAACAATCTTTCAAACTGTTTTAATGACTCGCATGACATTTCTGGACAATAAAGGTCGTCCTTGAAACGTGACACCATCAATTAGGCTGTCTAATTAGCACGTAATGTCAAACTGCCACATACTGAACGTCTTTCTTCCTTATGGCATCCTGTTTCGACACAATGTCTCAACGTTTATGGCTTAATGTGGTTAATGAGTAAACAACAAACGTGTACTTGTTTATTTCTTCTTTGTTTCTTTTTATCATTGTATGCATTAAATTGTGGCATGTATATGATACGCATATGTTTGTGATTTACTCTCATGTTACAAATATATTCTTGCAAAATTACCAGTTTTCTGTCATAATACTCCGAATTGATTCTTCAAAAATTGTGGCTTATATAATACGTAATATAAATTTTCTCCCTGTAATATTCGTTTTCAGTTTGACCTAAATACTCCTACACATAGCTATCACAATATTATACTATATAAATATATTTGTTTAAATTAAAAAAAATAAAAAATCACTAAAATCTATAGCATATTTTGACAATTTTATACCATAAAATAATATACATGTCCAGTCCAGTTTCAGAAAGGGCCACCACAATGTGGTTCATGGTGGCCCCATATGCTAATTCATTTGCCTCTTCAGCATTAAAACTCTTTTTTTTTTTTTTTTTTGCCTTACGTAGTCCTCGGCTTTTTTTTTTTTTTTTTTAAACTTGTATTTTTTTTTTAAGCTATATTCTGAAGGTGTGCTTTTGAAAACAGGTTTAACACGATTTGTTGTGCAACAACCTTGCTTAATGTTAAAGGGAAGTTACAGTGCATGGTCACTCTCAATAGCTAAATAAAACAAACAAACAAACAAACATGTAATTCCCATTCAAGTGCTGCAGAACTGTGCTGCTGCGCTGTGACGCTCTCTTGTTTAATTCATCATTCCAAACACTCATGAATACTTGATTGAGCACGAACATTTGATTTCGAACATAGCATGCTTTATCCTAGACAATTCAACCTTAACTCGATGAAATAATGACTGCAATCTTCGTTCGCGTTGACTTCCTGATGTGCACGAAAGCCAGACTGAGTCAAGATGTTGAGATTTCTCTGACATATTACTGCGCTAAGCTCATTTTCTCATTAGCGTCTGCTAATTAGCTTGACAGGAAGCTGCAGGACTGGACAAAAGGAGGCCACTTGCTTTTACACTAGACACAATACTATGGCTTTTTGTAAGTTATGTAACAAAATGATTTGTGATATTTTTCTTCCATGGATCTGAGGATTTATTTATTTTTTTTTGGGGGGGGGGGGCTTCATCTTGACTGCTGAATATATTTATAGGAAATAGTGTTGTGAAAAATTGTGATTGCAACAATATGGACAAGCCACTTCTCTGATGAAAAGAAACCACATGGGCGCCATGTTATAACAAAAGGCACCTTTGTGTTTATTTTTTTCATTTTAATAATAATAATAATAATAATAATAATAATAATACCTTTATACCATCTGCACCACAACTTAGACCTGGTTACACCTGGTCTAAAGTCATTTGCTTTCTGTCACCAAATTGTCAGGTACGCCAGGAGCGTGTAACAGAAAACGCCCTTGGTCCAGCAGAATGTCTAAGGTGAAGTGCAATCTGCCAAATTCTCAAACATGGTAAAATAGACTTGCCACAACACGAAAACTAAAAATGTATTAATTTTTACGCCGAACACACGCTTGCCTGTCTACAAAAATAAGGCCTCAAGTGTTTATAAATACTTTTATGTCATCATATTATAATTAAAGGTTAGTCAAGTAAAACAAATTGTTGACAATAATTTATAATTTGTTCTATGCAGTCCCTATGCAGTCCCTTAAACCTGACATTCTGATGAATGTCATGTTTATGGATCAGGTAACAACCAATCAGGGCTCAGCTTGCAAATGTCACATGACCAAATGTAAAAAAACAGGTGAGCTGTGTTTAGTCGTTACCTGTGGAGCAACTGTGACGTCATTTTCACTCAAGAAGCAAAATGGCCGCCCCCTGAGATAGATAAAAAAAAAATGGCTGGATTTTGCTGCTTACTTCATATTCCACAATAATACGCAATATTTTTTATTTATTTTTTTATTTATTTTATTTTATTTATTTATTTATTTATTTTTATATAATACGCAATATTAATCACAATGTTGTGTTTAGACTAGACAGAACATATTATTGTGAAGGAAATGACAGATTTTAACATGAGGTGCTTCTGCCACACTTGAATCTTGTAAACATGACTCATGTCAACAATGGATGAAATGCATTCGTAGCTTGGAGTCAGCATGTTTTTACCGAACATGATTTGTTCGTGAATTTATGCTTCATTTCCTTCTCTCGGCACTCTGTCGATTGGATCTGCGTTTGTGTCAGCTTCCTGTGTGTGTATAGAGGGGGGTTGGCTGTTAATGTTTCTGATTGGCTGAAATATTTCCACTTCTGGCAACTTAAAAAAAAACACACAAAAAAACGCGACGCTGCCTGCAGAGCCACTGCAGTGTGTGCTGCAGCGATGGGGATGGGAGGGAATGTGCGATAGTGAGCGAGAGCAGAAGCGAGAGAAAGAGTGAGCAGAGTGCGCATGCGCGGCAGTGAGGCGCGCTCGCCTGGAACCGACCAAGGAAGAAGAGGAGGAGGAGGAGGAGGTGTTGTTATGAGCAGGGCTGATAAGAGCGGGACGGCGAGGAAAGCAGTGCGGTGCAGCTAGATTAAAGAGCCCGGTAGGACTAAATTACACACCGGGGAGGAAGAGGAAAGGATGGAGACAGCCGAGAGTGACGCTCCGACGCACACCGGAAGAGGCAGAGCGGCGGCGTGAAGGACAAAAGAAAAGGGATGCGGACGTGCCTCCACCTTGCCTCGTCCATCTTAACATTCCCTTCATCCTCATCCCGCCGGGGAACAGAACTAGCAACCTTCTCCTCCTGCTTGCCGAACAAACACTTGAACGAGGCTTAAGGTGAGGATGATGATGTTTTTCTATTATGTGTGAGGTGCAGGTAGCCTTACATGGCTGTTGCATCATCACACATGCATGACTGTTGATTTTTGCTCCCAGTGCGGTTTGTGGGAGGAAAAATAAAGTCAAATGTGGATTATATATGACAATAATGTATGTGTTGAATGTCAGATGAAATACTATTTTAGGCTCCATGTAGCCCACAGGCGGCAGGTTCCCCACCCCAGCTGTGTTATTTGGACGTCTCGAGTAGTTTGGACATTTGGCAGACCTCAGACAGTGTGCATGAGGTGTGTGCGCGTGCGTGTGCGTGTCATCCCAACGTCGGTACTGCAGTGGGAAAACGTTGCCATTGCATAACCGGATCTCGTGAACGCACCCCTCTCGCTGCTCGTGCCAAAAAACCTTCTCCATCTTAAATATTTTTGCCCGTCAACGACGGCTTGTCAAGACAGCGAGCCTTTTTGGAAAAATCAATCAGCCTTAATCAATCGAGCCGCCCTCGGCGTATTGCGGAAGCTCATCAATCATCCATGAGGCGGCGGGTGATTGCTTATTGCTTTTTCATTTTTCTGCCTGCGTGCACCATGTTGTTGCCGCCGCCGCCGCCGCTATGGGAACAATGAAGAGCACTTAACGGAAATGAGTTGCAAAATGGCCGAAGTCAACAATGGATGGCGGGGGGGTGGAAGAAGCATCATAAGAAAAAACTGAATCGCCATCAGTCCTAACACGTTCAAGTGAGCAACTACATTATCTCCGTGGAGATTTGCACTCAAGGTCACCGCATGTTACATAATCAAAAATACGACATAATACCCTGCGTGCTGCGTTTTTTACCAGCCGAGGCTCGAATGTGGCTCAACGTCGCTGGCATATCTGAACGCACGCCTTCGCCATGACGACGGCACGCGGCCGTCTCCATGCCGACTCGTGTAAGAGACAGATGTGAAAAGGATGAGGAGGACGGACATGTTTCCATTGAGAGAAGATGACGAGAGAGAGAGACGGGGTCGGCATGGAGACGGACTGATGACTCATTCAGAACATTCAGAACCCTTCTTCCTTAAATCGCCTCCAATCACAGGTGAATCAGCTCAGAAAAGATACTTAATTTAAGGTATTTCATTTGATTGTTTCATATCATCAACTTAAATTAACAGTTAACCAAAATCCTCATGTCTTCATTTGAGATGGAACCAACAGCAACACCAGAGAGCTATCCATGGGTGAAAAAAAAACAACAATTGCGAAGCTGCGAGAAGATGTAAAACAACTCGATATTCACCACATTTGACAATTCGAGGTTACGAACGACTTGCTCAAATATTTGACTGATTGCATTTAAGGTAGAAATGCGCTATTCATACAATCACTTACTGCAATTATGACTTTGCTAACGTTAGCATATAACGTTAGCATAGGTTAGCATTAGCAACGGATTATGGCACATTCCATTTTAGGTCTGTGCCATAGGAAGGGAATTCTGTCAAACTGAAGACCCCTGTTGTGACCAGTACTGTATGGAAATGTATTTACTTTTACATTTTTTTCAGCAAAATTGTAAATATTAGTGATGGGTGAGTAACAAAACTTGGTATCAGTGCTGACAACATCAGCCTTGTTCGACAGTATCGGCTGCCCTTTTGTGGCCATTTCGCAAGCAGGAATTAAAAATTAGAATTTGAAGAATAGTAAACAGCCATTAATTCCATACAATTTTAAGGGAAAATGTTATATTGGGATATATAAGGCTTTTTTTTTTTTTTTTTTTTTTAAACTGATTTGGGGTTTTTTGGGGTTAATTTTATGTATCAAAAGTACGAGTGTTATCAGTATTGGTGACTACCGTATACTCAAGAGCCAAGTACACACTAAAAGTGGTATTGAACATCAATAACAAATGCATTAACAACAAAAAAATACAAAAAAATAAAAAATAAAATAAATACAAAACATTTAATTTCTATTAGATACCAGTACGAGTTCTGGATTAGTCACAGATACTGATACCAAGTACCAAGTATCAGTACTCACCCATCCAGTCTTTATACGTACCTATTCGTTGTAAACATATTTTTATGGATGCATTAAGTGCAATTTTGGACCTATATATTACATTACTATTGCAAATGACATTAACTAGTATATCCTGCTCAAGTTTGCTTTTCACACAACAATTTAATAGGATAGCATGTAATACGACATACATTTGTGCTCTTTCATTTTTTAGTTATTTTTCACTCTTATTATTTTTGAAAGTATTCGTGACCTGTTTTGACCACAATAATTGAGCTTTTTTTTTTTTAACAAATGATTTATGTATTTATTTATTTATCATAAAACTATTATTTCTACTAGTGCTACTATTACTGCTAATAATATTATACGGATTTAGTGCAGAATACCACAAAATAAGCGGTCCCTTATCTTTTTACCGCGCAGCTACAAAACCTTTAATACTAAAAAAAACGTACCTCTGTTTGAAGGTGAATGTACCAACTGTACATTTATTTAACTGATTATATTAACTCATTTACTCCCAAAAACATATAAATACGTTCTATTTTAAATATTACCATGCTCCCAAAGATGTAATTATACGTTTTGGCTTTGATGCAACCTCTGAACTGAATGCTTGAAGCAATGGTAGTTATTACAAAAAACGGCCAGCAGATGGCAGCAGAGTATAAGAGATCAAAAAGCTCTTTTCCCCAATATTTTAAACAGATTTGTGAATAATGATGAAACTTAGCCATGTTCTAATGCTAATTGATGCAAAATGGAAACAGCTAGAAATACACTTTTTTTTTCCCCTGATGAAAGAAGATACTTTAATCTTTCTTTTGGTAGGTTCCATGTTTTTATAGCAATAGGACACAATATGCTATGGGCCTTGCAAAATCAGTCAAAATCCAGTAAAACAACGAAAATGTCCTGGGAGTGAATGAGTTAAAGGCAAGCAAACAAAAAATAAATAAACACTAGACTATCTGAGATGACAGTAGTTCTGTCTAACAGTACAGGAGAGAAAGAAAACAGGGCTGGAATATTAGCATCAATAGCGTCAATTCAATGGTATGGGGGAAAAATAATCTACTTTTTTTTTTGTACGCATTCCCACCGAATACCCATGAGGACAGGTATGCGTGCGATGATGTTTGTGTCTGATATCTGCTTGCCGTGCGTTTGTCTGTCAGCCCAATGGAATGCAAAGCATGGGTCACAATGAGGGTGACAATGCTGGAAAACGCGCGCGCGTCTCCCATCCTCCTAATGTTTGTGATGACAACCAGCAGGTCAGATGCCCACCTTGATTTCATGAGAGGAGTCTGCAGACATGCAACTGCGGGAAAAATCTTGCGGCGCTTTGCACTTTTCAAGCGGCGGTCGGGCTGGGATGAGCTCCTTACGTAACAACAGAGGGCGAGCGTCGATGAGCGTATGGAGGCTGCGCCAAAAGACGAGGAGCTCTCTTATCGGCCCGTCTCGTGTCGTGTTGTCTGCAAATCAGAGAGGGGTAATTTTAGCCGCTTTTTCTCCTCCGGATCAAAGACTCTTCTTTGCTTCATCTCTAATGTGCTGTTTATAGCCACAAAAAAACAAGAGTGATCTCATTACTTTCTATTTTTAATATAGACTTTGGAGTCTTCAGTCAACTTGGCATATTCTCACACTACCACGAAAGTCACGGCTGGCACCTCTTCTTCTGTAGAATATGAGTTACGCAGCAAAAATCCACCAATTTTGAGCCATTTTGGGCGGCCATTTTGCCACTTGCTGTTGACTGAAAATGACACAGATGAGATGAGCAATGATTGGTCATTACTTGAAGCAACGAGATGGATGAAAACAGGTTAGATTTTGCTGCTTAACTCATATTCAATAAATGCAATATTAATCAAAATGCGGTGTTAAGACTACTAGGTGGACAGACAGCATGTTATTGTCAAGAAAACCTATATGTAAGTGCAGTGTTTAATGTTAAAACTGCAAACTGTTACAGTGGCATTTATGATGAACAGACCTAGTGTGCAAAAACACTGTTTCGGTTTTACTTTCTGTAAACATTGGAGAGATGGTGCCCGTTGGTATCTGTTATTCTGGTTAAATAAAAAAAAATAAAAAATGTATGTAAAATGTTTAAATGCCACTGCCTTATGAGATATGTTATTCTGCGTAACCTCCTGACTACCAGCAATTCAAATTTGTCCTCTGTAGTGGACCTTTTTAAACCTGAATATCTCCCACCCACTTTATTGAACAAATTTAGGCTTTTAATGTTGTTAGCATATTTTCTATAAGACTCTTAAGAATACATTAAAGTATTGTTTTAATTATTTTAACTGTATTTAACTCATTCACTGCCAGTCATTATAGAAAATTTTTACATTTCCAATACTCGCGTGATATTACATTCAATAATTATATATAAACCGAATCTACCAAATAACAGAATAGACTCCCTACTTTTTGTCCCGTCCCGTTCTTTTATAATTGACAGCAGAAAAATGTAGGTTTGCCAAAATACAGCCATTTCTCCCATGGACTCTGAAACTGTGTTTATTTCCTATAAAATGGGGCAATGATGTCATCTACCGGTGGTTGGGCATCAGTAAAGTTGTTTCCAAGTTTGATATTTACAGTGGAGCATGCTCAGATTCGCCCCCATTTAGCACCGCTCTAAAAAATACAATTGACAAGTATACTTGTCAAAGGCAGTGAATGAGTTTTAAGTTTAAAAAAAATGTCCTCTGTAGTGGACACATCATATCTTTAAAAATAAAGACTTTTTTTTTTTTTCACAAATTTCTTTTGCAGGAATCCAATTACTTCACAAAGATTGGGGAATATCAAAATAAACATGATTGGACATTTTTTTTCCCCTGGTAGAAGAATAAAAATAAAAAGAAAGGAAAAAATTACCAAAAGCCTTCCCAGAAGACTGGAAGCAATTGCAGCTCTATTTCTTCGACGTTCAACTTCCTGTAATGCCCAGGTGTCTTAATATTTTTTACCATAATGTCTGAAAAAACAAAACAAAAAAAACACCAGTAGCCTGTAACAAAAATGGTTTAAACATATTGTGATCGTGATTCTAAAAAAAAAAAAAAAAAAAAATACAAAAGTACTGTGTGAATATTTTCTCTTTATAGACATCACATTCTGCTATTAATAATACTATTAATAGCAAAAGGCTTTCAATATCTGTGACAGCTTAGACAAAGAGTGTGTGCAAAAAAAGCGCGTGTGCTGCTTGAGAGCAGGAGAATCAAAATTGAGACGTGAAACAGTGAAAAAAAAAAAGCTTGTAACTGTAAGTACCTCAGTTCAGAGGTACCTTTGTTCACAAATCGAAGTGTAGATCACATTTCAACTCTGTTGCTAAACAAGGTTATTTTAGTAAACTAAAACTAACGGAAAAAATCAAACTAAAATTAAAAAAACAATTTCGTTAATTAAATAAAATTAAAACGAAAATGCTTTTTAAAAAAAATGAAAACTCACTGAAAACTACATTTTAGGTTTCCAAAACTAACTAGACTACGTAACTATAATTATAGGAAAACTATCCTTCGTTTTAGTCTTTGGTAATTAATTTAATGCATGAGCCTTTGGGAATGATTTTAAATGTGATTTTAAATAGATTTATTTTGATATTAGCTCGAATAAGGACGTTTGAAAGTGTGTCACACAAAAGTGACATCTAGCAGCAGCCAATAGAAAAGCACCTTCAGTTGATGTCACTCCCATGGTGTTTTTTTTTTTTTAAATATTGCACACAAGTAATTTTTAAAAACTAAATCTAATACTGAAACTAACTAAAACTACACTAAAAGTAAGCATTTATTAAAGAACTTATACAAATAAAAACTAATAGAACCACCCTGAAAACTAACTCCATTTAAAAAAAATAAAACAAAAACAAAATCAAAACTAACTAAAATGAAAAATTCCCAAACTATAATAACGCTGTTGCTAACCAAAACAGAAGCATGTTTATGTTCCAGGGAGCTGTGACTTACAACACACAATATGCAATCTGGTTGTACATAGTGTAGCCTAACCTAGCATAGCATAGCATAGCATAGGATAACATAGCGTAGCGTAGCGTAGCATAGCGTAACGTAACGTAGCGTAGCGTAGCGTAGCGTAGCACAGAATAGCAGAGCATAGCATAGCATAGTGTAGCGTAGCATAACAAAGCATAGCATAGCGTAGCATAGCATAGCACAATATAGCATAACATAGAAAAGCATAGCATAGAAGAGCATATCATAGCATAGCATAGCATAGCATAGCATAGCATAGCATAGCGTAGCGTAGCGTAGCATAACATAGCATAGCATAGCGTAGCATAGCAAAACACAGCATAACATAGAAAAGCATAGCATAGCATAGCATAGCATAGCATAGAAGAGCATAGCATATCATAGAATAACAGCCAAAATGGAAAAAAGAAAAAAAAAAAACAGTTGGAATTTAACGATGACCATATAAAAATATTACAGAAAAGCGGTACATACCCCTCTGAACTGGATGTTCAGTACAAAGAAAAAAACGTTTGAATTGCACACAGGAAGCTGAAGATTCAACCCCATAACATAACTGAGACACCCCGTTTTCTTTTTAAACTTTTTTTTTTTTGCGTTCAAAAGGATATCATGCTACCAATTGCTGTCCCTTTATGACATGCGTGTGAAAGAGTGAAGGAACAGACGAAGGCTATTTTGAGGCCACAGTGAGTGCAACTGGGTGTGGAGCAAGGAGGCAAACAGACGAATGGTGGAATGGCACACGGAGGGACGACGTTTCTAATATGGCCGCTGCTTCATGTGAGAGTGAAGGCGTGTCGCCGTTGAGGGCGAGGCAGGGGCGCAGGAAGCGCTGATGTGCGCATGCATACACAAACCAGAAATAGAAGCCTGCTCTGCTGTGCCGCCTTTTTCCTTCTTCTTCACTCAGCATGTAGGTCACCTCCTCTGCTCGCTTATTTTGCCTCAGTGAATCATCACTGTGCACAAAATGAAGAACTGAGGTGTTGTCCTGCCTCTTCCTTTTCTGTTTGTTTTGTTTAATACAACGTCTCACCCACTTGCTTGATGTTGTTGGATAGAAATCCCTTGAGATGCGTTCTCATACGTTTGAGAGTGCCATGGATGACGGAGTGTTGACGGAGAAGGAAGCACGTCTGTCACTGTCACCTGCTCTCAGCCGACATCTGTTTATTTAACACCTACACTGTCACGCAAACCTTTACAAAGGCAATAATGCTCTTTTTTTTCTTTTTTTTAAAAAATATATTTGCACAGGTGGCAACAGTACACGCATTTTGTGCTTAAGTAGAAGCACAGATAGATACAAACAGAGCAACTGCTCTACTTAGCAACGTCCCTGCGCCTCTTTTCCCTTCTTCTCCAAACCGGTAGGTTTTAAAGATGTGGAGCACATCAAGATGGTCACAAGGAAGACTGGCCAATAATTGCAATTTAACTTTTTTACTGCCACGCGTTATGAAAAAAAAAAAAAAACAACTCCACAGTGCCATTTCGCCAATTACGAGCATTCATCAGATTCCGTCACATTTCATTGTAATTCTATGCACCAGCAGCCCATTGAAAAGAGACACAATGCTGCCATCTGCTGGCCATAGTTAGGTGGTGTTTTTGATTCCATAACGCATTGACCAGGCAGCGCTGCACTTAGACGTTGCTTCGTCCATTTAAGAAAAGAAAAAAAAAAAAAAAAACGTAGATGACGTCATTTCACGTTTATGGCAGCATACATTGTGATTTTACTAATCGTAATTAAACGTTTTTGGCAGTCAAAGAGTTAACGTTTGGATTGGAAATATATGTTCTGTTGCATCGGTCCTGGAACGTTTTCTGATCCACATCCCCTTTGAAATGAATTAAAATGTGTTTTTAACGAAGAAAAATGTGCAATATTGGCAGTCCCAATACTTTTTCCTATATTGTATTGTATGAAAACAATAATAGAATGTGAGGAAATAAAAATTAATTGTAATGGGACTAGCAGAGTCACAAAAACAACCATAGCGTTGCTTGTCTGCTTTTAAGGGGTGTGGCCTAGTGAACAGCATCAGAAACATGGCTGGTTGTTGTTCTCGTTAATGTCTGGATGTGAATTTTGGCCTAATGCTACTTGTGATTGTATTTATTTTGTTTGTATGTCTGCAAATGTTGCTCTCCCTTTTTTTTTTTTTCTTTTTCCTAATTTCACTCACGTGATGGTGAATTTGAAGCGTGCTCGTAACTTCAATTTGGGCTTGCGGTGGCTCCAAACTCAAAATACTTGTATGTAGAGTTTCTCTTCAGTCAAGATAATACAAGATGCTTGTGTATTAAAAACAAAACAAAAAAAAGGCCCAGGTTATATGAAAAGCTAGCTAGCTTTGGCTCAGGTTTTCATGCTATCAAAAAGCTAGTTAGCATTAGCTCAGGTAGTCATACTAACAAAAAGCTAGTTAGCTAGCGCTGGATCATGTTATCATCAAAAACACTGTCAAAACGTTCCCATAGATGTGCTAATTTTATAAACTTTTACTACCACAGTGCAGCTCCTTGTATTGAAATACATGTGAAAAAATATTCAATTCAGGAGCACGTGTCACTGTGATGTCAGATGATACATACAGTAGGAGAGTGGTTGGTGGAGTTGTTGTGGGGTGCTAACAGCAAAAGATTGTGTAATATTTAAATGTGGTGTTGCAGTTTCACGAACTTTGGGACACCAAAGAAACGACTTCACATCCAAACCAGCGGGAGGAGCCTCCAGGCTACTTCCTGGTAGATTGCTCAGCAACAACTTCCAAATTTGGTCATGCTTGTGCCAGGACGCTGTCGTCCTTGTGCCCTGCCCCATGGCGAAAACCAGGTGCACTGTGAAAAGGCCTTTAGATGGATTGAAGCAAATCTGTTTCCCTAATTAAGTCGCACAAAAACTCCTCTGCCCTGAAGCAGGAATTAACTTGATCGCTGAGTCATGCTAAAAGTAAAACCTCAGACCTGGACTCAAGCCAAGATGCTCCTTTTGTCACCGGATCGACGCTCGCACGGTTTCACAATACTATATAAAGTGCAGTGTCATAAGTTGCTCATAGATAAATGACTGCTTGGCTGGTTCCAGCGTACAGGGCAGGTACATTACATGGGCAACCTTTGCCCTTGAAATGCATCCAGTGTTATTTTTTAATATGGAAAACACGACTGGTATTAGATTATGGAGGTTGGTGATATATCAGGACGACTATTTGTGCTTCAAATTCTTTCCAAGTACAATTTTGGAGTCTTCAAAGTGCAGTAGATCAATTGAATAGTACGACAGGGTAGGGTATGGGGCTAGTTACTCAGAACGGAAACTAGTCCTCTTGCAATGGATAAACAGGGATGAATGGTTGCATCTAGTCAATAATTTTGCTCTGCCGTCATTCAGCAAATTCCATCACTGATGATGCCCACTTTTTGATGAGCGCTTTATGACGTAGCACCGACTGACGCAGGTTAACGTCCGGATCAGGGTCAGTACAGACGATTCTTCGAAATTCCGTGTATTTCTGCGAGGCTTTGTGTCGTAAAGCGCTTGTCGGAAATCACAGTTCTCAGCACAAAATTTCCACTGGTGACGTTCGTCGTTCGTCGCTGATATGAATCACGAAGACCGCCAAAGAATTCACATGCCTGTTGACAACCATGCAAACATTTGAGTAAACCGTCCCTTGTGTTCTGTTTTTCACAGGTAGATGCGTCAAAGCTATCCGGAGAACGCTTTATCATCGTCCGGAAAGCGAGACGAACAAGAAGGAACACACTTTTAGACTGTTTTATCACTCGCTCGACCCGAAACCTCAACTCCCGTCTCATAGGAATTTACAAAGGGGAATCGTTCCAACGAGCCTCAAAGGACCGCCCTCTTGTCAACACAGAAGTCAGCCACAGTCTGCTGAGTGAACCGGGCAGAGCACAGACAGACATAAGGAACACATAGTTTGAGATTCACTAGGCCTGAAATTGAATTCACTTTGAGATACTTGGAATTTGTGTGAATACAGAAATCCACCAACCTGTAGTGTATGTGTACAAAACTGTGCATCTAACATTATCTATTGGTGCTAACTGAGTGAGTATAATGTTACTTTGACACGTAAGTAGCCAACACCGGTCTAGGAAGCTGGACTGTACTTTCTTAAGCTTTGAATTAAGGTGCTCTGGCTCAAATCTTCAACCCAGCAAGCCCTCATAAGGACTCAGGCTGACAGGAGCCTCCGTCAGGGTCAGGGGCGGAGTCTCTAAAGGCAACAATGGAGGCAGTCATTCGTCCACATGTGCCCTCTAATGGCTGACTTGAACATAACACAATCCAGTTCTCTTGCCTAGAACCAGGCAGGGGCGTCCCGCTCTTCTTTCGAGCCTCTTTGTGTCCATATCCAAATTCCAAATGTCTTGCCTCAGGCGTCAGCCCGTCACCATCCCGATGGACACGGTCAAGATCATCCAATCCGAGAAGTTCCCCAGAGAGTGCACGGTGCCCGTCACCCAACCCCGCTTCGCCCCGCCCCCCAGAGTGGCGTGGGACGGCGGCGGCGAGGGGGAGATCATCGTCAACCAGGCCTGCAGCGACCTGACGCTCGACATGACGGTGGCGACCCCCAGGCCCGTGCCGTCCCCGCAGACCCCCGTCATCCGCAGGGAGCAGAGCTTCTTAGCGCAGCGCAAAACCAGTGCCAACGAGATCTGCTACCACCAGTTCCACTACAAGATGGAGGACGTCATCGTCAACCAGTACGTGCTGCGCTCCTCCTCCACGTCCTCGTCATCGTCCTCGACCTCGTCGGGGCCGCCCATGCCCTGCGAGCCCCTGGACTGCCCCACCTGCGGCCATACCTACAACTTCGCCGGAAAGCGCCCTCGCATCTTGTCCTGCCTGCACTCGGTGTGCGAGGAGTGCCTGCAGATCCTCTACGAGTCGTGCCCCAAGTACAAGTTCATCTCCTGCCCCACCTGCCGCCGCGAGACCGTGCTGTTCACCGACTACGGCCTGGCGGCCCTCGCCATCAACACCAGCATCCTGAGCCGACTGCCCGCCGACCCCAACGGGCCCGTGCAGTGGGGCGGGGACGCTGACCGCAGCTGCTACCAGACTGTGCGCCAGTACTGCCAGTCGGCCTGCACCTGCCACATCGCCAACCCGCTGTCCTCCTGCGGCATCATGTAGACAAAAACGCGGGCGCCAACGTAACGCTGCTCAGCCACACCTTTGTCGACTATAAGCTCTCCCTTTTCCCCTCACTCACTCACACACACACACACATACTGTCAGTAATCCCTCCACAGATGACTTATCTCTATATATTTAATAGCACAGATGGATACTGTGTGGGACTGATGGATGCAGACGGTTCGATAAATAGTTAATATATGTATTTTATGTATGGACTGGAAACCTGTTCACCCTCTCTTGTTTGGTTGGATGTGTTTGTCATCTCTTTTCATGGGAATGCCAGGGGTGGTCAATCCCCCCCATCCCTCAAGGTGAATAAAGATTAAATTAATATCAACACTCGTCTCTCATACTTACTATAGGTGACGCCAAAATTTCTTCACATTGCTTCTTAAAATAACCATTTCTGTCACTACATGTCAATTACGTCAGTTACTCTGGCTGCTCCACCCAAATTTTGACCAGTGGTCCTCAAACTTTTTACACCAAGTAAAACCAAATCAAAATTACAACATTAAAAGAAAATAGGTTAAAAAAAACAACAAAAAAACAAGGCAATGGTTTTAGTTCCAAAAAGTATATTAAATATTATTCTAAGCCACTTTAACAAATGAATATGAATCAGGCATATGTTGCAGAGATTAGTTTGTTATTGACAAAAATACATTGTTTGGACAAAAACGGCAATTTGGAAATTTCTCCAAAAATAACGTCCTATTGAATGCAGAAAATTCAATTTTGAATCACTATTGCCTCCTGTGGCCCCCCAAAAAATATGAAACTGCACACACCCTTTTCCATTTTTTTTTTTTTTTTTTTTTGTGTCACTCACTCACACAAACAAACATGGTCTCCCAGGCAGTGAAGCGAACCCACGCCAACAAGCACTGAAGGAAAGTGACGGTTCAACTCCTCCACCCAGATCAACTGCACACACCCTTCTTCACGTAAGAAATGTGCATGTGACGTCACATCCGCAGACAGTGGGCAGGAAATTCAAACCCGAATCCAGTCTAACAACTATTAGCCAGAGGCTTGCAGGAGTACCCATTGTGAACAGCTAAGGTGTTAAACTACTAATTGTGGGAATGCTGAAGCATTCCCACATATGTTATTGTGATTTTTATTCTCAACACTTTTTTTTGCCACCTAACAACTCTTACATAATACTTCCAATTTACATTGTTCACATTTCAACTCGCTTAAAAAATTAATGCCTCCTGGGTATATATCGTCTGATTCCACATTATTTACACTATTTGCACAATTTAACATTTAATACATTGAACTTGTCCTAAGTATCACTTACCATGCCCACTTCCATATATAAATAACTTATCATCATTACCAGGTGTCTGATATTCCTTAATGGCACAGTTGGTAAAGCGTATTGTCTAGTAACCAAGAGGTTAGAATTTCATAATTTAGCTCTCAATTTTCTTTCAGCATTCCCACGCAATTTCGCCTGCAATTGCACTTAGTCTAGTTAGAAGATGTTTCAGTCATAAATGGTCAAATAAAAAGGCTTTTATAAATATATTTTTGAGGCTGTTACAAAGAGCAGTTTTAAGGTCTCTTTTCATTTCCCAGAGCATAAAAGTTATTAAAAAAAAAACATAAAATGATTTGAAGATTGTAATGTCATAAACTAGGGCGTGTTTTTAGCCTCACTGCTAGCTTGTGTGTCTTGGGATCCTGCTGCAAAACAAAGTTCCTCGCCTCTAACGTCACTCACAAAATATTTATGTAAATGGACAGAGCAACCAATAAAAGTAAAAAAAAAAAATACACTGTAATGTGAACCTCCAAAACCAAATCGAACAGAAGACGCACGTGTCGACATTAAGTGAATGTTGTGTTGTAATCCAAACAGAGATAATTCTGATTTCTTTCTTTACCGAGTCTCTTTCTCCTTTTCATTTGTATTGTATGTATTCATGCACTAAAAAAGTATGTCGCAACACAATCATGAGGAATTAAATAATTACTTAATTTACATTTATTGCAAATAACGTAATGTACCAAAATAAATGTTGAAAAACAAGCAGTTCTAAAAAAAAAAAAAAAAAAAAAAAAAAAAAGTAGGTTTTCACCTGCACATAATGGTTCATAATTATTAGGAAAAACTCATTTACCATATAAACAACAAATCTTGAGACAATCACTAGCATTAGTCTCAATGCTTTTGTCTCTGACAGTATAGACTTCATATGGAAGGAACTTGTGGGTTGCAAAAAAATGTACACAATAAAAAAATACTTTATCTTTTGTCTATATTCTATCCACAAGTATTTACACATCAAATTAACATTCATAGTGAAAGGTATTGCATGTTACAAACGTACATGATACAAAATACTGTAATATTAATCTAACGTGTATATTTATAATAACTTACATTAAGCTAAGACGTTAAAATTATTTGGCATTTCCTGCCGCGTCAGGTAAGGACGGGGAGAGTTCTCCGTCTCATCCTGAACATTTGGCTCAGGTGTCGCCGCGCGGCGTTTCTGTCCAGAGACTGAATCAGTTGGCTGCAACGAAAGAACAACAAGAACACGTTGAACGGAGCCGAGATGAGCATTCAGTGGCCAACAGGAAGCGGTCAGAGAGGGTGGCCGCCCGCCATCTTGGAGCAGCCCCGCATCATCGTGTACCATATGGCACGCGCACGCTCCCCACTAAGAGCTTATTTACAATATTTCCACTCACTCGTTTGTATTTTGAAGACCGGACTCGTTTCTCTTCAAAGACACATGCTTGATCTTCCAGTTCTTGTAGCTTCTGTGTGCGATGTCTCCCTTTTTAGAAAAACAAATTCAGTTATTTTCTTTTTCAAAACTGATCATGTAAAATCCGTCACGCGTTTTCAACCTGCTCTAATTTGGTCATTTTTCATCCGATTTAAAAAATGAGAACATGCTTGCGTTCCCCAAAGCCTTGCCGTTCTAACGGGCCATTTCTGAAATCTGTATCTCAAACCGTTGAGTCGTGAGAGCCTTTTGTTCGAGGTGTGCGCTTTCTCATAGAACTCAATTGAAGCAAAATGTTCGCCCACCTGGTAATTACGAAATGTGTGTGCGTGAATGCGCATATTTGTTAAAGAGACAGTAACCCATTTTCAGTTTGTTGATTATGGCTTAACTTCCACATTTCTTGATCAATTAAAACCATTTAATTGATTAGCTAGGCCAGGGATTCTCACACTACAGCCCACACACAGCGGTGGCCATCTTGGCCAATTGATTAGCTAGGCCAGGGACTTCAGCACCACTGCGCACGCACACACACACAGAGTGGTGGCCATCTTGTCCAATTGTTGAGGTGCACCCAGGATTCTCGGCCCCTGCCCACACAGAGTGGCGGCCATCTTGGCCAATTGATTAGGTATGCCAGGGATTGACCTGATTTCAACAGGAAGTGACCCAGAACAGACCTAAATTCAACAGGAAGTGACTTAATTTCAGCAGGAAGTGACCTAAAAATGACCTGATTTCAACAGGAAGTTACCCTGAACTGACCTAAAATCAACAGGAAATGACCTGTTTCAACAGGAAGTGACCCAGGATGGACCTAAAATCAATAGGAAGTGACCTAATGAATTGGGTAAATCGTTATGAAACAGATTTCTACCTGTATTTTATTGTCCTTAGTTTTGTTGTCCAGTAGGTTGAATGTGCTCATTTGCTGCTCTCTGGAGCCGAGATCGAACTTTTCTGTTAAAAAAATAAATACATGTAAAAAAAAAAAAAAAATCTGCTGTCAAATATTTCACTCAAATGTAAAAACTCACGTGGGTGTGTTGATGTTATGACTGATTCTGAAGCTGATCGCTGTCGAAAATGTCCATAAGAAAAATCTTTAAGCTGTTTGTGTTTGTTGGAAAGACTCTCAAGCTTAGCTTTGTAGAAAGAAAGAGGTTGGCCTAATGACTGACAGCTGCTGGAATCCTGACAAGAGGAGGAGTAGGAGGAAGTCATTAGTAAACAGGATGGCATGATCAAAATAAAAAATTTTTTTTTAAAAAGTCTGTCATTTACCTGAGCCCTCTCCACGTGGTAGCCACCATTAGCAAGCTGCTGCTTGGCGATGTCCTCCCATATTTGGCACACCTGGTCCAAGTACCTGAGCCCAGGACTCAGGTCCGTGGAGAACACCTCACGGGAACCCTGAAACACGGCACGAGATAGGAAGGTGACAAAGAAGAACACAATGACTCACTCATTGTGAGGTATCATTCGTGTTTAACAGTTAGCATCAACTTTAGCTTGTGAACTCATCCGACAATTTTGAATCTTCATTGATGCTAACATGCATGTCAACTCTGAACCCGGAACCTCAGAATGGTGAGACAGCCGTGCTAACTACTAGGTCAGCGATCTTTCCTTTTTTTTTTTTTAAACTAAAAAGAGAAATTGATACCAGTTGCGGCTAGCTAGGGCACTGCCCCCACACTCACCAACAAGATGAAAAGAATGGTGAAAATGGAACAAAAATACTTTGAAATGTACATCTATTTTTTAGCTGAGGATGATTCATACTGTATAATAAATGATATGAAGCTTTCTAGGAGCATTTGGAGTTTTAAATGAGTGATACGCACAACACTATCACGTTTGGTGTTCAGTGACGTGTGAACTTCCAGTTGGCGTTCTCTGTTGAACGTTACCATGAATGACATAATGAAGAATTGCCGGGCATTAAAAATTCATGAGAAAGCTTGAAATGAGTTTCAAGTTCTTAGTTCTCAATGTTTCTCTTTAATTTTGAAGGTAAGTTTGCTAAAGTATGTTGCTAGCTTCCTGATACAGTTAGGCTAACTTCGAGACATATTGGCATTGTGTGGCTTAGGCTAATGTAACTTGTCAGAGGTTCATGTTTACATGCGGCAAGAGTTATTATCTGGAAAATTTTCATGTGAGGCATTTTTATTACTTGCCACTTGAGTGTTGAACTGTAGTGGGCATTTTGGACAGTCACGTGATCATCGTGACGTATCGCGTGCGTAAAATACAGATTGATTGGATGGCGGCAAAGGCGCTCACGAGTAATTATCGCATCCCACGGCGGACATCAAAGGTGGAATTTCGCCTTACAACTAAAGAAGCACTTCTTCAAAAGCAGTACAGCCATGGAGGACACGCCAAAGATTTGTTTCCAACTGAAAGTCGGATAAAACTGACAGATCCAGCCGCCGGCGAGTCGAAGTGGACGGTAAACATCCGGGTGAGTTGTACTCTGCTAGGCTAAGCTACATGTCGTGTGCTAAGCACGCTTTAGCCCACATTAGGAGCCTCTGTGAGGCTATCACTGTTGCAGTCAGATTTAATGTCGATTGTGCGCTCGGCAGCCATTTTAAAACTACGGTGGAAAACCCAGTGCGACGTGTTAACTAATAAGCAACTTAAGATGTTGCTGGGCGAGTGTTGAGTGGTTTGTCACTCAAGTCATTAACACAATAAAAATTAGTTTGTAACTTCAGTAAAGTTAACATATGCGGAAACAATCATGCTAACTTTGTTTCTTCTTCTACTTCCTTTCCTTTGTATTTTCCAATGTGGTGGTCATCTGTAGTACAGTAAGAGCAGTGTAAACAGTCGTGCAGATTTTTTATTTTAAAAATTGGTTTAACTAAAAAGGCATATGTGTACCCTGCTTTAAATTGTATTTTTTGTATGTTTATGTAGGAAATTATTACAGTCTTTTGTATTCTTTAATCCAGGCAAAATGACTTCTGCTTAAATCTTGCGTGTCGTGAAGTGCTCTTTCGACACGGTTCAAAAAAACTAAATTGCAAAGATCTTACATTTCGGTAATTACTGTCTCTCTGGCATTCTGACAAGGAGCGTGCAAGGTTATTTCCAACCTGTTTCGCTTGATTCATAGCATCACATTTTTTTTTCCCTTCAAAATCTCCACGTACCTTCCCCAGTGTTTAAACAACAGAAAAAAGAAAAAAAAGATTTAATTAAATATAATTATCATTTTTAAATGACTGGAAAGTATGTAGTGTGGTGTCGTTAGTCAAGAGCTCAGGCGCTTCCTCTGAACTTGCAGAATCATAAAATAAACGCTCGAGAACAAAGGCATCGTGAATGCACAATGTGATGTCCAAATAAATTGTCTTTAAATGAAAGAAGCAGCACCTCAATGTCGTTCCAGTGAAAGGGAATGAGATCTTTTGGACAATTCCATCCTCCTAACTTGATGGCAACAGTTTGTGGACGGTCCCTTCCTGTTCCGACGTGAAGGTGAAACTACGGAGCTTAACGCCTTGATTGACTGATTAATTAACTCGCAAACACTTCAAGCGAAAGATCAGACTAACTGCTGAAATTTTCCCTTCCATTGCTCTCACCGCCTGCGGGCGTAAAGTCATGTAGGCGGACTGGTTTATGATCTCTTGCAACAGAGACGCATTTGTGTCGGGTCGCCAGCGTGACAGCGGTGCCGAGTGAGTAATCGCATGTGTGCGGGATGAACGCAGTTTGGAAGAAAGGACTGAGCGGGTACGCGTCTCCCCTTCACTTTTACCTTGACAGAGGAAACAAGAATCAGCATGTTGCTGGAGGATTTAATTGATGTCATCTTCAAGCTGCTGCTGGCACTCTTTAATAGACTCCACCCAAAATTAGCATGTGTAGTTTGAGGGGGGAGGGACCCTATCTATCCCCTATGACAGGGGTCAACAAACTTTACTGTCAAAAGAGCCATTTTAGGCCAAATAAACAAAAAAAAATCTGTCTTCAAAATATTTGAACATTGTGATGAACAAAATAGGATGGACATATTATGGTAAAAAAAAAAAAAAAAAAAAAAATGCCGCTCTTCTTCCTTTTTTGGACATTTTGACAATTTTGTGTACATTTTACGGTAATTTTTGGGATTAATTTTTTTGTTTTTGGACATTTTATAGTTACTCTTTAAACGTTTTCTTTTCTGACTTTTTTTTTAAAACAATTTTTTCCAACTTTTTGGACAATTTTGTATACTTTATATGATAATATAAAGTGATTTCTTCTTTTGTTTTTGGACATTTGATAGTTTTTGAATGTTTTTCCTTTTCTGCCTTTTTTTGCTAACAATTTGTTTTGGCAATTCCAAAGACATTTTATGGTAATTTTCTGCCTTAATTCTTTTGTTTTTTGGACATTTTATGGTTACTTTTTGAACGTTTTCTTTTTTTTCCTTTCTTTTTTAACTTTTTGGGGGGGAATTTAGTGTACATTAATATGGCAATTTTCTGATCTTTTTGGACATTTCTAGGTACTTTTTTAAAAAACTTTTTCATCTAACTTTTCGACTCTTTCTAACAAGTTACAAATTTAGACATTTTTGATTATTTAATTACTCATTTTTAAAATGTGAATTCACTTAAATAATATTTTATCTAAAAATATTTTTAAGCATAAAATAAAAATAATAAAATTACATTATATAAAAATGAACATAAATAATATAAAATATAATACAATTTATATAAAATGTATTTTACCAAAAATGCAAAAATATATATATTTTTTTTAAATCAAAAAATATATATTTTTAAAAATACTGTATGTAAAAAAGTTTATATTAATTTTTACTTTTTTTTTTTTTTTTTTTTTTTTTTTTTTTGTAAGCGGTCCACAGGGAACCACAGGTGAGGGACTAAAGAGCCGCATGTGGCTCCGGAGCTGCAGGTTGCCTATGAAATCCTGAAGCTCAAGAGCCAAACCCTGACCCTAAACCCTGACCCTAAATCCAACCCCAACCCGAACATAAATTTCCAATAGTAATCCCAGACCAAACCCTCAACCTTAAGCCTTATCCAAACCCAATTCCCATCCTCACCTCCGATCTTACCTGCATTGGCTCCATCCTGCTTCTGTGCCACCCTGGAACGGACGGCCTGACGCTCTTCCATGAGCCAAAACTCTCAGACCTCATCATGGAGGTTCTGTGTCGAGAGGCAGCGCGAACGCATTGATCGTCTCCGTGGGGCTCAGATTGTCGCCGGGACTCGGATCTCTTGAGGGCTTGTCTCAGTTTGGAGTTAAAGACGACGGATCCTTGAAGTCTGCTGGGACTTGTCGGTTGGGAGACGGCAGGCGGCGTTGGATAAGGGGGCAGCGAAGCAGACCCAGCTGATGAGAACGGTATGTAGTTGTCATGCGCTACCCCTGATGCAAAAGAATCCATCTCTGCAATATCCGTGCTGGCTGTCTCCACTCCAGAGTCCACCGATTCTGCTCGCACGTTTTTTCCCAAGCCCGAAGAAGAAAGGGAAGGGGGTTCCTTGGGAATATCCTCCAGCAACTCGGGGTCCGGGCTTTGCTCAGCCACCCAGGCCTCCATCAGATTCCCAAAACTCCTGTAAAGATTCATCGCCGCTTGCTCATACACCTGCAACAAAGAACGAGGGCAATTCTGGAGGCGAGTTGCTCAAGCAGAATTCAAAACATCCCATTCAGGTCCGCCCCCGCACCTTCGTCACCACGCCTTCTTCTCCACGTCGCCCGTCCTGCCTCGCCGCAGAACCGCATGCTCACACTCGCGCCTCGCTGTCGCTCACGTAGTGGAACAATGACGATTCCTTCGTTGGGGACTCGCGAATACCTGTGAAACACGCAAGGTATGACATGACCCAAGTCTGACAGGAGACTTAGATTTAAGAAACTATGTGAACTGGATTTTTTTTCCCTTTGGTAAATACTGTACACGCACACACACTCTACACTTACCTGTAGTTTTTGTTAAGCGTCTCCTTGGGTCACATAAAATGCACTATAACAATAAGGCCAATATCATTTTTACCAATGTGCATTAAACTTATGATATTATAAAGAAACCAATATTTACGATATATTATATAGGAGGAAAATCCCAAATTAATGTGTGAAGTCTTGTGTTTGTCATGTCTGGGGTCACGCTAGGGTTAAGTTTGAGGTCATGACCTGTTAAGTTGAGTTCATGACCGTGAGGTCAAGTGTCTGTTATGTAATGATGTAACCATCATCTGGTTTCAACTGGAAAGACGCTATGTGATGTCATGAGCTTTGTGATGTCAATCTTTAATCCTTTACTTAGCCACAACCAATCAGATCAATTCTGTAGTAGCAGTCTGAGAATTGTGTGTGTTTGCCGGATTATTGCTTTCTGTCCCTCTGTGCAACTCTTTGTTTCTCGTCTAGTCAAGTTTGTTCTTACGCCTCTCGACGTGAATAAATAGTTAAAACCTTATTTGTGTCTGCGCTTTGGGATCCAACCTCCAGCATGTGACAATATTTTAAGTGTAAAAATTCTGCAGTGTTCAGACATTACCATTATTTTTTACCATCATTATTATTATGTGCATTATTTATTTTTAATAGTACAAAAATTAGGAGGAATTTATTATTTTCACCCTCTTCATATGACAATTTTTCTTCTTGTAATTCATTTCTACATTTCATATTTTTTAAATGTTTTGCTCCAACTATTTCTTCTATAAAATGTCAGTGAGTGAGGAGTATGTAGTAGTCATAATTACAGTAAATATTTGTATGAAAACCGCTTCTAGGCCATAAAATGATACAGTAAATTCTGTAGAGTAAATTTTACTTAAAACTTAGTCTATTTGGTCCCACTCTAGAGTAAAATTTACACTTGAAGAGAGTCAAATATTCAGACTAAATTTTACTCAAAGTATTTTAGTGTGTACGAGAGAATCACATAAAACCTACTAAAGACTTTTCACTCAGGAAGTAAAGTCATCTTTGCAAGGAGATATTTTGACTAAGTTTTACTAGTTTATTTAAAAAAAAAAAAAAAAAAAGTTATTACTTCAGCTTGGGAGACTGCCACTCTACCACCTGAGCTATGCCACTCCTATACTGGTTGCTTCTATCCAAGATGTTGGTGTCAAGTCTAATTTACTCTACAGAACTTAGTGAGATCAAAAAAAAAAAAAAAAAAAAAAAAAAAAAAAAAAGAGATATGAACATGAAATGTTGGCAGCGCAAACTTCACATGTTGTGACCAATTCGTGACAAGAGGAAGTTTACTGTCATACTAAGCATAAGACCAAGACAAGTACATATTATCTATTTTAAACTGTCCCATAACTTGCACTAGGCTATGACAAGCAAAATTTAATTGAAATGCATTGAGGGGAAAAAATAAACACAGAAAGCCCCCGAAAAAAAAAAAAAAATGGAATTCTGAAAATTATTTAACTTAGGTCGTGACTGTAACTCATTTGAATTATTATTATAGGTTGTCACTGAAGCCTGAAACTGTATTTCGCAACATGAGTGGCGATCGGTATGACAGTAGGAATGTGTAGAATGGACATTCCTATGTGCTGATATGATCTGAGCTCCTTACATCAAACACAATCGCTATTGCACAAGAGCAAACGTGGCCGCTTTCCTCGCACTGCGGAATGTTCACAATCAATGTGATTGTTTTGCAAACTGGAATATATTTGATCTCTTTTTACAAACACATTGACATAAAAATGTTTAAGATTAAAAGGCAGATAAGCATTCAATATGAAATTGTTTTCGTTTTAAATTCCAGTTAATGACATCTAGCTTCCTAATTGTCACTACAGAAGGGGGGATAAAATAAAAATAATGGATAGATCGATTAACTTATTTGCCACTATCTACCACTAGAGGGCGCTGTTACACATTAATGTAAACGCACGTTTCATGTAATGCCGAGCATCAATAGGAACATGTTGATTACCTTGCGACAGAGACAAACAAAATAAATGATTCCGCTTATTTATGATACACGTTTCCATCATTTTCATCGTGACCATTTGAAAGAGTGAACCTCTCAGGGCCATCACTCAGTTTAGCGGCTCTTGTGTGTAGCAACCAAGCAAGCCAATACCTGAGCAACCAGTCAACAAGAGCGCAGGTGATCCAATGGCGCCGGTATGGAGAGAGAATTGAGCACAGTTCTGTTGGAACGACAGCCACGGTACATACCAGGGTGAGTACGCTCCTCCGGGATGATCATTCTAGGGCAAAAATTACATTTACGTATTTATTTTTTTTAGCTACTCGGGTTATCGTCCACAGCTAAAGTTCAAAATAGGCAAGTCGTATGGCCAGCTGATGGCTGAGCTGCGGAACCCGGTCCTGCCCTCGAGTCCTGATGGGACCCTCAGAAGCATCCCTGAGAGACACGCCGGACGGATCATGCCCGGTTACACCGGTAGATATATTACACGCATCTTCTTTAAAAAAAAATATTTCTAACATATATTTAAAAAACATAGCTTCTTTGCACCCTCACTCTACTAAATATGGCATTCTGATTGTTTCGTTTATTGAATATGAACTAAGCAGCACAATCCAACTGTTTTATCATTCTCAGGGGGCGGGCATTTTGTTAGTTGCTGTCCACGCGTAACGACCAATCACAGCTCAGCTTGCGAATGTCACATGACCAAACGCAGCAAAATGCTGAGCTGTGATTGGTCATTACTTCAGCCTTAAACAACCATGATGTCATTTTTAGTCGACAGCAAGTGGCAAAATGGCCGCCCCGTGATAATGATAAAACGGGTAGATTTTGCTGCTTAGTTCCTATTCCACAAACGCAATAGTAAGAATATTTTTGGGTTGACTTCCCCTTTAAATAAGTATAATTTTCGCACATTTTTACAGTAATATTTTAGTAACTTACATACAAGTGTAAATAGAAGTCAACATTATGCAGTGTAACGTAAACATTTCTAGGTTTGGTCATGTGACATTCACAAGCTGAGCTGTGATTGGTTACCTGAGCCCTTGTGATGTCATTTTCAGGCGACAGCAAGTTGCAAAATGTGTTTTTAAATGTACGTGAAAAATAATTAAAGTATCAAATTAAGTATAGGCAAAATATTAACTTTTTTATTGCTATAATGGGCTAAATAAGTGAAGTATCCCTTGAATTAAAACATAATTGGTCAATATATCTTACAGCTAAACACTGGAGTTGAGAGATTAATTGTGTCTGTCATTCCTGATTAATTAATGGGAAAAAAAAAAGTGTTAAACTGTCATGGTTTGGGTTGGGTTTTGGTTAGTTTTTTGTTTTACTTTTGTTATGGTTCGGATTTAGTTTTGGTTTTTGTCTTTATCCTCATGCTTCTTTAAGTACAGTCATGATCTGCGTTTTGCATTGTTGTCCTTGTGTACCATCCTAGTCTTGTCAAGCATTGTCTTGTCCACCTTCCTCATGTGTCAACCAATCAGCATCCTCCGCCTCTTTCCCAGCTGTGTCTAATTGCGTCAATTACTGTATGTGTATTTAGTTTCTTGTCTCCCCGCTGTCCGTTGTCGATTCATTGTCATTTCCTCCTGACATGCTGCTGGATATTTGCCCCGTAGTTCCTCCCAAGTTTGCTTTCCCTGAGTTTTTTTGTTGTTTCTGAGCAGTACCTCGTTTACCTCCTTGTTTTGTTCTATTAAATGCCTTTTTTGGCTTCATCTCTGCCTCCTTGCCCTGCGTTTCCTGCCTGTAGGTTTCATCCCCAGAAGGCAGAACTACATTTCCTGCAGCTATGCGGAAACATGTCAGAGAGCATTTTCTGACTTTTACCAGAAGACGTACGCAAATATTCAGCGGGCGTCGACGGATCCATCGCTCGCTGTCAACTACTCACAACGGCAGGCGGAGGTTCGCGCCTTAATTTCTGGGACTACATTACGCAGTTGCAACTAATCATCGAATAAACAGTTTTGACAGTTCAATGTATGAAGCAGTTCACAGCACTGGTAAAAATAAAGGCATTATAGCTTTTGGATTACATTAGCGAGCTTTCAGGTGTACCTAGCATGCTTGAATCAGGTCCCCCATGCTGAATTATGAATGGAGGAGCTCAGTTTCAGTTCAGTGTAATGTCATCCACCCTACCAAAAGGGAAGGCCACATAAATAGAAACATTCACAGTAGAATCACTTAGATACATAATTCCCAGTTCTAGTTGTTTTTTTTGTTTTTTTAGAGGAATGTTTTGTTGTTCATTCTTAGGTCCAGAGGTCAACAGCGCCCCTAACTGCAGTTTCGAACCAAGTAGCGTCCTATAAGCCCTTGAAGAGTTTCACCCCCATTGCAAAACCGTATTTGTTGGATGATTGCAACCCTTACAAGTACTACATGTCAGGTACTAAAAAGGGCTGGTGGGTAATATTTCAATTAACGAAGCTTTTTGTCCAAAATAATGATAAAAAAAAATAAAATGATGCAGTCCACTTGCATCAGGCTACGTAGAGCCGTTTCCAACCACACTCATCAAAATGAGCCGACACTTTATTTTTTTGAAGGCTTTACAGGACATGTGCCGAAATCCCGCTTCCTCATCGGGAAAGGCTACCCCGTTGCCACCAACGAGGCCCTTGCCCAGTTCGGGAGGCAGCAAGGGGGCGGGGACTGCGCGCTACCATCCATACGTGCGATCTATCCATCGTGCCACAGGGGTGTGGTGCCATCATTCACCGGACACATCCCAGGTAAAACAGGAAATACATCTCAGATGATCTGCAATTAGTTGAACTAAACTAGCATAAATCATCCCCCAGGATACAAATTCATGTACGGGCACACCTTTGGCCGCCTTTCCAAGAAAGCTTTGGAGAAAAGTGTCAAGAGAAGACCCCGTCCCAAAAAATACTGAGAGGAAAACTGATTTGGGAAAAACAAGGAAATAAATGTACTCGTACATATGCTACTGTTTTATTGAAATGATTGTCTTTGGACATTAAAGGATGCATTCCGACACTGTAAATCATTTCTCACACATCACAGCATTCCATAGATTATTGCAGGTTATGGCGCAAGTCTCCATTTTGTAAAGTTACACAACTGTAGTTTTAATTAGTCTACAATATGGCTTAGAGGACATCGCTCTCCATCAGACCATTTCCAAACCTTAATTTAGAATTCATTTACATAAAAACAAATACAGTAAGCTTGTTTTACTGTAGGACCAACTGTATGTATGCAATATCATGCAAATATGGAGGGGGAAAACATGCAAGGACTTATCTTCAACCAGTAATAACCACATGAACCAGGACGTATGTAAAGGATCAAATGATTTAAAATCATTTAAAAAAACAAACAATACAAAACAAAAAAACAACAGTTGTATGTAGTTGGCTGGAGAAGACCAAAATGGTTAATACAACACCAATAGCTCGCAAATTGTTAGCCAACATAACGAGGTTCACATTAAGAACATGGAATAAAATCAAATACTTACAAAATTGTTGACCAGCAGTCAAAAGGAACTCAAAATTGACAACAATAATAAAGAAGTAACAGAAAATAATTTTGGTTAGCGTGACCATTTTCATTGACTCCATATTAATTTGGTATCATTATGGCAACACTTAAGAAACACCGATATAAACAGTAGATTAGATGACTGCACTGGTAGGAGGAGAAATGTCCCACTGTAATGTAGCTAAAGTGCGTTAGTTAGCATTAGCATCACCACTTTTACTGAGTGTATACTTTACACCCATTCTGGTCAACTCTCTCTAAATTATATTATGATTAGTCACTCCGTTTAAAGCTACAACTGAAGCATGGAAAATGAAATTTGATTATTTAACTGCTACGCTAAGGAACTAAAAGATAAGATAATGAGTATAGTGTTCAAATAAATTAGCTTGGGTGCTTAGGTTAGCATTAGCATGTTTTGTTTTGTTCTTTCACCCACTGACTCGACATTAATTTTGGATTATTATGACATGACAACACCAAAAAGAATGCCAGCATGATTAGGAAATTAGTAAAGCAACACCGAAATGTGGCTAAAGTGCTTTGGTTCATCTTAGCGCCATCACTTCCACTGATACATGATGGAATTTCTGGCTAATTTTGACCATCTGTAATCTGTAGTTTGTTTTAAACCCATATCAGTGGATATTTTTCTTCGGGAAAATGACAGTTTTTTAATTCCTGACTGTGTTTTTTTTCCTTTTTTTCTATTAGTTTGACAGATGGCTGGGGAAAAAAAAAAGAATTTATGTGATGAGTTATGAGTCAGTTCATCAGTCTAGTCTCAACTTTTCAAAAGACCTAACATAAATTTAACGATTAACTTTTTAATAGCTGGCTCAGCTTACATTTAAGTACAGCCAACGCTTGACGAGCGAGGCTGCCAAAGCTGTTAATCTTATTATTCGTGTTCTCTGTGATTAGTGCAGCAGAACGGCCGAGCGCCGTGTTCTTTAGCCTGGAAGACATTTTGTGAAAAGCAGTCTTTTGTCGGTGCGAGCGCCTCACGGCTTCAATGACCTGATGGACTGAGTCAAGAGTCCAAGGTGCGATCTGTCCAGCTGCAGCCACTGTGACGGACGATGACACCTGGAAAAAGGAACACAGGTTGAAGAAATACAGTAGGAATTTTGTGTATGATGTGACAACCCAAATTATGCACAATTTGGATAGCAGTTTCTACCGAAAGCCACTAGGTGACAGTAACGCTCTGCAAAACACCTTTCCGTCTTCCTCACAATGCAGTTTGTGTCAGAATTAGCATTTAAACACATCGGCCGGCAAAATTAATATTCTTCTGATAAATTTGACTGTCATTCTTTTGTTTTAAAATAGCCTCTGAATATACATGTACAATAAATCACTTAAAAAAAACAAACAAAAAAAAACACTATTTCAGTTATGTTTGATTTTACGCCAAAAGCACATTAGAAGCAATACGTCAGCTAGCTAACGGCTGTGCCGCACTATTTGTTTTGAGAGTAGCTAGGGACTAGCTAAGAGTGAGTAACATTTCTGTCTTTACTTTTGTTCTTTCAAGAAATACATTATTTTGAGTTCTGTGAAGGGTGAGTATTTTTGTTTTATTTTCGTTTACAGTGGCTAACTTAATGTATAGTAAAAAAAAAAAGAAAAAAAAAAAAAGGTCCAAATATAACCATAGCCGTTTTTGGCTATAGGTGAAGCTGCCGAGGGCCCCCAAGCCACCAGGGGGCCCCCAAGCTCTATGTGTAGTCTTACTTGAGGATGATTAAAATGTGCTGTCTTTATTCTGTCTCTAATATTTGTTCATTACATCCCATTTTTGATTAAAAAACCCCAAACAAACATAGGACATAAATAAAATAAACTGTGATGTTAAGCAGTGGCTGATGTTTTTGTGTCAGTTTGTGACGCAAAGCGTGAGAATGATTGACATCTAACCCATCTACCCATCCCGTTAGCGAGAGTACTACTAAATAAAACAGACGCCGTAATGTCATCAAGAAGAAGCTATCTCAGCGGCGCGGAAAAACGGAAGAAAAAGAAAACTGATGATGAAAAACGGTCAAAGGTGAAAGGTAAGGGACTTGTTGATGATGGATAGTTGGAGGTGACTTGACTTGACTTGACTTGACTTACCCTTTGACTTGACTCTGTGAGCTCGTCTGCAGCCTGGTGGAAGCATTTGCTGCTCCAAAAAGTTTAGCCCAGCGCAGTCCACCCTGGCAGGGTCTCTCAACGTGAACACTGATGGTGCTTTCATTGTCTTCCTCCATTTTCCCGCAGTCCACACTTACTGGAGGTCTGGCATCAAAGTCATTCTGGCTGCAACCGGTCCCGTCCACCACACACTCCCGCAAGTTCCTCCATTCCGGAACAGAAGCTAAAACCGCCTGCCGCATCGCTTCACGTTTTTTCACCTTAATGCCTGTGAAGAGCGGAGTCGGGGAATCGCACGCCCGCGTCGGGCACGGTTGTCCGCTTTGTAACAACTTGGGCTCCAGCAGCAAGTCGAGCTCAAAGGGCAAGACGGAAAGAGGCTGCAGGAGAAGCAGAAGCTCCTGAAACAGAGGCCGACATCTGCCCAGCGACATGGACAGGAAGCCCCAACCGTGATAGTGTGAAGTCACCACATCTGTGCAGACAGGGAGACACAGCTGACCAATATCGTATGTTTGACTTTTTGACACCCAAAGTACAGCCGAAACACCAGACAATTATTGTCTTTCATTCCTATTACCGGTAATTCTTTCTTTCACTGCCATTGACGGATATAGACGTCAAAATCAATTTTTACTGGGCTGGCAGTGAATAAGTTAATAAATAAAAATCACAATTCGACAACTACATTTTATGTTCACTTGTATTGTCTATGTCTGATATTTGCCTTATTGACATGATATTTTCAGGCTACTGGATATAATGTGCAACTCACCTTTTTGACTGTGGAGGTAACTAAGCCAAAATTCCAACGATCTCAAGCTGAAAGATATTGAGGGGCCTTTGTGAGTGGCAATAAATAAATAAATAAACAAACAAATAAATAAATAAACTAACTTAAGCAATCCCATGATAAAGGCCTTCAGTCTCATGCTGTGGCTGTTGAGCTGTGGACACTTGTTGATTTTACACACCAGGCTGTAGAGAACTTTGGTGGACAGACCTGTTAGACCAAACAAAAGTTAGCATGAAAAAAAAACACAAACTAAATCTAGCTATGTCATACCAGGTTTAGTCGAGACTTCCACTACGGTCCAGGAGGAGTTCCGACGCTGACCGACGACGACGTCTAATTTGTGATCCCTGAGACCGTCTTCGAGAATATTTTGGATGGCCGGACACAAGTGATCCAGGACCAGACTGGCCATCATGGCACTCAGGTAGCTGTTGCCTAGACGCATCTGACGGGATTTGCATTTTGGAAAATGGAGCATCATTAAGCTTAATGATGGCATCTCCCCCCTGATTCCTCCGTGTATTAGTGTGTTTGAACGTAAACAAAAAAACTTACCTTTTCTTCTGGATCTCTGCTGTTGCCGAAATGAGCTATGATTAGGTCCACGGCCCTGCTCACAGACCTCAGTAAACCTGCACACAAAAACAAATAAGTTATAAACACAACGGTGCATTCGGAATATTTGTGTCATTGCATTGTTTCAATTGTTGACTTTATTAGGGCCTAATGTTGTGGCCAGAAATCACAGTCCTGCATGAGACACCAAATATGTTTCATCAGCTTTGTATCTGGTAACTTAGCTAATAATAACAAAAAAAAAAAAAAAAAAAAAAAAAACATCTTCCAGGGGTGTCAAACTCATTTTTATCAAAAGGTAATTTGCAGTTTCGGCTTCCCTCATTGGGCCTTTATGACGGTGAAACCAAAATAAATGTTAATTCATATCGTATTATAACACAACAAATCAGAAATGGTTTGAAATATAATAGTTGTGGGAATCATTCCCACATATGTTATTGTGATTTTTATTTTCTGCCTTTCTTTCAAATTTCTGATATTTTTGGCAAATTTATGGACATACAGTAATTTCCTGCCTATCTTCTTCTTTTTTGGACATTTTATGGATATTGTTTGACATTTTTTGCTATCAATTTTCTAACTTTTTTGGGGGATTTCTTATTTTGATTTTAGGCATTTTATAGTTTCCTTTTAAACATTTTATTTCTGCCTTTAAAAATAATAATAATAATAATAATAATAATAAATCTGCCTTTTTCGCTATTTTGTGTTTTGGGAAATTTTCAGGATTTCTTTTGTTTTTGGACATTTTATAGTCACTTTTTGAACATTTTCTTTTCAATTGAATTAATTTTCTGACTTTTTTGGCAATTCCAAAGACATTTCATGGTAATTTTCTGCTTTCTTTTGTTTCTGGACATTTTGCGGTAACTTTTTGAATATTTTGTTTTCTGTCCTTTTTTAAAAATTCAATTTTCTGACATTTCTGGCAATTTCATGGACACTTTATGGTAAATGCTTGAGTTTCCCCTTCCTTTGTGGACATTTTATGGTCTTTTTTTTCTCTCTCTCTCTTTTTTAATTTTAGGTCAATTTGAAAAATTTCATCTACCTTTCATTTCTGGTTTTCTGACAACTTAAAATTTTGGAGTTTTTTTTGAATATTTAACTGTTTATTTATTTATTTTTAATCTAAAATGATTAATTCATTTGAAGAATAATTTATCTAAGAAATGGACCATATTAAATGATATGGCGGACCATATCTAGCCCCCGGGCCTTTAGTTTTACATCTGTGGATTAGACAGAAATTTTTTTAATGAGAGAAGCATGTTTTTGTTTTTTTAGTCTTGATTTTGATGTTATGTTAAAATCCAGAGGGGTTGAAAAAAAATCCTAATGTGACAAGAATAAATACTCAAGTAAATCACAGATAATTCAGCTAAGTACACAAATGTTTTTTTTTTAATGTATTTTAACAAAACATTTGTAAGATGCAGTTTTGGTTTTCTCTGTACTAACTAGGTCATCACATAGACGTGAGAATGGCTTTCCTCTCTCCATGTCATACTGGCCGGTCCCTGCAAATGTCATGCTGAATTCTTTATGCATGCTGACGCCACCTGCGGGGCCGTGTCGTACCGGCGGCGTATTACCGCCGCTGAAAACCTCCGCCGATTTGCTTGCCTCAAATTTCAAATCATTAAGGATTGGAAGTGGCTCTAACAGGAAAAAAAAAAAAATGGTAATGCAGTTCATAAATCATTAGTGCTGTTTGTACTGCATCATTCCTGTGCGCTCACATAGGCCGGCGAGCAGATGGCTCAGCCAATCCCGTGCAGGGAGAGTTAAAAATAGGTCATGTGTGAGAGGAAGCCCCTTAAGGGCATTTTGAAGGAGCCGCTGAAGCAAAGTGCTTTTCCCCTGCTCCTCTTGACAAGAGTTCCTCGTCGGACAGATAACCCACGGAAAAAAAAAAAAAAAAAAAGAAGAAGTCAGATCATTCATGCTAATTTTGACTCCATTCAGATTCATGTTATACACTTTGATATAGGGCCTCACCGATTAATCGGCCGCCGATTATAATCGGCCGATTATTGGCATTCAAACATCGGCCAATTATTTTCCCCTTATAACGTTATCGAAGAAAACCGAAGTTTCCGACGCTGTGAAAGTACCCTGAATGAACCATTTTGCTCGCATAGCATTAGCAACTAGCAAGTGCGTAGCGTATGTTATTCTGGTTATTCTTTTGTCCCTAAGCGTCCTTTAAGCTGTTTAATGACAACGCAGTTGGAGTTAACAGTAAAACTAAATACACAACATTCAGAATTACATCCACTGTATATTTGAATACAAAACATGCTTCGTTTTTTAAAACATCGCTAGCCTAGCGCGAATAGGAAGTTAGTAAATGCTAACAGGAAGTTAGCATCGACTTCAAATAACGAATATCCACACACAAATCTTGTGGGAACAAATACCCACAGATGAGCTAACACTACGCAAAGGCACAAATTCTTCCCAATGTGTGAAAAACTAGTTATTTTAATAGAATTGATTTTAATCGCAACTTTCTTCTGTACTCACTTTGTGTATACGCTATGGATGCACGTCACCACACTGCCCCCAAGAGGCTATTATTTTAGTTTATACTATACTTATTTCACTTTGTTATTGTTTTTATTTTGTCATTGTCATTTCAGGTTATATTGTAAAATTGATATTTCAAGGAGTGAAAGACTTCTCAAAATTCAAGGACGCAAACATCCAAGGATTATTATTATTTTTTTTGTCTTAACACACATTTCCACATGACATGGCACAAAATAAATCCCCGAGGTCCCAGGTTAGCCCAGTAAGTCCCAAGACTTGTGAAAATAGTACATAAAAGAAAAGGTTAATGCTTTACAGCAGCTGTAAACAAGTACGAATGGTATTTTTGGTGGCATCTGTATTTTTTTCTGCCAAAAATCGGCCTCAAAAATTACATATCGGTCAGGCCCTACTTCGATATCGTGTCACTCTCACCTCTCCTCTGGAGATGACTGATGGATAGAGATTCATACGAGGTGTCGGGTGAGAGGTCCGTCGGATGGCCCAGGAGCAGAGTTTCGCCCTGTTGACCCTCACTGACGCCTTCGGGGCTTAGCTGATGATGTTGGAGACCTGAAGCAGCGAATGAGAGCAGCGAACCCAAAGAGGAGGAGAGCGCGGCTGTGAAACGAAAGCCTTGAGGTTGAGGGGTCTGCGGAAGAGGATTTGCTTGATAGGGGTTGCTGGTTTGAGCGGTAGAATCGGAGAAAATGGACTCAAAGAAGCTCTGGTTCAGGGACTGAGCAGGACTTTGATGGTTCTCCTTGGGGGTTGTTAGGCTGATAAGATCGTGGTAGGTCGGAATTCGAACAAACTTGGGCCGGCACGGACTTGAAAACAATTCCGTACCGGTTTGTGGACTTGTTCCCTCACGATTGACCTTTGAGTTGGTCTGGGTTGCATCTGGACTTGCTCTGGATGTCCTCGGACTACGGTGGGCCTGAAAGCACACGTTCCTGCGGTTGACGCCATCTGGGCTCGGCGTGCAAGTGGAGCAGGTGTCGGAGCTGGAACACGCCTCCATGAAGATAGAGCAATGGTTGCTGACCGATGACGGTTTTGGATTTGGCTTGAAGCTGTCAGATTTCTTGCTGTGTTTTTGTTTCATGTATTGTTCAACAAGGCAACCCAGCTGCCGGGCCTTGGCGTGATGTTCGTCACTGGGACCGAGCACTATGGGCTGGATTGGGAGCGATGTTGGCCTTTGTGGTCTATTGGAGCACGTCAAATTTGTCCCTGGATAAAAAGCAACAACATGCCTCATGTTATTATCAGTTTCTTCTTATAACGGTTCAGCAACCTTTATTGTCAAAAGAGCCATTTTAAGACAAACTACAAAAAAATTCTGTCTGGAGCCACAAAACATTTGAACAATGAAAAAGTGTGTTAGTCCTAGTCTAATGTACTCAAGAGCCCAAGAGCTAATTAGAGCTGCACCATAACAGAAAAACATGCAACATCCAATACTTTGAGATTCATTTTCTACTAGCTTTCATCTTCCATTTTTCCTACATCGTTTTTCATACATGTTGAGATTTTTCTGCCTTTCTGTCATTTTTAGCAATTTTATGGACATATTTTGGTAATTTTCTGCCTCTCTTATTCCTTCTTTTTTGGACATTTTATGGGTATTTCATTTAACTATTTATTTAACTATTTATTTACTTATACATTTTTTTCTGCCTTTTTGCTATCAATTGTATGACTTTTTTTTTTGTGTGCAATTTTGTGGACATTCAATGGTATTCTTTTCAGGATTTCTTTGGATTTAGGAATTTTACTAACGTTTTAAACATTTTCTTTTATGCCTTTTAAAAAAATAATATAATACATTAAAATGTCTGACTTTTTGGCTATTTTGCGTTTTTGGTCATTTACGGGATTTCTTTTTTTTTTGACATTTTAAAGTTACTTTTTAAAAGTTTTCTTTTCTGCTTTTTTAAAATCAAATTTCTGCCATTTTATGGTAATCATCTGCTTTCTCATTTTGTTTTTGGACATTTTGTGGTTTACTTTTTGAACTTTTCTACCATTTTTTTATTCAATTTTTTTTTATTCGATTCTCTGACATTTTTTGCCATTTCATGAACATTTTATGGTAATTTTTTGCTTTTCCTATTCCTTTTTAGGTCAGTTTGAAAACCTTTTCACCTACCTTTCATCTCTATTTCTAACAACTTAAAAATATGGACTTGAATATTTAACTTTTTTATTTTTAAATCTAAGTCATATGATTATATTTAGAGATCCACCGGAGAAGTACAAAAGAACCACATCCGGTTCCAGCGCAGCAGGTTGCAGACCCTCGTTATACCCCAAAACAAAGCACGATGCTTACCTTTCTCAAAGTGACGTTGTTCCTGGTTCGGCATCACACCTTCTTGGGTTGTCTTGCTTGCGGCCCGGCATGTGCAGCAATGGTTGACGCAAAGCAAACATGGCCCGCGCCATTGGTTCTGGACGTGGTCTTTCATCCTTGAGGGGGATTTCTCTTTGGAAGTGCTGGCAAACTCAAAATCCGGGGCCAGAAAATCTGCCTGAGATGGAATAGAGAGAACGATCAAGACGAGATTTTGCTGAGTTAGTGCCTACTTGTTACCCACATTCATAGATAGAACTAGTCAGACATTTTGTTTCAACCTTACTTCCATTCGTATTCGGTCTTGACCGCTCGTCTTAGGACCGACAAAGTGGATCTCAGGGCCGCTGACGCCGTCATCTTCAAGGCAGCCGGTGAAGTTGGACCAGGTTGCACCGGGCGACTGGGACGAAAGATCACAAGTCACCAGCTTGTAGTACGTCTGATTAGTCCCCGTGACCAGTGGGGTTTGGCTTTGGAGACAGGTCGCCAGGTCGGACGCCTCCAGAGAAGAGAGACCTGGAGTGCGGTTTGAGTCAAGATTTTGAGGCTCCTCTTTCAGGGGGCGGTGCACGTTTTGGTCATCGCGCTCACTCGGAAGAGGTTGGAGGTTGAGGAATACGGATCCCTCGGATGATGGGGACGGACACGCCCCCGGGGGGGTGAGATCGTGAGGCATGGCGGGGTTGTTGCTGTGGTTGTACATGGTGCAGAAGTTCACCAGGATCCCGTCGGAGCTGCCGCAGGAGGAGTCACTGGCATAGTCGGTTTGGCTATTTGGGAACAACTCAGAGGAAGACTCGTATTGGTTGCGGACAGAGCGGCAGACGTGATTGGGCGATGCGTCAGAAGCCACGACATCAGATCCGCTGACATGGGTGCCTCGAGCCTGCAGTAAGTCTTCACGGCTCCAGTCCATGTTCCCGTCGTCCGTGATTTTGTGCCAGTTGGAAGCCCCGTGCAACACGAAAGATGAATCCTCGTGGTATTTGTGAAGGTTGTCCCCATCGCTATCCTCGTCGTCCTCATCCAAGTCGGGATTGGGAATGAACGAGTTGTGCGAACGCTGACTTCCTCTCGCTCGAACCTCTTCCTTTCTTGTTTCCTCAGGCGATGAGGCCGAGACGCATTCGCTGGTGCCATCCTCTTCGTCCTCCTCGACGCGGTCCTCGTTGAGGCTACCAAAACTGTTGGAAAAATGCTTGTGACTAATAGCAAGGGGATGCTCTTGGCTGATCCTGTCTTGCTCTGGGAGGGACGCCGCCCGAGACAGGCCCGAGGAGCCCGGCCTCCTCGCTGAGCCGCATAGAGCCTGGACGGGAAGTTGCCAGGCGGGAATCTGAAGCAGCGGGAAGTGGCACGCAATCAGGGTGTCCCCCGAGAGACTGGACGCGCCAATCATACTGCCGCACTCAGATGAATCATATCCACGATCCTCATGCTGTGGAAGTCAAATCCTGCAAGTGCAAAAAAACAGTCATTTACAAACAGGAAGCTACTTTTGATATACTAAAATAAGCCTGGCTTCACTTTTATGTAATTCTGCCATCTCTAAGCGTCCTTTAAGCTGTTTAACGACATCACCGTTGGAGTTTACGGAGAGACTAAAAGCACAATAAAAATAATTAATTAATTATTTATTTAGAATTAATTGTAGATTTAAACAAAACATGCTTCATTGATCAGCCTAAACATAGCTAGCGCTAAAGCTACAGTCAATGGGGAATTGCCTTCAAATGCTAACGGAAAATTAGCATCGACTTCGGGAGTGATATTCCTTCAAATAACGAATATTCGTGTATACATGGCACCACACTGCCCCCAAGAGGCCAACACGCGCAGGAATAGTCGTATTTCTCTTTTATTTTAAAATTGCCAATTATTTTAGAAAACAGTATTCTTATTATACTTCCTTAATAATTTGATTTCTCAATGTCCTTTTAAAGCGGAGACGCGAAATCCAGGCTTTAGCTACGACAGGTGCTTGTTCTCAACCGACAGGTGAACGACGTCGTTACCAGAAGCACCTGTGGCTAAGGCCAAACTCTGGCAGGGTTTTTACTTTCTTGACCTGGTTTTCCCATCTCTACTTTTATATTTAAAATTGCGTTTTCAAGGAATGTCCCTTTCCTTAAAATTCAAGGGACTTTTATTGCCATACTAACGAGTTCATTTTCAGACCGTTGAACTTTTCAATTACAAACTATGCACTGAACTAGTTTATAAAATTTGTGAGCTGAACTTTGAACTCGTTTCCTTGGAAGACGAATTTTCCCAACACTGTCTGTCCTCTACTGTGTGATAGTTACAGTATCAATGCTTGTTTTGATTGCTGTTGGATGGCTAGCAGCTAGCTATAGCTAACACTTTACAACATATTCCAATTACATTTTGGTGATAATCCAGGATAAAAACACGTAGTTATGTTCTTGTTTAAAAGTTTCAAGTGAATTGTCCACCTGTCCCAAATGGCCGAATGTCTATCAATTGATTTTATGATTTTTATTCTTCATGAACCATGTGCAAACAAAACAGCCAACCAACAACGAGTGTCTCCGTTTCACTAGTCGCAGCCGCAGCTCTTCTTGCCAAACATGGCAGCTGCTGTCACAATATTCATAAACATCTCATTATTGCCACTGGCCTCAGAACAGCAAGTACAAAAACAACATTGGGTAAAACGAGCCACATGCTAGCTCACCAATTTCATATGTTGACATATAGCAGCCTGCTCTGGGACATTTCCGTTACAATGCAGCTCTAGTACTGAATAATAGTGGTTAGCATTTCTATTTAAAAGTCATTGGGGCTCTGTGTTTGAATTTTAGCACTGGCCTTACTGTATTCTGTGGATACATAACACATAAAATAGCTTACAAATACTCATAAAAAGTAAGCGAAGTTAAGTTACTTGCGTCTGTGTTGGCATTGTCCTCCAGCCTTTTCCTGCTGCGCACTTAACTGATGATGATTCAGATAAACAACGAGATGCACTTTGCTGCTAAATATTTTGAGTGCGCAACATGAGAAGCGGCCCTGAGCCGTTTCCTCTTTGGAGAAACAAATGCCTCCACATAAACACACAGCATCCCGACCAAAGTAGGAAGGCACCAGAAATCATTCAAATCCTGAATTCTACAACGTCCTCCTAAGAATGAACAAAGTCGCTTTCGTTCCTAGCCTGATCGTCTCCGTCTTTCCACTTTTCTCAGCCTGTGTAAGTAGGTCAGCAGCACTGCAGACAATTCCTGCCGGCACTATGAGGAAAAGCGTGCTCACGCATTCATTCAAACACTGAATTTTTGTTCCACAAACAAATTTGTTTTATATGAAAAAAATATGGATCCCATTTTTGGTCATATTGGTACAATTGTCTCATCTGTTGAGGTGTAAATTTGCTTATTTTATCCTGTTATATATATATATTTTTTTTATATTTGTTTTTATTATTATTATTTGTTTATATATATATATATATATTTTTTTTTAATCCTTTCCTCTTTTATATGTTATGTGAGTTTGTTATGTGGACCTGAGTCTGATTAATAAACGTGATGATGATGATGATACATTAATCCCAGTAAATTTTAACTGTTTGACTGCCAAAAACGTTTAATGACATATTCTAAAATCCTAACGAATGCCGCCAAAAACGTTAATTTACGTTTATATTACTTTTTTTTTTTCTTTCTCTCTCAATGGGCAGCGCAACGTCTTGTACAACGCTGCCTTGTCACTACACAAAAAATATTAGTGTCAAAGTCACTATTGTGCAAAAAAATTTATCTTTTCACAAAAAAAAAAAAAAAAAAAAAAAAAAAAAAGATTGTTTTTCTCTTAATATTTTTGTATTTTCGCTTATGTCACTCCAATGACCTAATCAAATCAAATGGTGATTACTAAAGAACGGAATAAAGTAGAAACATACTTTTTTTTTCTCATGAAAGAATGGAATCCAATCTTTCATATGGTGTCCACCATATTTATGTCGTCATACTGCACAATATTCTGTTTGCTTTGAAATATGAGTGAAAATGCTCCAAATTGGCTGGCACCGTTGGGGTTTTTTTTTTTTTGGTAGTCTTAAACAGCCTGGACTATTCACCAGCCAATCATAGGAATATACATACATTGGGGAAACATTTTTGATAAAGGTCCACACAACACATGTGGAGATAATCCTCTGCAACATAGTATCAGAAGAAGAAGAAAAAAACATCCCTGCCATGGCAACAACGAATAAACAATCTAAGGCCATACTGGAGGGCTCCGCCGAGAACTGTTTGATCACATATTGCAGCCTTAAAAATTGGGTTAATCCGCTGGGTTGGTGGCAGAATTCACGACAACAAAAGATAATCTGTTGACTGTTTCTCAGCGTCAAGGGTTTGCCATTTGCACGAGACACAACCACTCCCCCCCAAAACAGAGTGAGAAGCAGAGTCTGAGGGTTTAGAAACAAAAATATCGGGACATCTGGCTATTATGACAGGAAGTGATTCCACATCAGCATCCACCCTGCATGGGGATGACTCTCGAACTTGAGTTCATGTGGGAATTTTTGGGTCATTTGTGACATCTTGTTCATGTCGGATATGTTTTTCTTCCACATCAAACTCATCCAGCACAGCCCTTAAAGTGATAAAGTGTCCTGTCCAAATACTTATGTTCAACAAATACTGGATGTAAAAACAAAAACGAAATGTAGTGACCCCCCCCCCCCCCCCCCACATGATCCTCAAACAATTAAGGCACAACTTAGTGATTCAAGTATAATGACATATATTGACAATATTATACAGTATTATGACAATATTTCATATACTTACATAGAGCTGTTATATTCACGAGTCACCTCCATCCGCTTCCATTGGGGTCACTTCCATGTGTACGCATCCATAAAAAAAAAATAGAAAATAAAAAATTCAGCTTCCGTCAGAAATTACTTGCATACAAATCAAAAATAATGTGATTTACTGCGCAGTCCAAACTGAAGTTATTCTATCATCCAGATATAGGTTTAGTCATCGAATGAGAAACGGTACCGAGCCGGCATCAAGTGCATCACCAAGGTCCGGACGGACCCCCATGCCCAAGCACCTCTGCCAAACTGGGGGGGAACTGTGACGTCACGAGCCTGTAAGCCAACCAGGAAAGCGGAATTGCAGTATCCAAGACTGCAGTTGGGGTGCGGAATCAGGCAACAGTTCATAACAAAATATATCATAATAGTACTAGCGATGCTATTACTACTACAATACATAATTATTAGTAATTGTAAATACTAAACACGACATATTATATAATAAAAAAAAAAAAAAACATCCAAAGTAAACACCGCCATATATTTTTGAAATAGAAAATATCTGGGGGAAAATTATATACATATATATATATATATATATATATATATATATATATATATATTAAAACAAAATAGAAAAGGAAAAGCTAAAGGTTTTATTATACGTACAATAGTCTTCCATATCGTTTTGGACGTCACAAACAAAATAAAAAGTTGGTTAGGCCTGCCCCCTAGTGGCAAGAAACTACACTTTTATGGGCTGCCTTTTGGACACACCATTAGGTACACTTGCACTATGTAATATAATGGGACATTTGTTTTTACGTTAAAACTACAAATACAATCATACCAAAAAAAAAAAAAGTCACCAAAAAAGGCAACTGTAGATAGGAATAATTTGTATAGATTTATTCGATTTAAATGTTTACTTTGGAACTCATCTTAAATGTTTACAAAACGTTTTCAAAATGGAATTTATTGACATTGCTTCCAGTATGTACACATATTATAAATATATGAAAAGAAAACTCAAACATTGCATTGGTGTGTCTATTTGACCAATAAACACATTTATACAGTACAGGGTCACATGTCTACATCTTTTGACAGCATTGTTTTGTAGCTGCAGAAACTAACCAGATTACTCAGGGTAATCTGGTCATAAAACAAAGAGCCAAGTCTTTATTATTATTATTGTTATTATTATTTAGTTGCTTTGATCCATGAAGAAGCTTGTTGTGTCGACACTCGCCCTGATGGAATTGTTTGTGTTCATCAGGTGAATTTCCAGAAAGAGCAAATGTTTTTCCTGTAAAGACAAGACGTTTATTTATTAGAACGTCATGACCTCATGATTTTTATCCTGAGATAATAGAAACGTGAAAACAGACACAAAGCACAGTGTGAAAGCACAAATGTTAAATGACAAACAACTTTCAAAAGAAAAAATAATAGTGTTAATTATAAACTAATGTATTCTTAAATTTAAAAAAAGAACAAAAAAAAAAACATGGCATAAAAAGTTAAAAAGAAATAATGTACACAAATTAAAAGTGCAAAACATCTACATTAAACTGTAAAATAAATAAATAAATAAAATGTATGAAAATTAAATAAATGCAAAAAAATACAGTTTTGACAAAAACAAAGAATGGTGACAAAATATACATACAAATATAAATAGACAAACATATACCGGTACATGAAATACTGTTTATCATCCGTGGGGCCCTTGAAAGGGGTAAAAAGTTGTATTTAAAAAAATAAATAAATAAGAAGACAAAAATAAAATGTCAAAAAATTTAAATGCAAATAAAAATGAAAAAAAATAAATATATTAAGAAAATATTACAATTAAGACTCATGAGTACAAACTGAAACAAAAGTGCAAAAATATCATATACATAAATATTTAAATACAATGCACATACTGTAACTATATACATAAACAAATGCAAATAAATAGACAAGGTAAAAAAAATACAATAGCATAAAATAAAATATAAAAGTACACAAATATTAACATAAGTTCACCCACACATTGTGAAATAGTGCATGAAATACTGTTATGCACCCTCACATCCCATGAAAGGCATAACAGTTGTTTTCAATGTAGAAAAATAATAATAAAATAATAATAATAATAATAATAGAAGTAATAGTAATAATAATAATAGTAATAATAATAATAGTAATAATAATAATAATAAGCTGACCCATCATGCTATTATATAACAAAAAAAAAAAAAAACTATACCTGCAGTATTTTGTACCACATTCCATATGATCCCTGCAGCTGGCGCCCACCGGCTTCATCGAGTTCCAGCGCCACAGCAAAGATCTCTTGGTCCGCTGGACCAAGCCAGTCCAGTCTTCAGGCACAGGCATCGAATCCACCTGACAGCGCCATGAAAACAGTTATTATCATTAAAAACAGTTAATAACCAATGCTGTGAACGTTACGTACCCGTGTGCTGCATAGAAGAGCCACAAGCAGAGACAAAACAACAAACGTCTGCACGAGAGTCCTCATGGTGTCCGGGTGGACCCAAATGCCCCGATGCAGTGTCCATTAAAAAGGCTTTCATTAGGTTAAGGAGGAGCTACCATTAAAGATCAGCATCGTTATTAGCCTGAGGGCGAAATCAATGTGATGTGCTCTCCTGATACAAGTAAGCAGGTGCTTCTTATCAGTATTTACTGCAAAGTAGTCTTTAACCTGTGGATTGAGGACAACTCCACGTGTGTCCCACACACGCACACGTAACCATGCACCACCAGGAAACGCACAGGAAAGCTGAATTTTCACCTTCATGACAGCAGACTTTTCAGGGCTCTATGCCGTGCCCACTTCACTTCCACTTTTTGAGCCATTTTAGCGCTGTAAATGGGAACGAACGTAATGATACTTCTCAAGGGTGGGGATAATGAATGCATCCATTTTCATCCATTCAAGCGTGCAGACATTTTCACATTCTAGCGCCCTCTGCTGTTAACTCATTCACTTGCAGCCATTTTCACAGAAGCAGTCCCGTTCGCTCCCGGCTGTTTTACTGGATTTTGACTGATTTTGCAAGGCCCACAGAATATTGTGTTCTATTGCTATAAAAGCATGGAACCTATCAAAAGAAAGATTAAAGTCTCTTCTTTCACCAGGAAAAAAAGTATGTTTCTATCTGTTTCCGTTTTGCAGCAATTAGCGTTAGAAGAGAGCTAAGTTTCATCAATTTTCACAAATCTATTTAAAATTGTAAGTAATTGAGCTTTTTTTTTTTTTTACATGGCCCTGGTTGATCTCCTTTGCTCTGCTGCCACCTGCTGGCCGTTTGTGTAATAACTACCATTTCTGCAACCGTCTGTAACTTTACAGTTGAGAGGCTGCATCAAAGCCTTCTGTATGCTCTAGCATAAAACAAAAAAAACAAAAAAAACGTATAAATACGTCTTTGGGACACTTAGAACATTAAAAAACGTATTTATACGTATTTATTCAAAAACAAGCAAATTGACAATGAGCACAATTACAAGCACAAATTTGTTTCAATATAAGACAAGATGCTAATAATGTAAAGCACAACGACTTTATTATTGAACGGCAAATGACAAATTCTTATCGGTGACCTAGTGAGCGCGCACAAAGATGATTTATATGTGACAAAGTTAGCCGCGTGTAAACACATTTCTCTTTTCTATCTGTAACTGCACAACATGAGAGGACGAGCGTAAATGACGGTTATGACAGCGGTGAGTGGTTATTGTGATATTTTGTGTCATACGGTAACTTAACTCATGCAGCCCATTTGAAAAGATACTCACTAATACTAGTTTGATAAAATGCTGCTGGTCAGAACAGCCCTACGAAAAAGGAGGCGGCATTTCTAGCAGCGAGCGAGCAAAAAAGTTAGCATCAACCAAAGTTGTTGTAGCGTTTTGTCAGCAGGATTGGAATGAGGAGGGAACACAATTACAAACACACAAAAAAAACTTCCCTTTATACTGTACGTGTGCAATACTGTTATTCCGGGTTCTTTGAACTGCAGTTCACTAAACATTTTCTCAGATAAAATGCACATTAAAAAAATATTTACAAGTATTGCAGCTTGATGGCTTGCACTCACTTTGCGGCATAACAATTACGAAACTTGACTGGGAAAAACATTCCAATCGGTGAGGTGTGGGCTCAAGGGAAAAACAAAACAAAACATTAAAGCTACACTAAGGAACTTTCAATTTACGTTGATTATGGCGGCGCCATATGGACAAAAGCGGTAATGTTATGCCTGAAGGAAGGACCACATTTCTCATAAGGACAAGCTCATGCCAGCGAGTGAAAGCCGTCCTTTCATCCGGGTAGCTTCCACTTTTTGTTTTTCTTTTCTTTTTTTTGTCTATTCAAACAAAACTTTTCAATTGTTTTGCAGCTTCTGTCAGGTCAGCAGTAATTGTGACATTCAAATTGACTTTCGTCTTAACAAATGGGGAAAGAGGGAAGTGATGTATGCCATAAAGCAGTCAGCATATTTGTAGTTTTTTTTGTGTGGCAGTGTTTCTACCATCCTTCTCAAAAGTTGCTTAGTCTAAGTAAAAATGATGCAGACCCCCTCAGGCCATGGCAAAGGTACTATTCAACTAGTTTTACGTCGATGTTTCATCAGAAAAGTTGTGAAAATATTTAGGTTGAAAAGTTCCTTAGTGCTACTTTAAGATTGCATGGAGGTTCAATTAGTTCAGTACTTCTCGGTTGACTCAACCCAGAATAACAAAAACAAACTCAAAAGGTGAAAAGATTCACAAAATACTTGGGTTCAGTAAGGCGGGGAAAAAAAATGCAGCCGTGCCGCCTGTCACGTCCTGTGTGGCAGCCTACGATGCAAGCAGCGGCTGACGTTCTGCAGAGGTACCCTGGGAAGGAAAAAAAAAGAAGAAAAAAAAATTAGAGAATACATTTTACTATTCTTTATTTTTAAAAGATGCATATTTAAAAAAAAAAAAAAAAAAAAAAAGATTTAATTATGATCTTTTGTTAAAAACAAAATTTTATAGATATAGTATTTTTTTAAGAAATGAATTTTTTTTTTGAACATTCAGAGTGAATATTTCAAATTTCAACCCAAAAAATTGTCACATACTGTATCATTTAATAATAGTAATTACTAATTACCGTATACATTTTATCCAGAATCTTTTTTATGTAGAAAAATATGTTATAGATATGCAGAGTACTATCTGCATATAAATAAAAAAAAAAAAAAAAAAAATAAAAAAAAAAAAATATATATATATATATATATATATATATATATATATATATATATATATAACACATGTTAAATCCAATTATAAGTAAACAAAAACTGTTTTATGCAGCGTAAATATTGCATACAGAACAAATAATACAGTTAAATAGTCCAATTATACACATTAATACTCAAAATAAATATTTATGTACGAGAAATGTTAAGATAAACATTTTCATAAAATTAATATTTATAGATTTTTTTATATTTAAAATAAATACAAAACATTTTCATGAATCAATACATAATTATAATTAATTTAATTATAATTAATATGCTGAGTTAGGTGTATATTTGAATAGAAATGGAATTATGATAAATTATTGCTTTAATAAAAAATAATTTTACACCTATGCAGGGCATATTTGTATAAAGAAATATAATTATGATATCCCGTTAATATTAATTTCATTCAGAATAAAATTAACTATGACTTAAAAAAACACTAATAACCCCCCCCCCCCCCCCAAAAAAAAACAAAAACAAAAAAACAATATTTTCTGTAATACTTTGACAAACGTAGAGTTGACATTCCCGTTTAGAGGAGAAAATGCATATAACAGATGCATACAATGCAGTAGTAAGGTCTGACAAACAGATGCATTATGTTTCTGATCAAGTGTTTAATATAAACGGGATATTTAGAGTAACTTCAAACAGTATGTTAAAAGATATTGTAATTGAAACAGGGCATGGCAAAATATCCCTAAAAAACGAGTCACATGCTGCTTCACCAAGTCTAATCACACGTCGCAGCCCGATCGGGTCCGTTTATTTCGTTCAAAACGACACGCCAATACAATATTGTCTTTTCTGTATTTAAACTAAAGTACAAAACAACAAAGCAAAACGGGAGTGCATGTGTGAGGACGTGACTCGCCTCCGGCATCTTGTGACGACACACCAGCAGCATGAAGACTCCGCCCAGGATGATGCCGATCCCGATCAGTATGAAAGGAACGTTTATCAGCACGTTCTGCTCCATCAGCACGCCGTTCAGCTTGGCCACCGATGAGTCATCGATGACGACGCTCTGAGGACGATGCCAGCAGGGTTGACAGGTGTGACTCGTTTGCATTTTGCTACATCGCAGGCACGGAACACCCTGGACTGGTCGCCAGCCAATCGCAGATAAATACACATTTTCTGTATTTTGTTTTTATTTTTATTTTTTTTATTTTTTTATAATTAGTAATTGGACAGTATTTCAAACTAATAAACTGAATTATGTTTAGGTTATATCTATTAGATTTTGATGCATGCTTGTGTGTTTACCTCATTCAGGTAGAGCACAGGAAAGATCACATTGGTCACGTTTTCCGTTTGGCTGAAAAATCAATCCACAATTAGGGCTGAAAATTTCATTGGGATTTTAGCTTTCCACAGGAATTACGGCAAATGTGCACAATTGCTAATTGAACTGTAACAGATAATCGAAAAAGGGATAACGCAGTTTTTTTTAAATAGTTTAAAATCATTTTGTATTATCCTATGTAATTCATCATCCACACAAAATACATAAACAGCATAGATCAGGGGTCTGCAAGTCCATATTGCCCGCCTCCAACACACCTGAATCGAATGATCAGCTCATCAGCAAGCTCCGCAGAAGCCTGATAATGATACTGATTATTTGATTCAGGCATGTTGGAGGAGGGAGACATGGAAAACGGACTTGGAAACTGCTGGCATATCCTGTATTAGGGCTGAGGAAAAAAAGTTGGATAAATTGGTTAAGTCGAGCACAAAAATGAAGCCTCAAAAGTATATAATGAATCATTTTAAACTAAACACCCGTGTAATCGATATAGTAATCGATCAAACAATTGCTTCTAAAAGGATTTGTTTGTGACAGCCCTAATCTTGTAAAAAAAACAACAACAACAACACTTTATGCCATGTTTTGCATAGATTATGCCACATTTATCCTATAAAACATGTGCAATAAAAAAATAAAATAAAAAAAAAGGGCCATAAAGGCCCAAGATAAACTTGGCAAGAGACTTTCAAGAAAGTTTCTCAAAAAAATTTAGAAATTTCCCACCTCAAACCAAAAATACTACAACAGTAATAATACAGTTTTAATATAGTTTGTCTAAATATAGCACATGAATATGCTTAATTATTGTATTTGTTGCACTTGGCATTAAATAAATATGAAGCAGCAGTTTTGAAAAACTACGTGTGAATTCAGTTATAGTAACAAAAACACTTAATTTTAATAATGAAATCAAGATATTAAGATTCGGTGTGTAGACATATTGCAATGTTGCTCCTATATCATGGTTATTATCATTGTTCCCCTCAAGGTAAAGACCAAAGTTCATTCATAAACATGATGGTGGCATTATTATTATTTTACAGTTGAGGATTAGCCTCTTAAATGCGTCCAGTCACCAGGACAAAATGGTCAAGCGTTATTAAAAAAAAATAAAATAAAAAAATAACAGAAAATAAAATGATGAGCAAACGTGCATGTGACTTTCTTACCTGAATGCGTCAATTTTTTCAACAAAGACGTTGACCTGCAGACGTTTGGCAGCTCGCAGGACTATTCCGGTCAACTGCAAAACACCAGCGAGTTTATTTTTTCAAATAATACAAATAAAATAAAGAAAAAATATTTAATAGTGCTGCATTTAGAGCCTCTTTTCCATATTTCACTTTTGTCATTTTGCCTTTTTAGATATTTAGTGCTTCTGATCGGTTGAAATGATTATCCGACTACACTTTTTAACACATGGCCTTATAATATAATGTAAATATTAATGGATGTGTCATTTCAGTCCCCCAAGATTATTCTGTTATAAATATTTTCAACAAAAGTGCATTCGCACAATCCAGTTGCTGTATTTGCATTCACCTAAACAGATTTGTGAACTACACAAAAAGTAGGCCTGCTGTGAGCACTTAACGATTATGAGTAATTTGTTTCAAAGTTCAGAACTCAACATGACGTTAACATGGCGGCGTTCAGCTTCAGCTACTGTGCTGTTTAATAATTGCTATCTTGAATCAAGTCTTATCATAAGGACCACACGCTTGATAAGAGATACAAATACAAAGCTCACATAGTTCGCCATCTTGTGGTGAAGATGAGTGAATGAATGTTACCAAAACTTAAAAACATCTTCCCTTCAGATATTTCACTGGGGTTGCCACTTTGGAGGGCCTCATTGTCAGCCGTGAGTGCCCGCACGTCACAGAGAAAAGGTAGAGAGCGAGGTAAAAATTTATTATACTGTTTTGTTTTGTTTTTCCCGTGGTGCAAACATGTACAATAATTGTGTAGCCATGAGAAAATTAAAAGATGAAGTTTGATCAATTTTTTCAGGTCGCAGTCGTGGTATTTGATTGACACAGCTGAGCAGGGCAGTGGTTTCAGCGCATTCAGAAAACAGCTTGATTTTTCACAATTATGAAGCTTCATTTTATGTACTCATTTATCTTTCAATCACTCAAATTTGGCAGGTTTGTAATCAAAATCCTTCTCTGTGGTGTGTCAAATTGAGAAGACATTAACTCATTTGCTCCCAATAACATACATTTTTTTTATGTTTTAAGTGTCCCAAAGACGTATTTATACGTTTGTTTTTTCTTTTTCTTTTTTTTTTCTTTTCATGCTAGAGCACACAGAAGGCTTTTATTCAACCTCTCAACTGCAAAGAACGGTTGCAGAAATGGTAGTTATTACACAAACGGCCAGCAGGTGGCAGCACAGCAAAGGAGATCAACTAGGGCCATGTTGAAAAATAGCTCAATTACTCACAATTCTAAATAGATATGTGAATAATGATGAAATTTAGCTATATTCTAATGCTAATTGCTGCAAAATAGAAAGAGATAGAAATATACATTTTTTCCTGATGAAAGAAGAGATTTGAATCTTTCTTTTGATAGGTTCCATGTTTTTAAAGCAATATAACAATATTCTGTGGGCTTTGCAAATTTTCACTTTACAAGGGCTTAAAAAAAATACGAAATAGGGGAGATGGAAAATATGTATGTATCCCACATAGTCACTGTCCAATACAAAAAGTCTTCATATAGTGACAACATTCAAAAAGAGAGAATGTTAAGTGAAGCAAACGACTAACCGGATTGAGATCAATGAAGGTCTGGTGATACTCCTTGTTAGGCTTCATGCCAAATACTGCCCGCACAAATTTCTCATCACCCTGGTAGAAGTGCGGCGAGGACATTACGATGGGCGCACCTGAACGCAACACAAGATGGACCATTTATCAAGGAAACGCACGATACGGCATTTAAATGTGACGTTTGCCCACCTTGTTTGCACGGCTTGACGTTCAGGACGCCCGAGCCGAGGCAGTTGCCTGCAGGGACGCAGAAACCCGCGTTGGACGGGTTCACTGATGCGTTGGCGAACACCTGGCTGGGGGGAGCGAAGCGATACCCGGGAAGTCCTTTCACCGCTACATCCTTCTCAAACACGGCGTATATGGACCTAAGGGAGAGGATGGCGTTCATGAGAGCCCAAGCAGGCAAAGAAACATTAGCTTGTAACGTGTTAACTCATTTTCTCCCAATAACGTATAAATACGTTTTTTTTATGTTCCAAGTGTCACAAAGACGTATTTATACGTTTTTTTTGTTTGTTCTTTTGATGCTAGAGCATACAGAAGGCTTTGATGCAGCCTCTCAACTGCAAAGAATGGTTGCAGAAATGGTAATTATTACACAAACGGCCAGCAGGTGGCAACAGAGCAAAGGAGATCAACCAGGGCCATGTAGAAAAAAAGCTCAATTACTTACAATTTTAAATAGATTTGCGAAAACTGATGAAACTTAGCTCTCTTCTAATGCTAATTGCTGCAAAACGGAAACAGATAGAAACACTTTTTTTCCTGATGAAAGAAGAGACTTTAATCTTTCTTTTGATAGGTTCCATGCTTTTATAGCAATAGAACACAATATTCTGTGGGCCTTGCAAAATCAGTCAAAATCCAGTAAAACAGCCGGGAGCGAACGGGATTGCTTCTGTGAAAATGGCTGGGAGTGAATGAGTTAATATGTAACAATGGTATCCAAAGCTCATTCCTCTCTTTTAAACCGCTTGATAAGTTTTGGAATCTCAGTTTGAAAGCACGAACAGAGGAATGGTTTTAGGAAGTGCGATAAGCAGGAAGCAAACAGAGCTCTAATTCATGATGCCGCCTAGCCAGACCAAATCTGTAATAAATAATCTCATATCCAGACCTGGCTAATGAAAAAGGAGAGGTTTCCTAACGAAATCCAGACAGAATGATAAGATGAGGGAAATAACAGGCTCTAAATATTACAGTCATTGTTGACGTGATGCTTCAGTCATGCGTTTTTCCTTCTTCATATTTGTTAATTAGGTTTAAAAGTATACAGATTTCCTTTGGGGATTTTCGAATAAAAGACCAAAAATAGTAATTAAGGCAACAACAAAGCGTTGTCTGATCCACCTGCACAGGTCCGAGGAGAACATGTAGAGTATTTCATTCTTTGTGAGAGCAGAATGGAAGGAGGCGCCGTTGGTTCCGTTGATCATGTTGCACTCGTCAGACGTCCACCAATTCAACGAGCTGCATGCATAAACACAACAAATATAATTTACTATAGAATCGGATGGAGCTTTGCATTTGTTTATCAAGGTTCCACTGAAACAATCGCACAATAAGTTAAACATTAATAATGAAGGGGGAAGTCATGCAGTCCAAAAATGAAACTGCTGTTGTATATGAAAATATTTTTCTCCTAATATGGCAATGTCAATATACCATATAACGATGACACAGCACATTATCCAAGATCATAATTGACCTGTTGCAAGTAAGCATATACAAATGGATGATTACAGTTATAAAGTGTTCCCTCACTTTTCGCGGGTCATACGTTTCACGCCCACCCGTGATAGGTGAATTTACGCAAAGTAGATACCCCTAATATCGTCTGTCACCTTAATGAGCTCTTCATGGAGTTTGCGTAAATGAGCGGCCTTGTTGAAGTTAATTGCCGTCAATTAACTTGTCTACTTTTCCTGCAGTGCATGCAGTGGGCGGGGCGGAGGAATGAGACACACACATTGGCCTAATACGAACTGTGGTCTGTTTCTAAAGGGACAGCAACATGAAAAATAAAGTTTTTGGAGCTTTTAGCAATGTTAAAATGCTAGTGGTGGTTTCCTCCATTCGCCCTCTATGAGAAATTCTAGGTCATTCTGTTCTCCAAGCACCAGCCCCTCCCAACCTGAGAAAATGAGTGGGCGCTCACTTTATGATGTCATTAGGTGCAGACCCATAACGCCCACTTTCACTGAGACCTCCATGCTCGCAGGAATATATTCTCCAACCTAGAATACATACTATAGTGTACACTGATTTTAACCTAACTTCACACCTACCAGACAAAGAATTCTAACGCTATGTCTTAAGCAAACGTCACCTGATTCAATCAAATGCTCACTGATTGTTGACTGGATGTATAAGTCAGGAGGTTTTCAAACAAAGGCACGATTACGATTACCTTTGACCGTTCCAAGTATCCACTCGAGCAAAGTCCTTGTAGTTCTGCTGGCCAGTGAGGAACACGTATTCTCCGTCATTGGTCGCATTGCTCTGGAATCACATCACCAAATGTCAACAAAACACACACACACAAAGCTAAGGTCAAACAATAGATTAAACTCTTGATTCGTTTTCATGACATATCCGTGTGATTAGCGACCTTGTAAAAGAGTCCAAAAACAGGATCCACTTCAGGTACGATAGTGTGGATGGCTTTCAGCAGAACGTCTTCGTACCCCCACAGGAGCTCTCCCACTGTACGTGTGGTGAACAGGCCCTGGTTTTCACCCTTCATGTACAACGAGATCAGGGTAGCAATAACAGTATGATCCTTGAACTGCTCCATCACCGTCTAAACAGTAGCGAGCAAAGAGAGAACAGTGTTTTGTTTTGTTTTTCTCCTCTTGGGTCAAACTGAAATAGTTAGTTTATTGTGAAATGCAAAAGTATAGCGGGATGCTGACCACGGCAGGGATGTTAACAGTCCTGATGAGGTCACTCTCCGGACCACGCGACATTTCACGCTGGAATATGTACGTTTTAGTGTTGACCGCTGATACTTTGGTGCCATTATCATGAAAGATCACTTCTTCCATAGGCCGGTATTCTCTGCGTTAAACATAAAAAGAAATGAAATAAGTGGATTAGAGTGGACATAGAGAACTCCGTCCTTACTTTGTAGCAGTATTTCCTCATATATGGCGTCTCAGGTTTTCTGCGGGTATCAGCAAATCTGATTTAATGCTTTTTCAATGCCGTTTTAAGGCAAATTAAAACTTAATTCAATGCCCATGTCATACTGCATATACACGTGCATGCGCGCACAGTGTTTATATATTAGGACTGTCAGTCGATTACAATTTTTAATCATAATCGCATAGTTAATGCGCAATTAATCGTAAATTAATGAATACATACATAATAATATATTTTCCAAGTTTTTCCAAACTTTTAATTAACATAAAAGTGGACAAATGTGAATTCCAAATACAAACGCGGTTGTATATTTTATTTAATTGATACTGCTATTTGAAGTTAAAAAAACAAAAACTACTAAATAGTTAAAAGGAGTGAGAACCACTCGGTCATAGATTTGTGTTGATGTCATTTTCTGTCACTAGGGGAGATTTCATGTTGGATATTGATAACAGAAACAACATTTTTTGTTTCAAACTCAGAACAATTTGTATTTGGAACATTAAGCAAACAGTGGATGCAGGCCATTTTGTTCACTAGGTACGCATCCCCACAAACACATTTTTTAAAATCTAATTTGCTGAGTTGCTAAATAGCGTTATTGTGAATTCTAAGTAAGTGGTATGTAGAATAAAGCTTGAACAATATTTTTGCAGCAATTGTATTAATTTTTTAATAACTCTCTCTGAACATTGTATTTATTTTTAATGCTATATAAGGCCTTAATTTGAGCAAAACCCATTTAATGAGTTTAATGCTTTTTAATAGCATGCAGAAACCCTGACTCCGCACCAGTTATGGTACAGCAATGAATTCTAATAATGTGCTGTGGGAAATTATCCATTTTTCATCAGCTGGAATACAAGCGTTTACTGCCACCAACGTATATATTCGTCAAGAACGCATTTCAGCAGGTAGGCGTGGAAGATGGTCTCACCCAGCTTACCAGTTAATTTCACGTTTGTAAAGCCACTGTAATGACTAACAAATCCCTGTTACTGTAGAATAGATGATGTTTCGTTGCTTCGGATATGTGATCATTTAATTAAAGATTAGGCAGTAAATCTCAATTTGTCACGTCAATTAAGAGGGAGAGAAATGCTAAAACGCATTTCTCATTAGTATATCTGTAAATAAATTAGTTTGCCATCAAAAGCCCTTTCAAAGTGAAGTGAAGAAACAGTGATAAACTCATTGTTCTACTGATTACTAAAGAATGAAAAAAAACCCAGCTAAATAAAAACTTTTTTTCAATTGAAATAAGTGTATTCTCTTTCGTTTGTTTGTCTGTACAGTGTGTAATGCAGACTCTTTAGTTCTAATCCTGTACTAACATTTTATGAACACCAAATGAAGGTTAATATGCAGTAACTGCAGCAACGCTAGTAATTTGCGGTGGTGTTTTTACATCACCCGCAAATACTCTTTTATGACACAGTTAGAGGATGGATGGATGTAAACAACATGCCATTCACGGAGAGCTTAGCAGAGAACAAAGCAGAAGCAGAGACCACAGAGATGGAGCTGAAAAGAGGGAATTGTAAATCCATGGGCTGTTTCTGAAAAGTCAGCCACCAACCAAAATACAGTAATCTGCAAAACCCGTTTGCTCAACGTGACTCAAAAACATTGAATCTTTTCTAGCACTTAACTATACAACATGAAGAACTGGCCAGACAACGTGAAGTTGCAATAGAGCCTCAAGAGTAACAAAAAGGGAGTTAAAAAAAAAAAAAAAAAAAACTCATGGCACAGTACTTCAGAAATACATATTTACATATAATAGATGTCTCATGTCTGAAAGAGTTGACCAGCTTGTTTTCCTATTTCTCAACCCGTTACACATGAAACAAGTTATTTTAGTATATTTCATGTCAGAACAAGCTGACAAACTTGTCTTCTCAAAACTCAATGACTGAAACAGTTCATTTATTAGCATTTGTTCTGCTTAAATGGTAGGCATATTTGAACCACTTGTTATTGTATCTAATTTAATTCTGTGCACTTCACATTCCTTCAAAACTGGTTGTACTGTCACATATTTTGAATGGTATTTTTCACATCAAATTAAGTTATTATTTATATAACTTTAGGTCGTATTTTGTGTGTTTTTTTCATATTCTTTTGAGGGGAAAATACAATATTGGGTTATATGCATCGTAAATTGTTCACTGAATATATTTACCACTTTGTGTAAAACATTTGAGAAATACGAACATGACACATTACTTGAAAAATGTTTTCCAATCCAACACAGAAATTATTGGAAAATTTAGGAATCAGTGCTCGTATCTTCAGTACTGTCTACATTCATGTTGTACCATCTACTATTCTGTTGTGTAGTTTTCCCCACTCTTACCTGTATGTGTATGGTCCAACCTCCAATACAGCAGGCCTGTCCCCGTCCAGCACCTCCAGGGGATTGGTCAGGTTGAAGAAATAGAACTGCATGTAGATCGGCGCCGGCGGATCCTCCCATGCATCGAATGCCTCGGTGCCATTCTTCAACACGATTTCCTGTTTGGGGGGGGGGGGGGGGGGGCAGAAGTTTAGTCTCTCTTGACAAAATGTCCAGTTTCATTGGGGGGGTTCAGAATCAGAATTGACATCGTCGTTATTGGCTAAGTAAAAACACGCAAGGAATTTTACTACAGTAATTTGAACCACACTTGTATTACAGTAAAAAAAAAAAAAAAAAAACCTAACAAAAATAATATGTCGTAAAATGAGATGCTGACAACGCTGAATGTGGTATCATGTGGAAAGAGGTCAGCATCAGCAGTATTTCACAACAAAAGTAGGCCATGCGGTGACGGATTAAACAGGCAAGGCGTTAATTGATGTTTTAGCCATTAACTTAACCTAACCGAGAACATATCTTATGTCACATGTGATATTCCCTAAATGTCCGAGCAGCAAGGTTACTAAAATGTCATCCTACGCACGGCATTCGGTGTTGCACTTACCTTTTCCGCCACTGACTCCACTAGTTTTGAAAACACGTTAGACAAAGCCAGCGCGATGCCCGAAATGAGAATTAAAAACGAAAATATTCCGCATCCATAAATGAAACATGATTTAAACATGATGAAGCCGCACTGGGTGACGCCTGGCGGTGACAAGTGACGCTAAAAATGACATCGACGCCCCAGTACTGTATTTGTTTTGATATACCCGGAAGTCGCCCACGGAAACAAAGATCAGATACCAGAATAAAATGGTACGCTTCTGCAACTTCCCGTTTGTTCGACAGTCGTTTATTTCTTCTTTTATATAACCACTAAAGGCGTTAAAATGAACACATTCAGGTTCAACAATACACAACTTCACAGTTTAAAGTTATATGGATTTATAGCGCCCAGTAAAAAGTTGATAAACCTAAGCTGCGACACGCACATTCTGCTTGTTTGTGCTACTTGTGTTGTGGACTACAACGCTTTGCAAACATTCACGTGACACGAATCTCATGGTTCGTGTGAGATCTCGTCATTTATTAACATTTCATAAAAAGTAAAGGTTAATCGCATTTCAGAATTGCTTTTTTTGTAGGTCAACGGTTTAAAGATTTAAAGCCTTACCCATGGATAGTTTTTATCTGGCCAACATAATAAGCTTGCTACAATTTTTTTCCCCATTAACTTCTGTTCAAAATTAGCTGCAATAATAATTATAATAATAATAATAATAATAACAATAATTACATGGTGGGGCATTAGATATGCATCAAAAAACGTCTTGAGCTTCAATGCCATAACCAAACACAGTAGCTACTACAGCTCATCTTCTAGGTGGCGATATGCTTTTGGCATTAATATGTCAAAGAACTCATTTTAAATGGCATCACGCGTACGTGAATAGCAGCGCAGCAGGGTGGAAAAAGGAGTGCGGTACAACAAACAACTTCTGGTGGCATTTAAACGGGTTCTCCCAGGCTCTTCCATTGAGGGCAAAACAATGACAAGTGTTTTGTTTTTACAATGACTATAAAGTTGAATGTAAAATGTCAGAATTATTGAGTCAAGCAGCATCTCCACTAGAGGTCAGTGTCTTTCTTCCAGTATTGATGTCCCTGACCACACCATCAGAATATTTGAAATGCTTTCTGACATAATGTGGTAGACAAATAAATGTTTAGGATAAAAGTAACCACTAAAAACATACAGCACTGGAAGACGTTAAAAAAAACAAAACAAAAAAAACAAAAACATATAATGTAATGACATGTAATTTTGTCATGGTCTCAAATCCCCCCAAAGCTGTTTGTTTGGATTTGTTTCTCTTTATTGATATGTACACTCAAAACACAAACAGTATTTGCTTTTTGTCTTTCGCACAGCTTGTAAGGTTGCAACAAGCCCTTATCCAAGCTTACCAAATCTGATCAACACATTGCACCCTTACAGCTTTGACACGTTGCTGCTTGCATCAATACCTTTTTTACTGCACTGTGGTTGCATCACAGTCCAACATGCACCAACCAACTCGCATAGTTTCACACTACAAAAGAAACCCCAACGCTATTTGTGGTGCAAATGCAGAATGAGTCAAGCATAGAGACAAAGCCCAATTCCAAAATACCAGATGCTTTGAGATACCAGTTACTGGACTCAACTCAGGCAGCAGTTTGATAAATAGTTAATTCCGCTTCTTAAAAAAAAAAAAAGGTCAAACTGTTTACTGCTCCTCCCAGTTGAAGTTTGCTGTCACACTAAACATCAGACAAATACAAATACGCTTTGTGCATTTAAAATGATTTTTGTCTTAAAGTTTGCTAGCTTAATCTTATCAAAAAATGGAAAATGCCGTAGACGTCTATTATCAACTTTTCCCCATTCATTTTCAATGGGACAGACATTGAACTTTTTCCAAGTATCACTTTCCACACCCACTGCCATGCATACAATTTATCATCATTACCAGATATCTGATACTGGCACAGTTGGTAACAGTTGGTCCAGTAACCAGGAGGTTATAATTTCATAATTTATCTCTCAATTAACTTCATAAGCATTCCACATGCATTCAAATCTTAGCATTCGGCTTTCAGCATTCCCACGCAATTTCTCCAGAAATTGCACTTAGCCTAGAGATTTTGCTAAATTATCATGGTCTCATTTTTTAAAAATATATATATATCAGAAAAACCTGGTATTTTTACCGGGTGTGTAGACTTTATACCCACCAAGCTTGATCGCAAAACTTCGATGTGACATTGTAACATTTTCATTTTTGACGTTTATATTAATGTTTTTCAATGTGTGGTGCAAAGGATCTTAAATTTTCAAGCCATGCATCCCAATACAGTGTTCCCTCGTTTTCCGCTGGGGTGAGGTTCCAAAAAATGCCCGCAATAAATGAAATCCGCGAAGTAGTTAGCTTTATGTTTTACAACTCTTCTAAGTGTTTTAAGGCTCTAAAATCCCCGACCGCACAATTTATACACTTTTCTCATTGAGGCATTTACATGTTCTCACATTTCTCTCTTGTTCAAACTTTGACAATGTTCAAACCTTCATAAATTTTATAAAATGGGTATATTACTGTAAAAAAATGTGCAAAATTGCACTTAATTTTAACTCATTCACTGCCTTTGACAAGTATACTTGTCAATTGTATTTTTTAGAGCGGTGCTAAATGGGGGCGAATCTGAGCATGCTCCACTGTAAATATCAAACTTGGAAACAACTTTACTGATGCCCAACCACCGGTAGATGACATCATTGCCCCATTTTATAGGAAATAAACACAGTTTCAGAGTCCATGGGAGAAATGGCTGTATTTTGGCAAACCTACATTTTTCTGCTGCCAATTATAAAAGAACGGGACGGGACAAAAAGTAGGGAGTCTATTCTGTTATTTGGTAGATTCGGTTTATATATAATTATTGAATGTAATATTACGTGAGTATTGGAAATGTAAAAAATTTCTATAATGACTGGCAGTGAATGAGTTTAAAAAAAAATAAAATCCGCAATACAGCGAGACCGCGAAAAGTGAACCGCGTTATAGCGAGGGAAGACTGTACAGTACATTAATTGGTTTTAAGATCAATCTTTAATCTAAGAACCTTTTTCTAACATTTAGGTTAATTTCTATTTAACATGACAATGGATGGATAAATAAGATCTTATTTGTGTGTAGTTTAAGGTTCAGTTTTTCTATGCAGCTCATGAATGAAACACAATGGAGGACACGAACCCCCCCCCATATCGGTCACGAGAGCCCGGGTCGCTGTGACGTCACAGCCCAGCGGCAACCAACAGCCTTGTGTGCGGAGAGAGAGAGAGAGAGAGAGAGAGAGAGAGGGAGGGAGGGAGGGAGGGAGGGGGTCCCAGCAACAGCTCCAACTTTTAATGTCTGCGGCCGGGGCCGAGCCGGGCCAGTGTGTCGGTGGGTCGGTCCGCCCGCACTGTTTTCTTCAGCTTTCTCTGCATCCTCCCACTCGAGCGGCGGCAGAACAACGACTCGCTGTTCGCTAGCTTAATCCGCTTTTTGGCTCCCGTTAGGAGAATCCCGAGCCGAGTCCGCGACTCCATTAAAAAAAAAGAAGAAGAAAAAAAAAGAGGGTAAGTAAAACATTGTGGGCAAATGAACTGCATGCAATTCTGACACTCGCCTTGTCGTGCTCGTCAAGTGTTTGGGTCGCGAAGATGCACGTCGCGCGCCTTTAGCAGTGCTCGACTTTAATGGCAAACGATTCATTTATACTGTTAGCTGACAAAATGCAAAAGGCTGCTAACTTTTAACATTCTCGCGGATTCTCCAAACATGCTACAATGGATTGCATGCAAACGTGCTACAATATGTAAATGTTGAGACCTCCATAGACAATTTGAATTTTTTTTCTTCTTTGTCCAGGTTGTTTTAAGTAACATTTCAAAATTGATCAACTTACCAAAGTGTAAAAATGAAGTTAACCAATGAAGTCAAGCAATGCGTTTGTGTATTCATCACTAAATTTACGACATGCACCATGTTTTAGCATTCTTAACTGTTGAACAAATTTACAAAGAAGTACTAAGTAGACCTCTATTCTTAAAAGCTGAAAGACTGGGCGATAAATTGATTTTACTGCAAGTCTATTTACCAGGGTGGTTAAAAATTTAAAAAAAAAAAAATCTTTTTAGTGGATTCTGTAGTTTAAAGCAACTCCCCGCTGATGTGCACTACTTACAGTAACAAAAAGGAAGACATTGACAATCTATCTGACAAAAAAAAAAAAAAAAAAAAAAAAAAAAAAAAAAAAAAAGGAGCCATGAGGAAGGCAATTACGAGGTTAATCACGCTGACTGTTTCCAAATACTTGAAATAATTTGATGTGGTTCCAATACTGCAAATATTCTGCTTAGGTCGCTTAGCCTTATTTGAATCACTACACGAGAAAAGAGACAATTTGTGGGACATCGCAAATGTTTATTTTTAGGGTTGTCACGATTTGGTCGACATGATCGGAAATCGAGGCCAATCACGTGATTTTCGGCTGAATTTTTTTTATTTTTATTTTCACAACTTCTCAATTTAAGAACAACACATTTTAGTTCTTTACTTGATTTGAATCGCAGCTTATTTACAGCCATATAAATATGTATTGTCTTGGGCTACCTTTGTTCAAATGTAAAAAAAAATAAAAAATAAAAAATAAAAATAAAAAGATAATTCAGACAATTGGATGAGTGAAGGGAAACGTTTCCAAGAGCAAGTACTCTTTTTTTTTTTTTTTTTTCATTATAAAGAAAAAAAAAATCTATAATTTACGAGGAAGCTGATGTAATCAAGGATTGGAAAAAAAAATAAAAAATGCTGGGGGGAACCCCCCCCCCCCCCCAGTCTTTTGGCATTAGAAATAAAGCAAATCCTAGAAGGAGGGCGGCTCAACTTGAATGTCATTGACATTTGCTTTTGTATAATAAAGGGAGAAAAAAAACACTAACATTGGTAGCTGCATTAAAAAAAAAAAATAAAAAAAATAAAAAATAATTAATTTATTAATTTATTTTATATAAGGCTGTATCGCCCAACCCGACTTTAAGAGTCATATTTTTCACTATATAAAAGCTTGAATATATGAAACTAGGTGGTGCCCAAAATCACTAGTGTGTGTGTCTGCTCCCACTAAAACAATAAAATCTGACCATGTTCTCCCCCCCACGTCCATTTAAAGAGGCAAACAGGTAACTGTTACATTCAAATCGTACTGCTTTACATGCTCAAGCAGCCTGGAAACATAATGAAGTAAAGTAGCCTCGTTACAAGGCTGGAATGCTCCCTGGTACACTTTGAGAGGCAACTCATGAACAAGGTCATCTCGGCCACGGGAGAAAAAACAAACAAAAACAAAAAACAACAAATACGCTTGCTTGAGGGAACTAAGGCAGCAATACGGTCGCCAGACGTCCCGGAAGGGTTTGGATGTGATTTAAAACATCGGAGGAACGCGCAGAAAGCTGGAAACCATTTGCAGGGGGGTTCAAATTGGAATAGCATGTGCTGTGTCTACTTCCAAAGTGCCCGTTTGCTTGGGGAATATGTGAAATGTAAAAGTGGGATCACATTGAAAAAAAGTTGATTTTACTTCTGTGCTGCTGGACATCTCAAATTAGGAGATATGTTGGAGAAACGACACTTCAAACGAGTTAGCGCTTCAACATCTGTGTTGTTTTTTTTTTCCACCTCTCCCTTCTCCCAGCGAGCGAGCGACTACATGGACTACTAGACCGAACATGAAGAGCCTTAAAGCCAAGTTCAGGAAAACCGATGTAAGTACTAAAACATATGCTCGTGACTAAGTAAAAAGTGCGCGTGCATGCCCGCGTACGCCTTCGGCAGCTGCAGATGATTTATCGCCACCTCTCTCGACCTCCGGGCCGAGCAAATGACCGATATTTTTTTTTGCAAGAAAAACAAAATAAACCAAACAGTTTTGAATCATAATATGCGTATAATCCACTTGGCTCCACCCCCCTTCACCCTGGCGTGCTTTTGTAAACACGAAACACATGGGAAAAGCGCCGTGTAACATGGCACGCTTTGGGCAGCTTCAATTGCGGGTGTCATGAGAAGGGGTAGCACCTTGAAAAAAAAATAAAAATGAGGTCACAGTGGCGGGACGAGGTCCAGAGGCCATGATTGATGGCGTTAGAGCGATGCCAAACCAAAAGGCCGCATTAACCATACTTTTCTCATAGTGACTCATATTGGGGGTGGGGGGGGGGGACCACAAATGTGGGAGTGCCGGGCTTCATTCCAGCAAAGGCCACACGGTTCCGCAGATCGCCCTTCCCGATGATTAATCCATCTTTTGGGAAGAACGGCTCTATCTCCGCCTCGCAGGCTAACATATTGAACGCTCACAGGAAGTGAGGCGTCTCCGCTGTGTCTGACTCATCCGCTGTCAGGCCGCGGTCTCGACGGCAGCCGAGCGAAACGGCAGACAGGGGGGGGGAAAAAAAAAAAAAAGTCTGCAAGGTGCTGGTTAATTTGGATTTGAAGAGGAAGTTGATGAAGTCGAGGATTGGTGAAGAAGGTTGAGAATGTTGACGGCGTGTTGCGGGGGAAAGGGAAGAGTTCAATAGAAACGAAGAGTCATTTTTTCTTAGTAATTTTCCTCTTAGTCACAACATGCATGTTGAAATTCATCTGCGGAATATCTCCAGCAGGGGAATTCCTATATCGCAAATGACATCTCCTCTAGTCAAGATAAACATGAGATCCATAACTGTGGAAATCTCCAATGTTCCGTTTGTCATCTATTAAAGGGATACATTGAGCCATTTTCAGCAGCAAAAAGTTAATATTTTGACAAGAATGAATTGGGTAACTTCATTATTTTTCTTATACAAATAATTTTAAAAACTAAATGTTCCACTTGCTGTCAACTGAAGATGACATCACCTGTGCTGAGGAAACAATTAACGACCAATCATGGCTCAGTTTGCTGACCAAACCAAGAAAACAGGTGATGTCATCTTCAGGCACCCTTGACATATATTTGTCATTTCCTTCTTTCCATGTGGAGGACATATTGCTCACTAAGCTGAAGTCGCAAGAGGTTGAGGTCTTGCTTGACGGCACTTCAGAAGATTGAGGCCTATTTTTTTTTGTCCAGAAATATTTGGGTCAAATTCCACGTTGCATGATTTTAGGGGCTTTTGAATTCGGAGGCTTCACTGTACAATGGGGTCCATTCAGAAGCACCGTTTTATTACAGTCACATGCTTTTTTTTTAATTTTTTTATTGGGTGTATACAATATTTCATCTTATCTCTGACTGCCAGGCGTTATAAAAACAAAACAAAAAAATCCACAGTGCCAGCCGCTTTTGAGCATTTTAACTCATCTTTCAATGCAAAAAGAATATTGTTTGCCTTTACTACATATACAATGTGGCTACGAAATGAAAGATCACATTCCATTCATTGGAATTTTACTAATCATCATGAAATGTCTTTGGCAGTCAAAGAGTTAATGAGCCCAAACGGGAATATATAAATCAGCTAATGACAGCAAACGATGATAGAGGCCTCTACTTCGAAAATGCATTTAGACTTAGACTTAGACTTGACTTTATTGATCCCCGAGTAGGGGTGGGAACCTCTGGCTACCTCACGATACGATATGATATGATATGCGATATAAGGCTCACGATAACGATGATCTCACGATATGACGATACCACAATTGTCGTTGGCTCAGGTAATAAATCCAACGATAATCTACGATAAAACTAATCATAAAATAATAATAATAATAATAATAATAATAAAAACAATAAAATAAAAAAATGTCAAATAATAACTAATAAATAATACAAAATAATAAAAATAAATATAATTCACAATATTAAAATAAAAATAATATAATTAATATAAATCTAATACATAAAATATAAATATATATAATAATACTAAAATATAATCTATATAAAAATATTAATTAAAAAATATAAATACAAATAAATAATATAACAATAATAATAAATAAAAAAAGAAATATCAATAAATAATAGAAATAAATAATTACAAAAATATAATTCAGATTATAATAAAAATAATTAAATATAAACATAAATACATAATATATAAATATATATAAAAATATGAATTAAAAACAATAAAAATAAATAATAAAAAATAAATACAAAAAAAAAAATCTAAGATGAGTCTTCTTCGCCTGAAGACTTGCGTCCATTTCCCTGCCACTCTTATGAGGCACTCCCCCTAGTGGCCCGCCAAGTAATTGCTCAATAAGTAATGAACAATGGAGCAGATATAGTGGCTGTACATTAACTACAAATATTGCGATACCTGCGTAGGCGTATCGATAATCTATCAAAGTATCATGATTTGTCGCGATATCGATATATCGTCACACTCCTCGTACCGAGTTTGAAATAAGTATGAACGTGATTGATTCATTCTGAACACAGCGACATCCCAGTTAAAGGGTCGTTTTTTCCCCCCCCTATATTCTTGTATGTGCAAATTGGAATCTATAGGGAAAGTGAAAATCCATCTAAAATTTGACAGATGCTCTTGGTATTTGTTGCAAACCCAAATATGAATCCCTGCGATTTTTGGCTGGGCTTGCAGCCAGATGAAAGTAAATGATTGCTAATTCACTCTGCTATGTGGGAGAGAACAACCACGGCCATTGTTCAAAAAAAAATGTCACATTCGATGCTGAGCTGCGAGATCTCAACAGTGAGCTGTGTGTCCATCTCACCTTTCTGTACCTAAAAGTCCTCAAACCTTTATTTATTGTACACTCAGGGGTGTACATCATCCGAGATGAAACCTTTGTGTGTGTTGCGCATCCTCACTGTTACATCAGCCAGTTGTAGGAACTGAGCGGAGAAAAAAAAAAAAAAAAAAAAGAACGAGTCATGGATGTGAATGTTGCTTAGAAACACGAGCAAAGCCGTTTGCACTTGTGTCTGTCTTTGCACACATCACTCCCACATTCTATTGAGCATTTTGATTGACCTACTTTTGTTCGTTTTACACTCGGCATGACCGTCCATTGCTTTGCATTCAATTAAAAGAAAAACAGCAATGAAAACTTTTGCCCAACCGTCAGCGTGCTTTGCACAACTGGTTGATTAAAACGAATGGCGGTCATTTTGTAGAGAAGAATGTTACATTGTTTAAACCACACAGCCAAAAGTCATTCCGTTGCTCCTCATAGTAACCATGAAGCGACCACAATAGAATTCAAATACCTCCTTGGTTCTATTTTGGGTTTTACTTGTCAGTGATAGTTTACCAAGGAATGCTCTCCCCCCAAGCCTGTCCTTCATTTTCACTTTTACGATTGGACACAAAAACTAATTCCTGGTTTCACAAATGTTTTTCTCAATTTAGTTTCCAGCAAGTTGTCGAAGGGAGTTTTACAGGCTTCACCTTGACAATCGTCCTCCATCAAGCCAAGTATTTATAATGAGCTCGCTGTAAATAATGACGTGAAAAGAGAGACAGTTATTGCTGATTATGTTCCAGAAGGTTTTGATGTGTCCATTCATACAGATCAGGATTTCCCAACTTCAATTAGAATTTGGATTCAAATTTCCAATCTAATCTAAAATTAATTTACATACTATACACTAGGGATGTAACGATAATGGTAATATCGTGATATAAAAACTGCCACAATATCGTCCTCGTCATGTTCATGGTATTTAAAAGCTACACATCTGTTAAAAAAAAAAAAAAAAAAAAAAAGTCAGGTTGATTTCCACTTGTGCAGTTCTAGCACCCTCTGGTGGCTAGTTTTTTTTTTTTTTTTTTTTTAGTGCAGTTTAATTTTCATTAGGGATGTTTTGGCCTTCTATGTTTAAAATCTACACTAATTGTCAAATGAAGGGGGTTGTAATATGCTTGTGAAGCGAGTTAATATGTGGAGGAACTCAATGTGTGCTAGTAGTAGTAAGTAAGTAGTAAGTGCCTCAATATTGTTATTAAGAGATTGTAGGTACCATAGTTTATATGTATTGCTGTTATTTACAAAAGCACAATATCGTGCTTTTTTTTTTTTTTTAGTATGAGCTGATTTTGTATTACAATATTTTTTAAACATCTTTACCTTTTTTACATATAGCCTTACTTTAGTTAATTTAATGAAATTTTGCCGCACTATAGAAAAATGAATATCCATCCATCCATCCATTTTCTTGACCGCTTATTCCTCACAAGGGTCACGGGGGGTGCTGGCGCCTATCTCAGCCGGCTCTGGGCAGTAGGCGGGGGACACCCTGGACTGGTTGCCAGCCAATCGCAGGAAAAATGAATATGTACTGTATATATAAATGAGAGAGCGTAACTAATTACCAGTTCACAAGCGGCAATTTATTTTACTGACACATTTTAATTGGATACCAGAATAATAGTAGCACACATGAATAGCAGTGAAAATGTCATCAGAATAAATTAGGTATTTTTTTTTTTCATTATTACCTTCACATTCAGGCGCTTTAGTCCTTTTAGCACAAGTTGTTGAGCACACGCTGTCATGATAATATATGCAGCCTTTTGTTGTATTGTGTGAGCATGCTATTTGTTGATAATAGTGCTCTCCCTCGCACAGGCCTTAGTCTATTGTCACGACTTGAAAAAATAAAAAACTGCTCTCACAGCTGCCATGTTAGGCAGGATTAACCCCCAACCACTAACATCCATGTACAGTACATTGTATTCACAGTATACGTGCAGACATACACAAACACACACAGTCGCTATCTAATTGATGCACGGATTACATCTCATCTCGCTCCACACATCTGTTCCATGGCATCAATTAATCCCGGGGTTGGGGGGGGGGTTGCATGGTGTTGGACACCCGACTAAACGTCCAAATCTTTGGTGCAGCTCCACAATGCACATCATCTAATTTTAGTTGTGTAAATGTTGCAGGAATGGCGAGCTCCTTATCAGGCGTGATGGAATGTCTGCTGTGTTAAATAAAGCGGCGCTGCCCAAGCACTCTGTCACATGCTGATCATCTGAAAACATTTCTTCACTACACCAAGATAAGAGCATTGAATTACACTGTTAATGCAGTTGAGTACATTAACTCATTCACTCCCAGCAATTTTCATGTTCTATTGCTATCAAAACATGGAACCTACCAAAAGAAAAATATGTCTTCTTTCATTAGGGGGAAAAAAAAAAAAAAAAAAAAAAAAAAAAAGTACGGTATTTTTTTTTTATTATCTGTTTTTATGTTTTGTAGCAATTAGCATTAGAATTAGCTAAGTTTCATCATTATTCACAAACCTGTTGAAAATACTGGGGAAAAAGAGCTTGTTGCAACATGGACCTGGTTGATCTCTTATACTTTGCTACCACCTGTTGGCCGTTTTTTTTTTTTTTTCCTTTTTTTTTCTTGTAATAAGTACCATCGCTTTAAGCGACCGCTTCAGGTCAGAAACTGCATCAAAGCCTTCATACAAAAACTCTAGCATACAAAAACCTAAAAAACGTATAAATACGGTATTGGGAGTGAAAGAGTGAAGGGAAACAGACCACATGAATTCAATTCTTTGCGAAGCCAAAAGATTTAGGGTTTATCATGATGGCGGCCTAATCCTTCAGCTATTGATGATTTCTTATACAGCTGAAGCGTCTCTCTGGTAGGGAATGTTTTATTTGGCCCAGTCTGACTCAATGTGGCCAGTCTGAGTTTATTCTGGCTGGGTGCAGCAAAAGGGTATTAATACCGAGAGTGACAGTAAAGCCTTAGGGAGAGACCCTTGTTAATCCGGGGGAGGAAGGGCGGGTGTCTGTGTTGACAAATCTGAGCCAGGGAGGCAGGGAAAAAAAGAAAAAAAGAAAAAAAAAGGTCCACAGAGATGTCCTCATTCAAACATAAACTATCCCGATAAACTCAATGTCTGCATTAAAGGCAGTGCACTATGAGCAGCGTACACTTAATCCCCTGCAAATAGCGATGCGGGCGGTCCACCGAATGCGTGAAACCGTGCCCGGCTGACAAATGGATGCCATTTCTTCTTTGATCTTTTTTATGCCTACACATCCCTGAACGTTTGAGCCAGGAAAATATATCCGCTTCAAGCTTATGGCGGCTGAAATGTATCCCATCGGGTGATCACCGCCATGTGAGGTGCTAGACACCAGCTATCTTAGGAGCTAACCATTTTGGCAGGCAGTGGGCATGTCTTCGGATTCACCTCCTCGCTAGGAATGCAAATAATTACAAGAGCTGTTCTGTCAATTGTGCCACCCAGGAAAGATGCATTTTCAGGGTTTAACCATAACTAGCTAGCTAGCTAGCTAACTGCCCAATGTATTGGTAGCAATGAGCCTAGTGTGAATAACTACGCAACTTACTGTACGACTACAAATGCAAAACAAAGGCACTCAAATTTATATCCAGTAGGTGAGGAGGACTCATGTTTTCTTGGTTTACATTTTATAATTTTACAAAGCGGTTTTGCTGGATGTATTTCTCATTTGATACAGGTCTGTTTAAAGGCAGGGAATTTCGTTTTCACTCAGGAAAATGCACTATATAAATACAGGATTTATACACATGAACTCCTTCTCAATCTACACCTCTGGGCTTCATTTAATGTGTGGTGGTGATTTTTTTTCCTCTAACCTGCTGTTCACCTGCTGTTAATGTTCGATGCTGCTATTTTGCCGGACACATTCATGCTGGTGGGTGCCAAAGAGCGAAATCTATCGTGCCTTTAATTAATAACATTTACATTTATCTGAAATATAATTTAATCAGTAGATCATGTCCATCCCGAGTGACGATGTAAGGTCTGGTTGCAGCAAGTTTGCACTGTTCTTGTACAAAGTTTTATGGCACCGCATGCAGTGAGCATGACTCAATACAGTCTGACTCCGTTGTGGGCATGAAGTCATACAAGGAGGCATACCATTCTTTTCATTACTAAATTGCCAGGAACAGACGAAGAAGGGATGAGGGAAGTCAAAAGTCAGCTTGTGGAGAGAGGATAGCAGTGAAGTAAGAATATCCCATCAGCAGGGTACCTCCCGCCCTCTATATGAATATAAAAATGTGACCAAAACAATGAGTCTCGTTCCCTGGAACAGAAGATGATCCGATCAAGCGTAACCTGAGGTAGTAACTACCTGGACTGACCTGTGAAAGGTAGCAAAGTGCCATGGGGCATCTGGACTACCAGGAAAAACAAAGCAGCAGCACCTACGCTATCTGTTATACTTTCTGATATAAATAGACCGAGATGTTTGTTTGTTTTTTCCAGGCTGATACCAATTGATGACGATGTTACCGAAATTTGAATATAAGCGGAATGTTAAACTTTTGTCTTGGCTTTGTTATAAGTTCAATGGAAAACACAAAAGTGCTGATGGTTCTCAGCCTACTTCTGGTAACTCAATTGCCGTGCAAACTCTTCTCCCCTGTCGTGAAAGGCTTTGCCATAAATTCAATTTGGTTCCTGACTTGGTTACAGATCAATGTCACGTGACAATCATATGTCATTCTGACCACACCGTTGAATAATCTGTCAGGACTATCGATAATCAGATTTTCCCGAGTTGGTCGGGGAATCAGGGTCAAAATCAGCTGGACTATTTCTTTATTCTTCATCGACTTGAATCAAAGGAACAGTCTGGCTCCTTGCTTTCGTTTTGGTTCGAACTTATTGTTTAGTTTGGCTTGTACGGCCTAACTGGAACAATATATTAGGCTAGGATGTGGATGAAGGAAGAGTTCATCTCAGTTCACCTGAAAAAAAAAAAAAAGAGAAATTTCCTTCATGAGAGACTTTTGGCAGGGGAACGTTTTGATTTGTGGCTTGTAATGTTTTTGCTTCCCAGTTACCATATTGAGTGTTTAGTTGCACCCGATGATTTAAGTTCTAAAAAATGACAGATTTACAGCTACAACATGCGCTGATTAATGCAAGTGAAGCGTCAAAATAGCTTTGGGTCATAGTTGGTTTAACCAGCAACGGACCCTTCTTAATGATGCCGTCTGATTTCCAAGTTCAGCAGTGTTTTATTTATAGGGCAGGAATGTCTATTAGTAGCCGAAGGAAGTGTTGCCTGACGACTATTTTTAACCCGGGGTTGTCTCGACTTGCAGCCACAAGCTGGACATATGCTGTAATGTTTGTTTTAACTACCAACTTCCTTTTTTTTTTGCTGAAATTGAATGGATTGTTTGCGACAACAGTTGCAAATCACGCATACATAGCTGCAGCCGTAAGATGAGAGACCTTTTGAATTTGTGGTAGATTTATGGTGAAGGAACACAATAGGATTGAGGATTTGTTCCTGGAACTGCACCCATTGTTTATCATCAGTTTGGATGCTTAAAAATAGGGAATGTTTTTTTGTAAAGACGACTTAAGCTTCTCCAAAGGCCAATATTTCGGGAAAGTATCTTTTTTTTTTTTTTTACGGTATAGATGCTGCACATGCTGTTCGTTTCTTGCAGTCCAGATCATTATTAGCCACATTTATGAGCCTCTGAATCCTGATTCCAGTGTGTGGGTGTTTGTCTTACATTCACGTCTGTTTGCCAATGAAGTCGTGGTCAACTCTTTTTGTCTGTGCCCTGACACAAAAAAGGATGCATTGTTTGAAGACATTCGAGAACATCTGCTTTGTTGCAGATAAGGCAGTTTGCAGTTACAAGCCACAGCCGATCAAAGGCCAGGGACATTGTAAATGTGTTAGTGTCTGGCTTTCCTTTTGCCATGTCTTTTCCTTTGATTCTTCCGTACATAGTACATACATACATCCTGTCATCTCCTCCCTGATTTCTTCCAACCAAAGGATATTCCTGTAAAATTACGAGGTTATTCCCATTGGATTTATTGACTGCGAGAAGTCCGAGGGCTGCTATCACTTTTAAACATAAGAGAATAAGAACATTTTGCATTTAGTAACCTTTTTTTGCGAGGTGGTCACACCAAGTCTGAACTTAATCCAGGCCTGATTTGGGGGAATTGTTCACAGATTATTTTGGCCTTAATCGATAGCTTTCCTGTGAAATTATTTGGTTGGATTTATCAACCAAAGGAAGATTGATGATATTTGCAAAGGTGTTTAACTCATTCACTCGCCGCCATTTTCACAGAAGCAGTCCCGTTCGCTCCCGGCTGTTTTACTGGATTTTGACTGATTTTGCATGGCCCACAGAATATTGTGTTCTATTGCTATAAAAGCATGGAACCTATCAAAAGAAAGATTAAAGTCTCATCTTTCATCATGAAAAAAAAAAGTATGTTTCTATCTGTTTCCGTTTTGCAGCAATTAGCATTAGAAGAGAGCTAAGTTTCATCAGTTTTCACAAATCTATTCAAAATTGTAAGTAATTGAGCTTTTTTTTCTACATGGCCCTGGTTGATCTCCTTTGCTCTGCTGCCACCTGCTGGCCGTTTGTGTAATAACTACCATTTCTGCAACAGTTGAGAGGCTGCATCAAAGCCTTCTGTATGCTCTAGCATAAACAACAACAAAAACAAACAAACAAAAACAAACAAACAAAAACACGTATAAATACGTCTTTGGGACACTTAGAACATTAAAAAAAAATATTTACACATTGGGAGTAAATGAGTTAAGCATATTCTTTTAAGAAATCTAATTGGCTATACAACTTGTGGAAATAAAGCATAAAAATCCAAAGTCATAACTCTTCTCACCTAAACACCTTTTATCCTTACAGCAACAAAAACAGCTTTACCTGTACTTTAAAGGGAAATGTCTGGTCTTTTGAAAGCAAATGTTTTTCCATCTAGCTCCATCTGCTCTCAGCGTTACAAAAAAATACTCATACGCCGTAGGAAGAACTGTTTCCAGATCAGTGTTTGTTTTTCCTTCATGGAGTAGAAGAAGTTCAAAGAAACATTGAAATCACTCTTTGTGTTTGAGTAAAAACCAGTAGGTAAACAAACATCCACGGGTGCTTCGCCAGTGTGTGTTTTCTTTGGAATTTAACATAAACCTGTTTCAAACATTACGTTGGGAAAAAAAAATGCTTAAGGGTAAAGAAGCAATATTGAACTTTTTTGTCTTTTTATTTCTCCACATTCCTTTTCCAATTTGCCTCTTCCTTCCTTGTTCACTACCTCTTTTAGTTCCTTAACTCTCGTGTCCCTGCCTCCAACCTCTGTCCTGGACAAACAGGAAACTCTTCTGTTATCAGCAAACTCTCCGCGTGTCTTAATGAGTGTCTGGCTAAAAACAGCAAAGGGAAGAGGGACTAGTGTCCACACCCTGCCTTTACCAAGTCCACTGAAAGAGTTTTGAGACAGAGTGGGTTGTCCAACGCCACTGAAGGTTAGAAAGGAAGCGAGGACTATTCCATTTCCCTGTACACACAGAGGAACAATGACGTTACCGGTTTACAGTATCATTGCAGGATAAGTGGTCCTTGACGCACTGCTGGGGCAAAGCAAAGTGGGTAAAGACCTTATTGTGCCATGTAACACCGCAGAAAAATCATAGATACAATTTGTTAATCCCAAGAGGTAAATGAATGATCATTAAAATACTGCTCATCTTGACTGTTCCTTACTTGGTCACACAGTATGAAACATGCTTGTTTTGTAGCAAGCTCATTTATTTTATTACACGACTACAGGCCTCTGAATTGCAAACATGATCAATATTAATACTGAATGTGTTCAATAAACACCTTTGGATGGATATGTGCTGTAGAGGTAACGGAGTTCCCCGTTTTTGACTCCGACCCTCAGCATCACACTCGGGTCACACATTAGCCAAGTAAAACAATAAATGGACTATGGCAATAATGAGCCCGCTGAAAATGATGAAGTAGTCCTACAACGGTTGGTTGGTTGGTCAGCTCTATATTTTCTGAGCACTGACTGGAGGTTAGTGTAAAGGTGTCAACGATACTGCAATGGTATAATATTCCTCACGACACCGTTGATTCATTGCTGAGAATGTAAAACTGATTTAGCAGTTAGGTGTAGTTCCTCTAAAGATATCTGCTGAAAAGGTCCGTGACACATTTTTGTTCCAGCGTTTTCAACTTTTAATGCCTCCACTTACACAGAAAGTAGCACAGTTAGTCTGCATGGGACCACTTTGCTCACTTTTGTTGGGGGCTGAGTCATGCTCTCTTCGCGAGCACATGATTATTTCATCAGCCTCCACAGCATGACGCTACATGGGCCTGAGAAAGTGGAGCAGCGCATTCCGCTCCACTTCAACCTGTCCGTGACAATGTCGTCGAATGCTATCGGTGTCACGCTGCTTTATAGTGACGGCCTTTCACTTTTGTTTAACCTATTAGCAAACAAGGGGCGACTACGCTGTGGATCGTCGTTTTCCTCCCAAATATCGTCTCCTCTAATGCTGCCATCTATGTATGAATGATACGCATGAACTTGTTTTTTTGTTTTGTATTGTGTTTTTCGTTGGGTCATGGGTTCACTGTGTTATGGATGTATTATGCTTATGCAGTTATTACTTCTTGTATGATGATACTGTAACCCGATAATGACCGTATGAGCCACTCTTAATTTGTCTACTTTTGCAGTTACTATGTTCGTTAATAGGGGTGTTAAAAAAAAATCGAATCGGCAATATATCGCGATACTACAGCACCCAATTCTCGAATCGATTCAATAGTGGCTCACAGTTACAAAAACGGAAGTTTCAGATCAATAAATAATAAATTTTCATACAAATCTTACAGTGTACATGTACAAGTTTACTGAATGGTACTTTCTAAATTTGAGTAAAAAAAAAAATCGCAACAATCGACTTGTAAATTCATATCGGGATTAATCGGTATCGAATCGAATCGTGACCTATGAATCGTTACACGGATCGAATCGTCAGGTACGAGGCAATTCACACCCCTATTCGTTCTGATAACAATTTGGTCAGTTGCCATGTGGCTATATTAGTCACTCTTATTTTGTCTACTCAATCTTACAGTTGCTATGCAGTTTCTCTGTCCCTTATGATGAGTCACTCTTATTTTATCATATAGCCTTTTATTCTGTCATAGAGAATAGTGTATTGCCCTCAATGACAGTCATTACGTCGAGGTCTCTCAGCCAAGGTTTCCCATCACTACACTTCCAGGCAAGATGTTCCTCTATGTCTTGCTTCCATGCATCCAGCCAAAATTTAGTAGTCAGCTCAAGATTTATTAGTCAAGGTTTCTCCGTCAAGTGTTTTCAAAGAGGCCAGCTGCTTCTCTGTTATTATTTTTGTCTGTAAAGACTCTGGTTTTCATCTCCCGTATCTTGTCTGCGTTTGGCTCCCTAATTCCACACCTCGCGTGACAGAACTTTTGTCAACAGTATTATCTCTTTCGAAAATGTTCTAACACGCTGCGCAACAATCACAACTTGGGTAATCCACAAACAGTTTTACTGTTAATCAGCAACAAATGTGTACTTTGTGAACTTTGACATCAAGCCTAATTTCCATCAACATATCAAACCATTGACTAAGAGTGCGGATAATTTTGCAGCTGACAAATTGGTTGCAAGCAACCAAGAGACCTCTCGCTTACATTACAGCTGCACTAGATGCCTTTGATAATACCTTTAATAGACTGGGAAGAGGCCATTACATACATTGTGTTCATAATTATAAATCAACTAATTTAACTCTTTGACTGCCAAACGTTATCCAAAAAACCCCAACGGTGCCAGCTGATTTGGAGCATTTTCACTCATCTTCCAAAGCAAACAGAATATTGTGCGGTATGAGGACATAAATATGGTGGATATCACATGAAAGATTGGATTCCATTCTTTCATGAGAAAAAAAAAATGTTTCGACCTTATTCCGTTCTTTAGTAATCACCATTTGAAATGAGCTCATTTGAGTGACATAAGCGAAAATACAAAAATATCAAAAGAAAAACAAACTTTTTGTGAAAAGATACATTGTTTTGCACAACAGTGACTTTGACACGAATATTTTTTGTTTAGTGACAAAGCAGCGCTGCACAAGACGTTGCGCTGCCCATTGAGAGACAAAACAAAACAAAACGGAAATTAACGTTTTTGGCGGCATTCATTGGGATTTTAGAACACGTCATTAAACGTTTTTGGCGGTCAAAGAGTTAAATTCCTAGCAACTCTTACCAGAGGGAACTTCTGAGAAACACACAAAAGTAAACAAAGCGCCTCAGTTGTTGTAAGACAGGTTTCGTCTGCCTTAAAGCATTTGACTGGTGACAGCCACCATGTTAATAAGCGGCACAGTGTAAATATTTCTATTTGACCGGGACGCATATGGTTGTCTTTAGCCTGTAGACACATTCAGAGGTTCACGTAAGGTGAAAGCTTTTTAAGAGCTGGCAGTTGCGGTAATGTGTGTTTTTAATACCTCAAGTTTGGGGATTTTCTGGCATCTACAGTACATGTTAGAAATTCAATGATATGCTGATGGGCAGCATAACCTTTGTCCTTTTTATTTTCTATTTTTTTATTTTATTTAATAAAGGTTGCAGGTGGGCTGGAGCTTATCCCAGCTGACTGGGCAAGAGGTGGAGGAGTACATGTTTCATTGGTCGGCAGTCCATTCATTCATTCACAATCATTCATGCCTAAGGACAAATACGAGTTTTTAATGAACCTAACCTGTTGTGTTTGACTTGTAAGGTTGCAGCGTAATTCAGTATAATAGCTCACGGCACGCTTGGTAGAACACCTGGTGGCCATATATCTCCTCAACATGACCCTTGCCTGTGTCTTAATATACTTACATTCAAATAGCTCGTCTCACGTTTCCTTGGAAATAGTCTCTCACCTCGTCAGTGCTTTCAAGTCTTGTGCTTTAGTAACTACTGTAGATAAGGATCGACTTTCTTCTTCGCGGTAGACGACGTCCGAGTCAGCATTTCCGCCATTTTTCTCAATTCATTACGCTGGCTCATGCAGTGCCTGGTTGTCATTCTATCTGTTTTAATGACAGGCGGGCGGGTGGGGGGCCTCACTGCCAATTTTCCACCCGCTGTGTAAAATGTATCTTACTGATTACGTTTGGGCCTTTGCCACGCAGGCTATTTTCACCGTCTCGCTGTATTGGCATACCGTGCTGGCGTACGCAGGCTTCCACTTTGTGCAGCATAACAATTTATGGAGTCAAAGAGTTTGCAATGCTATTATGGTGCAGGTCAGTCGGCTATCGGGTCATCTTATAATCCTGTACTGTATTGTATAAATATTTGAATGCATGGAGTTGTGATAAGACAAATTGGACTGCATGGAATCACTTGTTATTCTTTCTCCATGTTGCAGGCAAGTTTTGGTTTTCTCAGCACGATCTCAGGTTACACTATAAATGTTCAGATACCTGATTTTGGAGCCTGCCAACAAAAGAAACGAGCACCTGTTTGTGTGCAACTGGAAATTGTTCATAAGAACACATATTTGTGTGGGCTTGCGCTAAGCCAAAGAAACATTCTCTTCCTGGGAGAAATATGACTCACATCGAGTTTTGGCGCAAGGATGACATTTTGAACAGTTTGTGTGTAAACATATTGGGGCTCTCTGTTATTTTCATGGTACAGTGCAACCTCTCAAGTTCAACACAGTATTTTTTTGTTAGTTCAGTGGAATCCTGTGAATGTATATTTGTTCACACAATTTATTAACTGCCAAGTGTAAGTATCACCATTTGCTGAGGAGTGACAGATTTCAGGGGGTCCAATCCTCGGTAGGTGACATAATCTGACTTTATAAATCTGAACGGCGCACCATAGAATCACTAACCTATAATGTAGTAAAGTCTTACAATACATAATCGAATGAAAAATACTTCTTCTTGAGCATAAATATGAGACACATTTTCCTCCAAATCATACGACCTCCTGCGTTTGACTTTTTCCATCGTAGTTTCATAGTACAATAGAATTATTAAGACATTGGGTTATATTCACTACAAATGCGCTGCGTCCGGTAATAGCGCAAAATATTGCACCGCAACTGCATCCACAGTCTGCGCCCAGTTACCCACTTATTCACTAAGGATATTGCTCTAATCATATACCGGCGCAAACACGCCCACAAAACTGACAGCTTGGAGCTAATTTGCACCTGATTTACCACACATGGCAATGGATTTGCGACAAGAACATGGTTGTTATAGTAACAGTTGAGAGTAAGATGACATTATCAGAAAGCGAGAGAAGGCGTTTATAACACCATTAAGCTGTACAGAGCAGAGAGGACGACAATGGCGTCATTCATTTATAAAGTACAAATTATTGGTGCGATTGTTCTTCTAAAAATATATTTTCAGAGGTTGGCGTGGGCGTACAGTATGCATCTGGCACGTAAAAATGCCTCCCCGCCATTGTCGATCAGCCCGGGTTACGTCATGTGTCCTAAACCAACATAGAAAAATCCCCCCCGGGATCGAGGTTGCGGCAGGTTAATACATGCTTTCCATATTTGCGTCATGCAAACTCCATGTGGCTATTTGCGCTGTATATCAATGAGTCTCATTTGCATTGGAGTGGGCATATTTTGCGTCAAATGTATGCAAATTACCTAATTTACATACGCGCAAATAATACCGGCGCACCGTGGCACAATCTGGTTGGCAGCGCATTTAGTGACGGATTTCCCCATCTGCTCTTGTTTAGTGAATTAGGCGCTCCCGGATTGCTCCATTTTTACCGGTTAGCGCCGTGCAAAGGCGACGCAATCCTTTAGTGAATAGGCCCCATTGATTTTATGACTGACCACTAGCTAAGTCACTTTCATTTTGTGCCTCCTATAGGTCAACGAGTGGAACAAAAATGACGAGCGCTTGCTCGCTGCGGTGGAGCACGGCGAGGCGGAGAAGGCGGCGTCGCTTGTCGCCAAGAAAGGTGCCAGCCCTGTGAAGCTAGACAGCGAGGGCAAATCAGCGTAAGTAAAAAAGATCGTAGAACGGAGTGCCCGTTCTGTTTTAATACCCGTATCTCATTTTTTTTTTTTTTTGGTCTGTGCATTTTTTTCACTTAAATATGACAGTGACAGTTTACAGCCTCTGAACATGTTTTACTTTGTAAGATAAGGCGTCCATCTTGCCAACCTACATATCAAGACATGGACAATATGGTAGATTGTTGTCAAGTGTATTAAGCAGCCAGTACTTGCCAGAAATTCCTTCAATGCGCCATTAGCCATTAAGTGTAAATCCACCCGAGCAAACAGCTACAAGGGAAGGAGAAGATAATAAATGCATCAAAAAGTGGGTCTCATTATTCTGCAAAATGTTTGTTTTGTTAGCCTTACAACTTCGACACTTTTAAAGACGCTTGAGACGGTGAAAAATCGCCATGTTAATATTTGACCTCTTTCTTTTTCACTTTGCAACACAACACCTGCTGACCTGCATGTGTTCAGCTGCCAGTAACATCACAATGCAGGGAGAAGCTGCGCATAACCTGAGAGCGCTGACGAAACAAACGCAACACACGTTTCGTTCACATCGTCAACCTATTCGTTCACATACACGAAAACACACTCGGGGCTGGCAGGCACTCACAACCTTTGTCCGTCATAGAAAATGTGGCGGTCCAAGTCTTTGCAAGACAACAGCACAAAGGGCGAGTCCATGGCATCTCCATGGTGATAAAAAGCTGATCGGAAGGCATGTGGGCATAGCTGTGGTATGTGTGTGCGTGTTGTCTACGGGAAAAGGAATCTGCATGTGCATAATTTGCTCGTTGGAATGGAAACGGTTTCACTTGATTGCCTTCCGAACTCACAGACGTCCACTGTTAACACCAATGACATTTTTTTTTCCCTCTAAGTAAGGTTTTGATTATCCGCTCCATCACTTCTATCGATTTTTAAGGAAGTTGAAGAGCCATTTGCTGTATTTGTCGAGAACTGTTTACACGTAGGCAAGTTGTTTATTAGATTGCAGTGGTGCAATACGTTATATTTGGTAGATAAAAAAATAATTTGTCACAAGATAATTGCTCAGGATAATCTTTCAGAGACATCCAATAATTGCTGACATTGTATTTGGTATGTTTGTACTACATTTAAATCTTGGGTCATTATTAGGGATGTAACGATAAGGGCAATATCGTGATATTAAAACTGCCACAATATCGTCGTCGTCATGTTTGCAATATTTAAAAGGAACACATCTGTTAAGAAAAAAAAAAAAAAAAAAAGTCAGGTTGATTTCCATTTGTGCAGTTCTAGCACCCTCTAGTGGCTAGTTTATTAGTGCAATGTAATTTTCATTAGGGATGTTTTGGCCTTCTATGTTTAAAATCTATGCTAATTGTCAGACGAAGGGGAACCTAATTTGCTTGTGTAGCGATCAATGTGTGCTTGCATTAGCAAGTAAATGCCTCAATATTGTTATTAGAGATTTTAGGTGGTTTATATGTATTGCTGTTATGTACAAAAGTACAATATTGTGCTTTTTTTTAGTATGAGCTTTTTTATTAACATTGTGATATTTTTTAAATATCGCCAACCCCAAGTGGGCGTGGAAAGTGATACTTGGAAAAAGTTCAATGACTGTCCCATTGAAAATGAATGGGGAAAAGTTGATATTAAATGTGAAATTCTGCAAATACTTTAAGTAATGTGGAATCAGACGATGTATACCCCGGGAAGCGTGAATTTTTGAAGCTAGTTGAAATGTGAACAATGTAAATTGGAAGTATCAGGTGGGAGTTAGACGGCAAAAAAAGTGTGGAGAATAAAAATCACAATAACGTATGTGGGAATGCTGAAGCATTCCCACAACTAGTGTGGGTGCATAGAACATATTGTAAAAGAACAATTTTAACTTGCCTTCTTCTTAAGAAGTTATTTTCTTTTGGGTCACAATGGAACCATTCCCACTTCCCCCAGAATGCAATGGGAGAGAGTCCTGCTCGTCTATTCCTATCGCCTTGCGTCATCCTCCACAAATGAGAAAGTAGCCTGTTAACTAACAAACTGACAAGCACAAATGTTCTGTGAAATGGACAAACAATACAATCTGTGATTTTACTGCATGCCATTGTGGTTGCGTTTTCAGTCATCAGATTTGTCCGTTTCTTTTTTCCTTTGTGTTCAGTCTTCACGTGGCAGCGTCACGTGGTCACACCGACTGCCTTGCTGTCCTCCTCTCACACGGCGCTGACCCGACGGTGACTGATGCTGCAGGTCTGTGTTGTACACACTGTCGTGCACTATTTAGTGGCCCGAGCTGTACTTATTTGCCGGCTAATGTACCAAGAAGACCAGTGTAGTGCAATTAGTCGAAATTCAATTACAATTTCAATTATTACACTCCACAATTACAAAAATCAGCATAATCATGAAAAAAAAAAAAAAGATTATTGATATTAATTTTTGATGTGTTTGAATTTATACATTTGCACTTTTTTTTTTAGATTTTAAAATAACTCATTTAATAAATTTTGTTTCATCCAAAAGGAACTTGTATAATTAGTGTTTCAAAGAATTTTGTCTTAAATTAATATTTTTTTTTATTTTATTCTATTTTTTTTTTTTTTTTTACATTTAAACATTTTCTTGTTTTGTACAATTTTTTTTTTTAATAATGATCGTCCTAGTACTGTGCATGTTGCACTCCAACTTCAAGTTTTTGCCAACATAAATAAATAAATAAATGTATATTATAATAAACATATATTATTATAAATTATATTTGGTCCAAAAATAACTTCCATAATTATAGTGTTTATTTATTTATTTTAATTAGTCTTAATATTTTTAAATGTTTAAACATTTTCTTGTTTTGTACAAAAAAATAATAATCGTTTGAATAATCGTGATTTTAATTATTGGAATAATAATCGTGATTATTATTTTTTCCCAAAATCGAGCAGCCGTACTACAATATACAACATGAATACTGATAAGCATACATGCTTTATCATATGCCAAAAATGACTAAATGCTAATAATTTAAATTAATGACTGAAAATGTGACTTTTTTTTTTTTTAAATCATGAAAAATTATTAATTATTTCTTGTAATTTTACTTATATTTTTACAAGTCGTATATTTGGAGAAATAAGTGTTTTTGGTAGTATTTTATTTTATTTTTTTAACCTAATAAACTCATTGTTTGATTGATCACTAGGTTTAAATCCGTTGCACCTGGCAGCCAAGAACAATCACGCCGAGTGTTGCAAAAGGCTTATTCAGGTAACCTCTAATATTTTAAGACACTTTTTTTTTTTTTTAAGCTATTCAGAGAACTGACCAACTTCCCTTGCTCTTGAGAAAATGAGCATTTCCCTTCACAAAACATAACTCATTGATAACCTAATTTCCCTTGCAGAGCAAATGTCCTGTTGACGCAGTTGACGGCTCAGGAAGGAGCGCTTTGCATCACGCTGGTAAGTGTTCCAACAAGCATGAAGTTCACTTTATCGAGGTGAATTTTTGGACCACGTGATGGGAAAATCTCTTTTCATAAACCCTCGTCTCATATAGTTGGAATCTTAGACTTAAGTGATTAATTGGAACTGCACGTAGTAGTAAAATAATGAATAATGAAATGACTCATCTTGCATCTTCGTTTAATTGAATTATTGGACGAGAGAATCCTCTTTTAATTGGTTTGCTCTACACGTTAGTGTAATCCACTTTTTGCAATCTCTTAGGAATGCTGCTTTTGTAAAAATGTATTGTGCCTCTTTTCGTCCGCAGCCATTGGTGGAAAGATCCAAACGGTGCAATTTCTGTGCGAACTGAAAAGTGCCATCAACCTTAAAGATGCCGTACGTACCTTGTCATTTTGTTTCATGTTATTTATGTTTCCGAAGACAAAGTAAAAAAAAAGTGACGGGCAATAAATCGCAGGAGGCCACAGCTGCACTCATAAATTGATTTCATTTTTTTTTTTTTTTTTTTTTACCCCTGTATTTTGCTGGTGCGTGCCTTGCACGTACGTCTGCACTAGAGAGGCCCAGCGTACTGTGAGAACACTCGCAAGCCGCAGACATGTGGTCTCCATTGCAGTGACGCTCCATACCTGTGGTTTAATCCGAGTGGATATTTAGTGAATGTGCGTGCAGGTTATTTACATTTCCAGCTCGCGTCATCTGCATACGTGTGCGGCATTCTCACGACTTTAAATAAACAGACAGTTTTTAAAAGAAAAACAGGGCCATGTGCTCGGTGTTTAACATATGTCGGAACCAAATGGATCTGATGACATGAAAGGAAGCCTAAATTTAGTGTTGCTCCGATACTGGTATCGGCAGAGGTGCCGATACTGCATAAAAACAGTGGTATCGGTATCGGTGACTACTCACAAGTAAACATGCCGATACCATTAATTAATTCCAACGCTAATATGTAATTTTGTATGCAGAATCTTATGTCTTGCTGGTGCACGACATTCACTGGTATGTGACATGTTCACTGCCTGCCGATCCAAGATATCCTATTGGCCCTTGAATGCTCTGAACCAATGGCAGGACAGCTTTTTCATGTTGAGGAAAAAAAACCTTAAGTATCGGTATCGGCCGATACTGCAAAGCTGGGTAACGGTATCGGGAGCCAAAAAACGGTATCGGAACAACACGACCTAAATTCCTGCCAGAGACAATAAAACTGATGCATTGTTTGGATATCGTTACATCCCTACTTCATATTGTAACATTTCCAATTACCTGTTTAACGTGATCACTCATACAGCGTTAAGCGTAAAAAGGAGATATCTTAAATGTAGAAAAAATAAAATGTAAAACAACTCTTGATTACTGACAAGGCAAGTATACTGTAGTGCTAAAAGTGGAGCAGACACGGGCCAACTCAAGCTTTAACCTGGCTATGACGATGCGACTATTTTTTTTTTTTTTCTACTCGGTGAATGCGTGCGTGCTTTACGACAGCCTGGTAATATAAAACACGACGTGGCTGTTCCTTGATACTCTTTTACCCTCTGCAGCTGCACAGACTGTCAGCGTAATGCTTAATTGTCATCTGTTGAGGATCAAAGCTTCCTGACATAATGCGATGCATTCCAAATGACCTCATACCCCGTCCTTCCCTTTAATAAAAATGGTGTACTACAAAGCTGCTACCAACAATGGCAGCAAGGTTAAGCAGGTGCTTCTGTCCGGAGAATGTTTTGTAACCCTGAGGCAGTGACTGATAAAGTTAAGAACTACTGCGCTACATACTTTTACAGAGGTATCGAACTCGGCCAGTTTTCTATATGCATTCACTGAACCCTTCTTTATTGAAAATATAATTCTTCTCCCCCCCAAGACAGGTATAAGGTTTACTGGTGAACAAAATGAAGAAGGAGAGTAACCTTTTCATCAAATACGGTCTCTTCACATTGAATTCAGAAAGTTTTGTGTTCTTGGATTGCTCAACTTGCCAATCATGCAGTGAGGACGCCGACTCCCATCACTCAACTCCAAATCTATAATTATAGAGCACTTTAAAACAACCAAGCCCGGCCCAACGGATACAATGAAAATAGCAGAGGACTCATAATTGTGCCCTGTGGAACACCATATGTTCCGTTAACCCAGTGCTTCTCAATTATTTTCGGTCAGCTAGTAAGAAGAAAACACCCCCAAAGCGACTATAAATAGTATCATTTGTCTATAAAATTGTTATAAGCACACCTCTGCATAACACTGTATCCGCATTAACATAGAAGAGAATAAAAAAAAGAAAGAAATATGGACCAACTTACAACAAAGTCAAGTCAAGTCGAGCCATCTTTATAGCGCTTTCAAACAAATGCAATGTACAAAATGTTATGTACAAAAGCACAATATTGTGCTTTTTTTTAGTATGAGCTTTTTTTTACCCCCCCCCAACATTGTGATCTTTTTTTAAATATCGCCACCCCCACAATACCACAATATCGTGATAATTATCGTATCGTGATGTTTGGATATCGTTACGGCCCTACTTTTCAATACATGAAGTAATTATAAAGGGTAGTATAAATACATTTTAATTTTTTCCTCCCCCTCCTGCTGTGCTGTCAGAGAAATTCAGAAGACAAAAAAAAAAAAAAAAAAAAAAACATAAAATGTTACCATCACTACACTTAGTGTCAGGAAAATGTCCTCTTTGCTCCTCCTCACTGTGGCATTTGTGTTTGTGTGCCATGACGCATTCACCACTTTTCACATAGTCGTGAGAGTTCTCTCACCACACAGTCACTGAACATATCATTCACGTCTCATGTCCAAGTCCATGTCCTGATGTCATTCCACATGACGTGCAGTATGTAGCGCTTACAGCACATGTGAATCCAGACGGCGGCCATTTCCTTTTCTACATCTAATGTTGGTACCGCTTGTGTTTTCCCCAAAGGACGGGCACACCCCTTTGCTCTTGGCAGCCAAACACGGCCACGCTGAAGTGTGCATCACTTTGCTGGACTGCGGCGCTGAAATCAGCACTTCTGACAACAGTGGCAGGTAAGGAGCACAACAGCAGGCCGGTTTGCAAACGTGGGCAAAAATGGCGGACAGTGCCGTCTTTACGGGGGGTCCTCGGTTTAACAGTCCCGGCCGATATAAGACATTTCCAGGTTATGAATTGGTGCGACTAAAGAATATGTGGTTCACCTCAGTTACTGCTCTGTTATAGTAATATATACAATATTTAATAAAATAATAATAATGATGATAATAATAATAATATAAATAATTAATACATATAAATAAATAAATAATAAAAATAAATAAATATATAAATGTAAAATACTACAATAAATTATCCATCCATCCATTTTCTTAAGCGGTTGCTCCTCACAAGGATCACAGGGGTGCTGGAGCCTATCCCAGCTGGCTTCGGGCAGTAGGCGGGGTACACCCTGAACTGGTTGCCAGCCAATCGCAGGGCACTACAATAAATTAATATCAACTAATAATAAAAAATAATAATATAAATACATCACAAATATATATAATATGTAATAATAATAATAATAATAATAATAATTAAATAATAATAATAATAAAGATCAGGAATCTTCTTCACCTGAAGACTTCTGTCCATTTCCCCGTCACTCTTATGAGGCGCTCCCCCTAGTGGCCCGCCAAGTAATTGCTCAATAAGTCATGAACAATGGAGCCGTTGTCGTGGCTGGTTATTAACTACAAATATCGTAATACTTTGCGTAGACGTATCGATAACCAAGCAGGAAACAAAGTAGCACGATTTATCGTGATATCGATTTATCGTTACACGCCTATCCAGCACCCTGTGGTGATTAGTTTAATAGTGCTGTTTAATTTTAATTAGGCATCTTTTGGCCACCTACGTTTACGTGATAAGTGATTTTAGGTTATGTCAATATGAGTTTTTTTTTTGTACAATATTGTGAGTTTTATAAATGATTATTTTTTTTTTAAATAATCACCACCAACCTCCCATAATATTGTGACAATTATCGTATCGTATCGTGACGTTTGTTTACATCCCGAGTGAATACCCACTTTTGAATTCACGCTGCAGGACGGCGTTGATGCTGGCCACAGAGTCCAATGCGGTGGCCGCCGTCGAGGTTCTGGTCCACAGAGGGGCACCCCTGTCCGCAGTGGATTTGCATGGACACGACGTCCTGCACTATGCCAAGTCGTCCACCAACTGTGAGGTCAAAGCTGCGCTCACTGCTGCTCTGACCAGACAACTCCCTGGTGAGACACAAACGCACACGTGGGACCAATAAAGAACATGAAAAGTTCGAGTACTCAGTTGACCCACTTTCATTTGCACTTCAGTCCTACTCTTTAAGTGGCAATGCAGGCAACACTGCCATCTGCTGGACAGTCTCGGCAGTATTACTTTTGGATGTGTCAATTATTTTGAAAAATGTTTTTCTTTTCACGCACATTGCAGATCCCAAGTCTCCCATAAGTCCCGCGGTAAGAAACTATGCATTTCGACATTTTAACTATCTGAAAGAAAACCTACTGTTTTGCCTACATTTCCTGATTGAATCATGTATTTCCTCAAATGGTGGCCGTGTTTATTTACTCAACAGCAAAGTCCAATTAGATTCAGGTGTTTATTGGGGGTGGGGGGTGAGGTTACAGCAAGGTGCCTTATTAGGTTTGGGATTCAAGCACATTATATTTCTAGTTTGAGTTTTCATTTTATTATTGACATTTTTTACTCAGATTTTGTTTTTTTTTGCTTTTATTGGTGCCTGTGCTGTGCACTTTGAGATTTATTTTATAAATGGTAAGTGCGTTACAAATAAATTCTATTATTATTATTATTATTATTGTGGTAGTATCAGTCATAACGTGTAGTTATTCTTGAGAATCAGCTTTTTTTTTTTTTTTTTTTTAACCCCACTTGAATTTAAGAATTACCGTATTTTCCGCACTATAAGGTGCACCTAAAAGCCTTAAATTTTTTTCAAAAGCTGACCATGCGCCTTATAATCCAGTGCGCCTTATATATGGATCAATAGTGAGCCATAACAGGTCTCGCTGTCAATACGCTATCGGTGACCCTGCACGATCGGCAGAAGATCCCGCCATCTTGGATCGCTAGCTAATACTAACACTTTACCTCAGAGAAAATAATAAAACTGCTGTTTATTCATTTTGGGAGTGAATGGAGTGGTCAGAAAGCTGGTTTGTAATCTATTAATAAAAGTTTGACTGACCTATCTGACTGTTTTGTTGACATTCCCTTTAGCGCAGCACCATCTAATGGATGCATAACGTAACCCCAGCCTTATATATGGAAAAAGTTTTAAAATATGCCATTCATTGACGGTGCGCCTTATAGTGCGGAAAATACGGTAATTGGGGCATGATGTAAAATTAGAGCAGAGGCCCACCACTATTTGAGGAAATACGATAAATACAAGTCACATTTAAATGATCTCTGTCTATCTTCCAACAAAGTATATTAACAGTCCCAGCTTGTATGAACCTGTTAGTCATGATTAGAAACTCCAATCACTCAGTCGTTGAATCTCTTTGAACTAACCACCACTTGTATTTCACTTCTTCTCCCTTCGCTTTTTTTTGCTGACCCCATAGCATGATCAAGTAGCTAAGCTAAGTGATGAACGGATCACAACTCCCAAAAAACGAAAAGCACCTCCACCTCCTATTAGCCCACTGCAGGTAAATGCATGTCTCTGTATGTCTGCTTGTCTCAATGTCCTGCGCTCTTGTGCACACATGAGTAAACTTAGTATACAGAAATTCTCTGAGTGGTTCTATCGACCTTTGAACAGCTGTTTCCCAAAAGCAAGGATCAAATCACATTAGCAGATAAAAGCATCTTAATCTGAACCAGTTTTTAGGATTTGTTGTCTGTAAGTACTTATGAGATAAACTTACTTTCAACTTTGTCCACCGGCAGAAGTCTGGAACGTCTTCTCCTTCATTTTCTGGGACCCCCTCGTCCAACAAAAGTGACACTCCAAAGCGATTCAACTACAAGGTAATGATCAAAAGTACAGGAAATTGGAAGATTATGCACTCATTAAGTTGTGACAATATACTACAATATTAAAAACCACACTGCAGCGCTACACCATTGCAAACAGCAATCCAACGATATTGTATTTCCTCAAATAGTGGTTCATGGCTTAACACTCAATTAACTCATTTACTCCCAATAACGTATAAATACGTTTTTTTCTAATGTTCCAAGTGTCCCAAAGACATATTTATACGTTTTTTTTTTTTGTTTTTTGTTTTTGTTTTTTAATGCTAGAGCAGGGGTGGCGAGATCCGGTCCTCGAGGGCCGCAGTCCTGCAGGTTTTGGATGTTTCCCTTCTTCAACACAGCTGATTCATGATCAGCTCATCAGCAAGCTCTGCAGAAACCTGATAACGAGCCTGTTAATCGGAATCAGCTGCACTTCGAGTAGGGAAATCTATAAAACCTGCAGGACTCCGGCCCTCGAGGACCGCAGTTTGCCACCCCTGTGCTAGAGCATACAGAAGGCTTTGATGCAGCCTCTCAACTGCAAAGAACGGTTGCAGAAATGGTAGTTATTACACAAACGGCCAGCAGGTGGCAACAGAGCAAAGGAGATCAACCAGGGCCATGTAGAAAAAAAGCTCAGTTACTTACAAATTTAAATAGATTTGTGAAAATTGATGAAACTTAGCTCTCTTCTAATGCTAATTGCTGCAAGACGGAAACAGATAGAAATACTTTTTTCCTTTTTTTTTTTTTGCATGCCATTGACACTAACAGACTGCCACTGTTTGCAGGGAATATGGACCAGGCCGACCAAAATCTGTGTATAAATGATGTATATTGAAATTTATTGCGTGGAGAGTGTGTGTGTGTGTGGGGGGGGGAATGCTTTCAATCTCGTTACAATTAAACTGGCCGATAAATCAGTAATCTGTATTTTTTTTCTGCCAAAAATCAGCAACAGCCTAAAAAAAATGAGTTGGGCACTACTGTATTATATTGTCCACTTCAGTTAAAAATAAACATGAAAGAAAAGAAAATATCACTCATTCTAGGGCTGAAATAATCTTGCAACTTGAATCATCACAGTGAAGATTTTTCTGCACTTTATTGAACAAAAAGTAATAAAATAAATCAATCATTGAACAAACGGGATCATCAAAATAAAACAGCCTCCATATGTCGGTATGCTCTTTTTGAAAGATAATACAAAATTATTTTACAAATTAGTTTGCAGACCACAGCAAATTTTTTTAATTAATACATAGGACAGTCAAAATGAGCATCACTAGCTTTGTAAAGGTAGTTTTGTAACTATGAAATGTCCGAATAATTAATATGACGGCACAAGATAACTGTGTATATGAATTAAAAATGTACCCAATGACGTCTTGCACCACAAAATGTCAACGCACGAAGAAGTCCCACTTCGACTCCCTCTTATCCTCTTCCTAATCTCCACTCCCACTCCACTTTCTCTGGCAACCCCACTTGAATCCCTCCCCCCTCGTTCTCTCTCGTGTGGAAGGATGATGAAGTCCGAGACGACTTTGAGAGGCTGCGCGACAACCAGAGGAGCATGTTGCTGGAAACAACGGACGAGCCGAGGAACGCCGATGAACTGGATCCGAAGGTAATTTATTAAAAACACTGCAATAGCTCAACACAAACACGTGGCGACGTCTTGCTAATAAGTGACATCATATCTTTCTCTTGAAAAGTCGAGCATTAGTCAAAACGGTGACATTCCATGTCAAACTAAAATGTTTTCACATTTGCACGTTACGTATAAAAACGTTTTTATATGGATGTGTTTTTCAGCACATGAACTGATCAATGTTTTTAAAACGTGGATGTTGAGAGTTTAGTGCCACGAGACATCTGTTTGGAGCTCGACTTGTTCACCTTCAGCATTCTTGTTGGAGGTCTAAGCGAAGCTTACATGTCGGGACCTGTTTTGTTGTCGGCTGACTTTGCGAGTGGTCCTGAGCTCGCGCTTCTCAAGTGTCTTCGGCTGGTAACGTATATGATGTGCTGTATGCACCGACAGGCCGTTACGCCGTCGGCCGCTCTCGTTTCAGCCCTTCAAGCAAAGATTACCGCTCTGACGCTGGAAAACCAGCAACTGGCCAGCAATTTTAAGGTAAGAGCACAATGAAAGGCTGCATTGTTCTCTACTGAAAAATAGAAGTTTAACCTCGCCGCCACAATTCAAAGCACCAAACCCACTTATTGACTTTTTTTTGGGGGGGGGGGTGCTCTTTCTATAATGCTCTAAGATGCCACAAGATGGCACCAAAGTCGTGGATAATGGGAAAGTAGTGTTTGTGTAAGGCAGTGCTTCTCAATTATTTTCTGTCATGCCCCCCAGGAAGAAGAAAACATCTCACGCCCCCCACCCCATACGCGTCATCATATTTCCTCGTCTTAGCTTTCGGGCGACTTTCGTTTGTCTCTTTATCTCCGTCTCTCTCCGCCTGTCTTCTCATCCCTGTTAAATATTTTTTCATGGTGTCACTTAAGGGTCTGCTACACTTTGTGCCTACACTTCATACTCATACACTGTGCTGTGTGCAAAGGGCGCATGCTCAGTGCAAACAAAACCCCTACACCACCGAGCGAATGCTCCCTGCTCACACTCTGCCAATGAGAGCGCCACTGCCCCCTAATGTAGTGGAGGCGCAATTGCACTTTATTCTAAAGACAGTAAAAAAAAAAAAAAAAAAAAAAAAAAAAATCTAAATAAAAAAGTATGTTCCCCGAGGTCAAACGCGCCCCCCTTGACGAAGCCTCGCACCCCCCTGGGGGGGCCCCACCCCACTATTTGAGAAGCACTGGTGTAAGGGGACGTACAGTATGTTGAAGTGATAAATTAAGCTAAGTTTTTCCTATTTTTATTTTTTTTTAACTGCATACCTAGGGTGGCCAAATTTTCAAAATTAAAAACCAGACGCTGCAATTTCGCTGGAAATTAAATATATAATACATTTCACCAAATTAAATCGCAAGTCAATCTTTGTGAATGAGGGAGGGGGGGGGGCTGCAGTGGTTAGTGGGACTACATTTCCCATCATTCTATGCAAAATCAAGTCGTTCTAATTCCCGTCAACATTGTGGGTGTGAATAAGAAGGCAAACCTGAATATGGAAGAAGGAATTTAACAGTTAAATTGTCTTTTAATGGGGTTATCGTATGAATCGCTAGGACATCTGTGTGACTGCCATACGCATGTCAAAATACAGAACTCCGGGACGTAATAATAGGATGCAGGACCCAGGGCTCAAAAGCGAGACGATACACGGTCACCCGATGTATACCATGCATAAACGTATTAAGCGCACACGTCGGTATTTTTATGTTTGATGTTATTATGTGTGGCGTGTCTCACATTTTCAAAATCGCTTAAGATGATACCAAACCGGGATGGTGTGTCCTGCTTTTGTTAGCATGTATGTTTATATTTATTATTTATAGCAATGCACCGCGGAATGTTACAATGATTCTGCGTTAGAGCTAGTGTTGTTCCGATACCGATACTGGTATCGGCAGATGTGCCGATACTGCATTAAAACAGTGGTATCGGTGAGTACTCACAAGTAACATGCCAATACCATTAATTCCAACGCTAATATAGGATTTTGGATGCAGCATGGTGTCTTGCTCACTGATATGTGACATGCTCACTGCATGCCGATCTAAGATATCCTATTGGCCCTTGAATGTTCTGAACCAATGGCAGGACAGCCTTTTCATGTTGAGGGAAAAAAAAAAAAAAAAAAAAAAAACTTAGGTATCGGTATGGTATCGGCATCGGCCGATATTGCAAAGCTGGGTATTGGAATCGGTATCGGGGGCCAAAAAAAATTGTATCATAACAACACTAATAGTAATGCATCCTGAAATGTTACAATGATACTGCGCTAGAGCTGGGCAATAAATTGAATTTGATTGTCATTTTGAAAATCGACTAGTTAAATTGTAAAATCAAATTTTGTCTTCTGGATTATTAGAAGTTGTTGTTCTTATTTTCTGTTACCTCCAGATGTTACTTTGAGTTGTAATATTCCACAAGTGGCATAATAACCAACTACTTAATTGTGACAATTAAGCACAAACTATAAGTTTATGTTAAAATTGATTTAGAATCAGTATACATTATTGTTGTATTGTTTGCACAGGAAACATTTCTGAATAAATGAAACTTTTAAATGTTTGTTGATTTGTTTTTAAGATGGAAAATCCAAATTGTCACGAATGACCAAAAAAAAAAAGAAAAAAAAAAAAGATTTTTATTTTTTGGTCATATTGCCCAGCTCCATACTGCGCTAATGAATCTGCTCCCTGCCTTTGTAACCAGTGAGCTGTAGCTTATCAAGTATGTATTTGAAACAGTACATTGTTTTGCTATTTTAAAGAAAAGTATACCAGAAGCATGAGCCAAGTACGTATCATGCAGCGGTTTTATCCACTGTTGTTTACGCTTATCCCCCGATTCCTTGTTCACAGAAACATCCATCACTCCAAGCAAACGAGGACCTGAAAGAAAGCAGCCGTCCCGACAGCATGACCTCCAACTCCTCCTTCCATTCCACACGGGATGACTTGGAGCTCGCAGCAGCTGTACCTTCCGCCGCCCACGCACCGCGGGAGGACGGCGTCGAGGAGGAAGGGATCAAGGGGAGCCAGGAGGAGACGCGACTGTTAAGACAGGCGCTCGAGAGCGTCCAGATGACGCTGCTGGAAAGCCGGAAGGAGAACCGCTCGCTTCAGGCTCTGCTCAAACCCGAGAGGAGCGGGGAGGGAAGCGCCAGGGCGAAAGAGGAAGAGTTGATCGAGAGTCTGGCCGAGCTGCAGGCCAAGCTCACCGACACCCAGGAGAGATACCACCAAGCCGTGGAGGAGGTGGAGGAGTTGAGGGCGCGGATGGGAGGCGACGTGGCCAATGGGAGGCGAGCGTCCGCGCTCGAGCAGGAAGTCGGGCAACTGAAGGCGCAGCTCGCCCAGACGGGCTGCGAGCACGAGGACGCGGCTCAAAGGTCGAGGCAGCTGGAGGAGGCGCTGAGGAGGGCCGAGGACGACAGACGGAGCGCTCAGGAGAAAGAGGGGAGGGCGGCAAAGATGGAGGAGCTGTACAAGGAGGCACAGGAGGAGATCAGGATGCTCCAGGTGGGCACACTTTTGCACTAGTTCGTCACCATCCATCCGTTTTTGAAACCATCCTCACGAGCTGACTTCATGCGAGAGGCGGGTTACAACCCGGACTGGTCGCCAACAAATTATACGTACTATTATTTTCCTAACCCACTTGCTAGTGTATAATAAAATGAGTATTATTTAACCAGCGACAACTGATAACCCTTTTCTTGGTTGCTTTATCACAGGGGTGTCCAAACTTTTTCATTTGAGGGCCACATACAGAAAATCGCAAGGGCCACATAACGTTATGAAGAGAAATTGTGTTTCGTCCTAAAAATTGTACAAATACTTTATTTGTGCTTCTGCATATTCAGAAAAATGCTACAGTATATAAACCAATGTATTTATTTATTTATTGCTGCAAAACGGAAACAGATAGAAACATACTTTTTTTCCTGATGAAAGAAGAGACTTTACTTTAATCTTTTCTTTTGGTAGCAACAGAACACAATATTCTGTGGGTCTTGCAAAATCAGTCAAAATCCAATAAAACAGCCGAGAGTGAACGGGATTGCTTCTGTGAAAATGGCTGGGAGTGAATGAGTTAAATAAAGTGTGAAGACAAACATAACCATGTTCTTAAAAAAATAAATAAGTTTCTTATTCATGCCCAGCCCTAACGGTCTATTAATCCAATATTATTGTTTATTAGGAGGCTCTGAGGGGCACAGTTCCCGTGGAGGCCGCAGCCAAAGATTTTGAGGAAATGAAGTCCGAGCTCAACGAGGTCATTTGCGGCCTACAGCACCGCCTGCTGGAGTTGTCGCACTCCTACAGCGAAACACGGGCCCAGCTGGGCGCCGCGCAGAAGCAGCTGGCCGAGAGCGGCCGGCCGCCGTCGCCGCCCCCGGAGGAGCTGCAGCAGGAGATGCAGAACCGGCTGGAGGAGATGCAGACGCTGCTCGCCGACACGGAGGAGAAGTACTCGGCGGCTCTGGAGGAGATCTCGCGGCTGAGGCAGGAGGCGGAGCTTCAGGCGCAGAGCTCGGTGGCCCTCGCCGACCACGCTCAAGTGATGTCGTCGTTGGGGAACGCCGTCAAGGAGTTGGAAAGCCAGTCGGAAGAGTTGAAAGAGCAGCTCCGGCACAAGACCTTGCAACTGGATGCTCTTCAGAACAGGTGACACCTCCGCCACCTCCATTCTTTTTTTTAAATAACTGCCTACATTAATCGTCGAATTATCTTCCATTATTCTATGACACGAGGCTGGCGATGGAGAAGGAAAGCACCTCAGAGGATTCCGTCTCCGGCGAGGAGCACACTAAAATGCGAGAGCAGCTGGAGGGGGAGGTGACCCACCTGACGCAGCTCCTCCAGGAGGCCCTCAGAAAGCAGGATGAGATGGCGCTGGAGGCGGCTGATGCCTGGCAGAAGGTGAGAGGGGGACAGAACCACACTTCAAACTCTGAAGTTGGAACAAAGTCATCGTCCAAAAGGACGTTTTTGGGCAAGAATAGCTTAGGGGGAGACTCATTCAGCCAGCTGGCTCATAGCGAGTCGAAGTTGGGGACCGTCTACAAGTTGCGCGTTACAGAGACTCAAATTATCAGTCAAGGAACCATTGACTGTTTTACCAAATTTTAACTGATTTTGCAGGGCCCACAGAATATTGTGTTCAATTGCTATAAAAACATGGAACCTATCAAAAGAAAGATTAAAGTCTCTTCTTTCATCAGGAAAAAAAAAAGTATGTTTCTCTATGTTTCCGTTTTGCAGCAATTAGCATTAGAAGATAGCTAAGTTTCAGTTTGCACAAATCTATTTAAAATTGTAAGTAATTGAGCTTTTTTTCTTAGATGGCCCTGGTTGATCTCCTTTGCTCTGCTGCCACCTGCTGGCCGTTTGTGTAATAACTACCATTTCTGCAACCGTTCTTTGCGGTTGAGAGGCTGCATCAAAGTCTTCTGTATGCTCTAGCATAAAAAAAACAAAAAAAACAAAAAAAACGTATAAATACGTCTTTGGGACGCTTAAAACATTTAAAAAAAACAAAACGTATTTACACGTTATTGGGAGCAAATGAGTTAACCTGGACGGTAAACATCCGGGTGACTTTTACTCTGTTAGAACCAGCAACATTTTGTGTGCAAAGCACGCTTTAGCCCACATTAGGAGAGGCCACCGCCTACCGCCCCACCTACACACGGAATGACATGAAACCTGACGTGCTGAGGATTTGAGTCTGATCAGAATTGGCGCAGAAACTCGGATAGCAAACATTGAAATGAACCAAGGCGGCTTTCGTTTACGCACGGGATACGTCGTCACGATCACGTGACCAGGATAATGCCGTTCACCAGGGTATGTTCTTATTTTGATAGTTAATCCATTAAGGCCTAAAGCGCTTGGCAAAACATGCCTCTAAAACCTATGGGTGACTTTAGGGTCGCCCCCGAAAACCTGAAGTATTCCTGGAAATTCAACAAAATTAAAAATTGACATATCAATATATGTCAGCTCCTGACATTCATATCTTTCACCAGTGGCGTTCACAAAAACATAAAATTATTATTATCAACCTTCAAATTTTTTTTAAATCAACAAACAAATGTTGCAAATAAATACAAACAATAACCTCGGGGAATCGAGTGGTTATTATTTGTCGTCCATTCCGTTACAAATCCATTCAAATTTTCAACACTTATTGTCGACATGCATATTTTTTAACAATATGCCACTATCGACTGGTTACATTGATTCGAAATCTGCCCGCACCGTCGTCGATCGAGTCATTTTATTTCATAACAGCCGCGAATCTGCGCAAGCCGCAAATACTAAAATAAAATTCCAGGACATGCTACGAGGCCCACGTCGGCTAAGAGACCAAGACTTGGTCAAAACAAAAACAAAACGACTTATCCGCTCTCCCGGCTTTAAATCACTAACATCCATTTTATTCCAACCAAAAGGCGCGGGACAATCGAGCGGAGCGGGAGGCCATCCAGGAGGTCCTGACGTCAAGGGAGAAAGAGAACCAGAGCCTGACTTCCAGGTTGGCCGAGTCCCAGGACGCCGTGTGTCAGCTCAAGCAGCTGGTGGAGAATCACGTGGCCTCCGAGAGGGAGAAGAACAAGCGGGTCAGTCGGTCGCTTTGAAGCCTGTCAGACGGGACAAGGCTTGCTAACGCGCGTCACGTGTCCCTCCCAGATAGACGACCTGTCCCGGGAAGTGGCCAAGCTAAAGGACGCCTTAAACAGCCTATCGCAACTCTCGTACAGCTCAGGATCACCCTCCAAGAGACAGCAGCAGAACCAGCAGCTGGAGACCATGCAGCAACAAGTCAAACAATTGCAGTACCAACTAGCCGTAAGTTTTCGTCCAAATTCACTTTCAGGCATGTGCGAATGATGCCACGTTCTTGCGAAACATAAAATGTCCCCAAAAAAACAACAGACCGGCTTTACTCCAAATGCTTTATAGACCTGGCCGATTGAATGACACCATTTGTATTCCCTCACACTTGTTCTGTTTACATCTCAGGAGTCCAAGAAGCAGCACAATGAGATTGTGTCAGTCTACAGGATGCATCTTCTATATGCTGTTCAGGTATTAGATTCTCCCAAATGTTTGTTGTACATTCAATGATGTGCCGCACAGCAGTGATAACACACTATTGGTTTTACAGTAGAAATATCAACAACGTTCAGTTCTGTACTAAAAAGTGTAGAGTTCCCAGTGTCAGCATCATTTTTATAAAGGTGAAATTTAAATAAATCCATAAATGAAAAGTTCCCTATATCTCACTGAGTGACTAATGCATGCGAATGTAGCGAATTTTGAGGTTTTGTCAGGGTTTGTAAAAGGTTTCAGTAGTGAAAAATTGTCTGAATAAGTTTGAAATGTCTTTTTCGACAAGTAAAAACTGTGAACGTCGAACAAATCCTGGTGAAAACCTTAGATTTGCTACGTTCGCAAGCATTCACCGCTCAGTGTTGTCGGCCTTCAGTTTGGCACCGATAATCCCTCGCTTTAATCATTTGTTCCAAGATCACATTGTGCCCATCATAAGACCGACATTTACTGTACATGCTACAAACATTTCAACATACTATATAAATGAGCTAACCACTACGGAAGTGTAGAGCTGCCAATATGTTCGAACGTATTGAAATGTGTTCGAACATACTCGCAAATATGTTCGAACGCATTTGTAGGCTACATGCTACAAAGTTAGCATACCTTCCCATAATGCCACAGGGTATTATTTGCGCATGCGCGAGTGAAAACAAAACCCCATTTTTTTTTTTTAGGCATTTTGGTCACATTACCAATTCATTAGAAAATTAAGTAGACAAAAAACAGTGTTCATTCGTAACTTTTAACTTAACTTTTTCGCCCCATAATGCAATGGGGTATTACGCTTGCGCACTCGAGTACCACAGCAATCGAGTAGCCTATGTTCGAACATATTTGCGAGTATGTTCGAACGTATTTGAGAGTATGTTCTAACAAATTTGCGAGTATGTTCTAACATATTTGCAAGTACGTTCGAACATATTTGCGAGTATGTTCAAACATACGCGCCAGCCAAAAATGTTTACTCTGCGCTACTACTGAAATGGCATCCATTAACGTCGTGGGTAACTTGGGCCGATCCCAGCTGACTTTGCATATTAGCATGAAGCTAGGCTAGCTGTTGAATGGACTGATAATAGTGGTTGCAAACAACAGACATATTGTAGACATATTGTACACTCAACACTCAACCAGTTTGTCGTCCATTTGTGTCTGGCAACATTGCGGGCTTCGGGTTGCTTTCTAATTGGCTAGCATTCCATAACTTGACCCAACTCAGTTTTGGCTGTGCACAGTATTGGACGGGTTTAACATTAGGTTTTAAAAATAAATAAATAATTTTTTACAGCAGACCTCAACACATCCCCACACCACAGAAAAATTGCTCAGGGTAATCTTTTTGGCTCAAATTAGTTTTTTGACAGTCCGTCATTTGCGTTGCGCTGCAGGGTCAGATGGACGAGGACGTGCAGAAAGCCTTGAAGCAGATCTTGATGATGTGCAAGGTGCCAAGTCAAACCAAGGAGGCCTGCTGAGACGCACTGAGCACGCTCCAAAGCCAACAAAACGCAAAAACAAACACACTGAAGTCAACTGCTGCTGCCAATGTCCAACCCCCCCCCCCCCCCCCCCCCCGCCTGCGAGGCTGCAACACGGCGTGCCTCTTCACTTACACGGTCTCCTTTTGCAAAGTGACAACGAGAAGTCGAAAGCCGACATTCATTAACGCAAAGTATATTTGAAATCTCACATTGCTGCACAAAAGCAGCGTGTAAAAAATAAAAGCGGTGCTGCCGTTTATGGCGTCTATTTTTACAATACAACCATGTTATTTTTTTTAAAAATATGTAATACTTTCCCTGGTACAATCTAAATTATTTTTGCCCTGATAGCGAGTCATGAAATTGTGGCCACATTTTCATGATAATGTTTGTAACTTTTTTTTACTACACCTAAAGTGTTTTTTTTTTTTTTTTTTTGTCCAAGTTACTGTACTCTAATGAGGAGGCTCGTGTTTGAATGTTGACGTCTTGTCGTTTGTCGTCCAATGTTACAATGCACTATTTTCTCTACTGACACATTAACTTGTGATGTTTTTATTCACGTCCTTTAATACATTTTAAAAGGAATGAATATAAGTGTCATAAATAGTTTAGGAGGTAAATTGTTAGGGTCTTGCGCCTGCACTTATTGATAAGACAATTTATTACGTGTCCAAATGAGCTGATAAATGCCATATTAAAGAGTCCCAAGCTCGAGCTCATCATGTGTAGTGTTTGCAGCACTTTTATGTAGTGGATCCCCTAAAAAAAAAAAAGTTTACTCCTCCACCGTCTTTTGCCTTAGTACTGTGCCAAGAGCCATACGACTTAATAGGTGACTTTTTTTTCCTGGAGTGTTTGACTGTTAAATAATAATAAAAAATAAAAATAAACATCTGCGTGAGTTCATGATAATTTCTCGTCTTGCTCAGGAAGAATGTTCACGACACAACTGACAAACATAACTTGGGGCCCGTGGAAGGTTTGTTTTCCTTCTTGCATGTTTTGTTTTGTAAAATGCCATAACATCATCCATCCGGGCCTCGGAAATGTTTGGAAGGGGAAAGAAAGAGAAATAAATCCAGGTTTATTTTTTTTTATTATTATTTTTGTCAATACCAGCTGTTTTGTGGGGATGTACAGTTCATTTTTGTGCCCTAGTTAATAAACTTGACACTAAAATAACATACTTGTGTTCGTGTTTCACAATTCATTGTAATTAACTGCATATAAACGGACGGTAATTATGATAATCATCACTGTCGGGCGGACTTGGTCTATGCTTGGTCTGTCCCCACACGGGCCAGTTTTTTTTATTTTATTTTTTTTTACAAATTGTAGGCAAATCTAAAGTGTTGAAAATAGCTTGCTGTTTTTGATGATGCTTTTTTTTTTTTAAATTTTTTAAATGCGGTTCACAAATCTATACTTGGTCTGTCCCCACATGGGCCAGTTTTTTTTTTTTTTTTTTTTTTTTTTTTTTTTACAAATTGTAGGCAAATCTAAAGTGTTGAAAATAGCTTGCCGTTTTTGATTACGCCTTTTTAATTTTTTTTTTTATTGAGGTCCTTTAACGTGATGATTTTGGAGATGCAAGGGTTCTACCCGGCGCCATGCAACAATTTACTGATATATATTTACATACAGTATAGGTGGAGAGAAAGTTTTTCTAAACTATTGGTTGCTTATTTAGTATTATTAATTAGAGGGAGCCAATATTATAAACAAACGTGGTGGTCGAGAGAGTCCTGACACCAGGATTCAAATTTGTAAATAATGACTGTACATTACTGCCGTATAAAACAGTTAAATGAAAAATGTGATTCTTTTATATCAGGGGTGTCCAAACCTTTTCATTTGAGGGCCACATACAGAAAATCAGAAGGATCCAAGGGCCACATAATGTTAGGTCTTTAATAAATGCTTAGTTTTAGTTTAGTTATTTTCAGTATTAGTTTTATTTTATTATTATTTTTTTTTATGTGTATTACTTGTGCGCAGTATTTAAAAAACACCATGGGCGTAACGTCATTATTCCAGTTTATATTTTAAAAATAAAATAAAATACTAAAAATCACATTTAAAATCATCTCCAAAGGCTCATGCATTAATTTAATTACCAAAAATTAAAATGAAGGACATGTTTGTTATAATTATAGTTTTATTTTAGTTAGTTTTGTAAACATAAAATGAAGTTTCAGTTAGTTTTCTTAAACTAAATAAAAAGCATCTTCGTTTTTATTTTATTTCGTGAACGAAATTGTAGTTTTGAATTTGAGTTTTTTTGTTAGTTTTAGTTAACTAAAATAAACTTTAATAGCACCTGTGATTTTCGACACCCTCCCTTCTTACATTGACCATCTCCAAACATTTTTGTTTTGTTTATTTTATTTGAACGGAGTCAAATGCCATTTTTAGCATATGTCGCGGGCCACTGAAAAATGGACGGCGGGTCGCAAATGGCCCCCGGGCCGTAGTTTGGACACCACTGTTTTATATTAATGACCTAGAATTTTTTTATTTTTTTAATACAAATAATGATTGTTATTATTGCTACTACAAATGAAGTAAGCGTTCTCTCGAAAGCTATCCAGATAAACTACATTAAGTGCACAACTGAGCCTTTATAATACAGACCACAATGTTTTAAGTGTCCAGTTGTTTAGCACGCCCACCCCACAGTTTGAAAGTTGTGGGTTCAAATCTGGGCTACTTCCTGTAGAACTTGCGTGTTCTCCCCATGCTTGTGTCGGTTTTCTTTAGGTACTCCTGCTTCCTCCGATATGCATTTTAGGCTCATTAAAAACGTTGCATCGTTCTATACGTGATAGGGTGGGGACCAGTTTAGGTCGTGCCCCCAGGAAAAAATAAAAAAATAAAAATAAAAAAACCTTCTGTGCAACATTGGCCACCAGGTGGCAACATTTACCAAATCCTAAACCCGGTATTGGTCGTGTTGTGTGGTTCTTTCTCTGCTCCAGCCTCCTTTACGGAGTTTGCATGTTCTCACCATGACTCCATAACTTTTTCTCTGGGCACTCTGGCTTCCTTCCATATTCCAAAAAGCAATTAAAAACTCTAAAAATTTCCATAGGTGTGAATGTGAGCATCTTGGGACATGCTCCAGCTTGCCCCGTGAGCCTAATGAGGACAAACACGACAGAAAATGTACGAATGGTTGAATACTTGCCTATTATTCTCCTCTACTTGTGACAAATTGAGTCAGATTGAATGCTGCATTCAAGGATGGTCGGAAATCGGGAAATATCAAACCAGGAAGTGCGTCCGGGAACGCCCCCTTGAACTCGGGAATTCCACTCGTGAAGTCAGAAAAATACAAAACAAACAACTTCACCGGCGGACTACAATGTGACGTCACTCTGAATGGCAAAACACAATTTACTCGAGTATACTAGATAGATAAGCTAGATAGCTTTCTTCATTCATAAATATTCACCATAACTTAATGTAACGCAACGTACGTGACAGTATTGCCGCGATATCCCTGCATGAAATTATACGGTAAACTACTTAACTGTATGGAATGCTTATGAAATAAGATTAAACCAATAAATAAAGCAAAATTGCAAAAAAAAAAAAAAAAAGGTAAGTTTTCTGGAGGCCAAATTTGAGATTTGAGGACCAAAATAAAAAACATTTTATCACTATCCGCCATTTTGGTTGTTTACTTTCACCTCCAACGGTTTGAGGTCGGAACCGGGAAGTTTCAACTCGGATATTTCCGACCATCCTCGAATGCAGCAGAATTCTTCACTGCTCGGAAGAAGCTGCAAAAAATATTGTGAAAATCCTGCCGCTGACAACAACAGAATACAAAATGGTCAGAGCGCTTTCCAGCAAAGGTGCATGCCATTTGCTAACCACAGATGTCCAAGTTGTTTATGAGACTTTAACTTACAAATTAGTGTTCCAACCTTCCCTCTCTCATCCACACATGCTTGATTTGTAAAGTTACATAACATTTAAACGTTGTAAGGCCACAGTCTTTCCACAAACAAGCACATGTAAAGCGGCAATTTGGGCATCAAGGGGGAAAAAAAAAAAAGAGGCATCAAGTTGTCCATGTCATCACTCTTAAGTAGCTCAGAAGTCACTACCAGAACAACTTTGAATCATTCATCTTCTCTTCTGTTTCCTCTAACAAAGTGGCACAAAACTACTCGGTTTCCTGTCCGGGGCTTTGTGTGTTGTCCGCTGGGCAAAAGACACGCGCACGCACACACACACATCTGTCTTTTCACAATAACTTCCTGTCAATCGTGCCTCCCCACACGTTGGGGCCTCGGGGCGTGTGCATGCTGTGATCCTAATACATCAAGCAACACAAGACGCGTTATGCCGAAGAAATTTGCAACTGCAAAACGTGGTAATAGTGAAAGGCAAAATGTCACAACTTCATAGGAAAAGTAAATATTTGATGAGAATAAAATCACAATACCACAAGACCGAAAGAGTGCAATTTATGTGAGAAAAAGCAATGACAAAAAAAAATAAAAAATACCCCAAAAATTGAGAAAAACAAATATTACCACAATATAGTCAGACTTTTGAAGAAAAAGGCAGCATTGCAAAAAATAGTCGTAACGCTGTGAGAAAGTCAAATGTATGAAAATTAAACCATAACTACAGCCAATATTATAAAAAAAGCAATTTTTCAAGAAAGTCACAAGTTTAGAAGAAAAAACAAAAACGAAGCGAATGATGTCATAATATGAGATGAAAATACACTTTTGTGTGTGTGTGTGTGTGTGTGGGGGGGGGGGTACGATACTATAAGAATTAAGTTGTCAAAGTAAGAAACAAAAAGCCCTCTTGGGCTATTGGGGGGATGAAAAGTCACATTTGAGGGGAAAAAAAATTACTAAAATAAATAAATAAATAAATAATAATAATAATTAAATAATATATATATATATATATATATATATATATATATATATATATATATATATATATATATAAAATGAGAATAATCATTTGACATTTACAAGAAAATGTCACAATGTACAGGAAGTAATACTACAGGAATAAAACCGTAACATGTAACATATTTTTACAAGAATAAACATATTTATCGTTGATTTTTTACATAAATTGTTTTTTTTTCCTGCACCATATGTGACGCCTTACGTTTAGTGAACTTTGCCGTCCCCCTTTACTTTTATTTTGCCATTTGAAAAGATCTTCCGTCATTTTAATTCCAAAAATTTGTGTCAACTGCCAAAAAGGAAGCTTGCAGATGAATAGGTCAACTTTTTTTTGGTTTGTTTTGGTGACCGAAACCTTCCACTTCTGGTGATTCATCACGGCTGTCACGGAGTCTTGCCGTTTTGGCAGCCAACTTGTGACTTTAAGATTCTGCGCTTCTTCCTGTCTGCTAATCATTTGTTTATCTGGTGCATTTCTTAATAATGACATGATCCGTGCTCGGTAAATATTGTTGCATGATTCGGGACTAAAGTGCGTCACAGTGCGTCGTGTGCTCGCCTCGAAGTGAGCGTCAGCTTACTTACGCACTTCACGACGCTTGAAAGATTTGACGGAATTTCCTCAACTGCAACTGAAAATGAAATGTTCTTATTGTGGAACTTGTAGGGAACAGATTAATAATAATATTGCTTTTTAATTACCTGTATACAAATAGTTGGATTCCAGGAATAACTGCACATTCATCTAGTGTTAAATTAACTCATTCACTCCCAATAACGTGTAAATACGTTTTTTTTTGTTTTAAGTATCCCAAAGACGTATTTATACGTGTTTTTTTTTTTATGCTAGAGCATACAGAAGGCTTTGATGCAGCCTCTCAACTGCAAAGAACGGTTGCAGAAATGGTAGTGATTACACAAACAGCCAGCAGGTGGCAGCAGAGCAAAGGAGATCAACCAGGGCCATCTAGAAAAAAAGCTAAATTACTTACAATTTTGAATAGATTTGTGAAAACTGATGAAACTTAGCTCTCTTCTAATGCTAATTGCTGCAAAACGGGAACAGATAAACACTTTTTTCCTGATGAAAGAAGAGACTTTAATCTTTCTTTTGATAGGTTCCATGCTTTTATAGCAATCGAACACAATATTCTGTGGGCCTTGCAAAATCAGTCAAAATCCAGTAAAACAGCCGGGAGCGAATGGGATTGCTTCTGTGAAAATGGCTGCGAGCGAATGAGTTAAACAACCACTTTTGTGAGCTGCCAATTTCTGTTGTTCTGCACTTCCACACGTTAGAAATCCAATATTCGATCAGTAAAATGGAATACGTTCACCAGCAAACAATCTCTCACTAATCATTGTTGGGAAACACCAAGAGGCAATGATGTACTCGTTGCTCTGGAAATATTTGTGTTGGCAAACAGCTAAAAATTGTTGGGTGACACAAATCCACGTTAAGTGCCTCCCCGGAGGGAAACATTGCTTTTGGCATGTGGCATGAACATTTGGGCATGTCAGTAATGTCGGCCATGTGAACTGCCAGTATGATGTTCCAGTCCCAGTCCCTGTTAGGAATTCTCACCATAAAAACTAATGGAAATAGAAAACTCGAAAACCGCATACGTAATGTTTTAAGTCATATTTTGTCGTCGTTAACATTAAATTCCAGACTTGCAACTGTAGGTCTTAACTCTTACTGCCACACGTTATCAAAACATTATCATTCGCGTCATCCTTGAAAACAATCTATTTCATCAGATTTTTGTCATCTTTCATTGTAATTTGTTACACGGGCAGCCCATTGAAGAGATACAATGCTGCCATCTGGTGGCCATAGTGAGTGTTTTTGATTCCACAACCCGTTGACCAGGCGGCGCTGCGCTGAGATGTTGCACTGCCCATTGATTTAAAAAAAATAAATAAAAAAAATAAAAAAATAAAAACACGTAGTTGACGTCATTTAACGTTTATGGCGGCATACGTTGTGATTGTATTAATCGTGATTAAACGTGTTTGGCAGTCAAAGAGTTAATTTAGCCAGAAAGGGTCAGCGATTAAGTCCTGAAGGGAAAGTCAACCCAAAATATTATTTATGATACATTCTATGCGCCTTCACTACTCCAAACACAGCATTCTGATTAATATTGTGTTTGTAAAATAAGAATTACACAGCAAAATCCAGTCGTTTACATCCATCTCAGTGGGCGGCCATTTTGATCCATTGCTGTCGACTGAAAATGACATCACAGTTGCTCACGGCTCAGGTAACAACCAATCACGGCTCACCTGTTGTCTGAGTTGGGTGAGGTGACGTTCGCAAGCTTATTTGTTGGGAAAAAAAAAAATCAGTAATTTACCAAATTTTGACAGGAAGTTCCAGGCTGACACCAGCGATTATGCTATAGCGTATTGTTTACTAAAAGGAATATAGTTTGACTTTATGTACAATTTCCGAATAGACTTCAGCTAACCCTCCACATCAACGCATTACGTTCCATCTAATACAACCACACTTTACTGTGATTACGTACATGACGAGTGCTACATGCGGTTGCTATGTTGGACCCTCCCACCCCGACCGCCAAGCAGTCCAACCTCTTCAGTTTTGATTTGACGTTGCTGGCCTTGAAACAGGAGCCTCGTCGAGTGGTACGCACCAAGAGATGCATGCGGCTTAATTGCTGCAAGATGTAACTTGGCCCGCAGCCCACTCTGGCCCTCAAATGCATTCACAAACCTTTTCTAAGCGTGTTGCTCAAAAACGAGCGGGGTGGATGCGCGGCCCCACATCAAGGGGGTCGGCTCAAAAACTTCACAGACTTCTGTTTATTTACTGGCAAAAAGCTCTCCCTTAATCAAACCAAAGCAAAATGTAAGTGCAGCGCTTCCTTGAGGGTTTGAAAGACAACTGAACAACAGAGTCATGGATCAAACAAGATATTGATGCAAAAACATGCCTGATTGATCTACATTTGGCCCGTGGTCGAGGCTGATGAAGCGTTACAAAACAGACGTGATGAGAGGGACCGCAGAGGAGGGATGGTCGGGCCTCGGAAAAAAAAACACCTTTGTGAAGTTACTACAACAATAATTCCATGAAATGTTGTGCAATAACATTACATGTTCCAAAAAACAACTTGGGATGAAAGAAAAGAAATTCTAGACAGGTATAGGGTTTACCGGTGAACAAAATGAAGACGAGAGTAGCCTTTTCATTGAAACTGTCTATCTTCACCTTGAATTCAGAAAGCGTTGTGTTCTTCTATCCCTCATCTCCATGCAGCTAATGGAAGTGCTCCTTTAGTTATGCTGGACTAGAATTGCTCAATTTGGCATTACCAATCATGCTGTTAGGACGCTGACTCCCATCACTCAACTCTATATTTATAGAGCACGTAAAAGCAGCCATTGAGTTTTCTTGGGATGGATCCCAGGGACAGCAGATAGAATGAAAACAGCAGAAGCCCCAGAATTGAACCCTGTGGAACACCATATGTGAATTTATATAGCAGATATTTGTCTGACCACTTCCTTTTTTTTTTTTGCATAGTATGAAGGTATTACAATAATAATAAATAAATAATAATAATAATAATAATAATAATAATAAAATAAATCTCACAACGCACCATCACAACAGCCACAAATTAAGAACTACTAGTCTAGCGTACCCCTGGATTAATTAATTGATTGATTTGGCAATTAACTCATTCACTCCCAGCCATTTTCACAGAAATGATCCCGTTCGCTCCTGGCTGTTTCACTGATTTTGCAAGGCCCACAGAATATTGTGTTCTATTGCTATAAAAGCATGGAAAAAATAAAATAAAAGCACATTTTGCAGCAATTAGCATTAGAAGAGAGCTAAGTTTAATCAGTTTTCGCAAATCTATTTAAAATTCTTAGTAACTGAGCTTTTTTTTCTAGATGGCCCTGGTTGATCTCCTCTGCTCTGCTGCCACCTGCTGGCCGTTTCTGTAATAACTACCATTTCTGCAACCGTTCTTTGCAGTTGAGAGGCTGCATCAAAGCCTTCTGTATGCTCTAGCATAAAAAACAAAAAAACAAAAAAACAAAAAAACGTATAAATACGTCTTTGGGACAGAGCATTAAAAACGTATTTATACGTTATTGGGAGTAAATGAGTTAATTAGCCTCTGTGCTTATTTTGTGCAATTCTCTCACACTTTTTCTTCAAAAATGTTCATCACTGCATACGGACATCACTCAGCGATGTACCTGAGCACTGAAATAGTGGAAGGCCGTGTGATTCAATTAGCTGGTTCCCAGAGTTCCAAGTCCCTCACTCGTTCACTGTGGCCTCCCGACATCAGGTTCTGATGATGCTAACTGGAACCATGTGGCTCCCCAGACACATTGGACAATATTGTGTTATTAATGACCGAAATAGAGACAACGGGAAAGGAACTCGGTCGCTTCTCAAAGTCTGCTTCTGAGGAAGTTATTAAGGGAATGTAGTATGTCCGTGTTTGAGTTTGGAATATCCCTTCAATCTCAGAGGGCTGAGCCACATGTCGCTCATCTTAGGCGGCTTAACAGAAAAAGGGTTTCCCTTCAGGATTTTCAGGTTTAGTCTCTCGTTTTTTTGGGGGGAGGATCGTTCTTGTTTAAATGAGCACCAATGACTTCTTTATGGCCCCTTGATTCCAGTTCGCTCTAGGGTACATGCACAGGAGCTTGAACCCTGACGTCCAGTGCATCTAATGCCTCCAAGACAGTGTTTCAGAACCCTACTTGAGGAAAGCTTAAAATATTTGATCCAACATTCCCACGCATGAACGAGGACTATGTCAAGGTCAAAGAATTCTAATATGCTAAATATTCTAAAAATAGAAAACTCATTTAACAAGTGTAAAAATAAATAAGTAAATAACTACAATAAAATAATCATTTTCCACTAATAAATACCAAAACTTTAATCAAATCTACACCTTGTAAAAATATTTGTATATTTGTGAAAGTACTGTTCGCGTGATAATGCTGACAACCAACAAACTACTCAAAAAAAACACAATCCAGACATAAAATATGTCCTTCTTGGAAGAAACCCAAAATAATGTTCCTATACGCGGAAAACACATTAATAATAGGAAGAAAACAGATTTTCTACATTGGCAGACATGGATATATTTAGAATGAAGCCAATACAACCTGGAAAATGTTTTATAATGACATGTCAGCAATGTCATTAGCCTGTATTAGGTTTAGATAGAGGTCAAGGTATATGTAAATGTTGCCATCTTTCCTCAAGGTCAGGCTAACTTTGCCACTCACTGTGATTAAAAAAAAAAAAAAAAAAAATGCAATGAAAAATACTAGGCCTGGGTATTAATAAAGTGGGAGCGTGAGTTTGTCATATATTGTATGTTAGAACTTTCTGTATGACCTGACAGGAAGAATATTATTAAAACGATCTTTTGAAAAATCATCCATCATACTAAAGGTGAATTTTTTTTTTGTGGCACCCCGCAGCACCCTGATTATTTGCCTATATTGCTATATTCAAGAATAGCATAACAGGACTGTTCTAAGTAGAAAAGCTCTTTAACTCATTCACTCCCAAAGACGTATTTATACGTCTGTTAGGTTTTTGTTTGCTCGAGTTTTTGTATGAAGGCTTTGATGCAGTTTCTGACCTGAAGTGGTTGCTTAAAGCGATGGTAGTTATTACAAAAAAAAATAAATAAAAAATAAAATAAAAAAATAAAAAACGGCCAGCAGGTGGCAGCAAAGTATAAGAGATCAACCAGGTCCATGTTGCAACAAGCTCTTTTTCCCCCCAGTATTTTCAACAGGTTTGTGAAAAATGATGAAACTTAGCTAATTCTAATGCTAATTGCTACAAAACATAAAAACAGATAAAAAAAAAAAAATACCACTTTTTTTTTTTCTCTCTCCCTGATGAAAGAATAGACATTTTTCTTTTGGTAGGTTCCATGTTTTTATAGCAATAGAACATGAAAATGGCTGGGAGTGAATGAGTTAAAAACAAAAACAAAACAGTGCGGCAAAGTATGTTTGTTTATTTGAGGAATGGAAGTTAAGGACTCCTTGTATTTTGAATAACTTTTGTATGCAGAATGTTACGAGAAAACCGACCAATTTTTGTATTTTTATTTTATGACTATTATTTTTAGTCATAAACGAAAAGCGGCACATGCTGAGCGACAGTTAGGTGGTCTCTTGCCCTAATGGCTTCGTTTACACCCTTGCTCCCCTCCCCACCTGCCGACCCCCCCGTGGTCACCTATAATTCACTGTGCATCAAAGTAACGGAAGCAACATTCACAGTGAGTCAAAGCACCAGAAATGCCTCTGTTTTTACTTTATTTGTCCTCACACATTCTTGCAACACACATACACAGATATGTACATTACCACGGGAAATCGTCCCCTAAGTTTGCAGCCAAGTGACAAAGAATTTACAGGCATGTCATACGTACTCGGAGTGTGAGAATGGAGAATGCATGAGGAAGGGGACAAAAAGGTGCAACACTTGTCTATGAGGGCCTTAACTAATTTGCTCCCAATAACGTGTAAATACGTTTTTTTATGTTTTAAGTGTCCCAAATACGTATTTATACGTTGTTGTTTTTTTTTTTATATGCTAGAGCATACAGAAGGCTTTGATGCAGCCTCTCAACTGCAAAGAACGGTTGCAGAAATGGTAGTTATTACACAAACGGCCAGCAGGTGGCAGCAGAGCAAAGGAGATTAACCAGGGCAATGTAGAAAAAAAAGCTAAATTACAATTTTGAATAGATTTGTGAAAACTGATTAAACAGCTCTCTTCTAATGCTAATTGCTGCAAAACGGAAACAGATAGAAACATGCTTTTTTTCCTGATGAAAGAAGAGACATTAATCTTTCTTTCATAGGTTCCATGCCTTTATAGCATTACAACACAATATTCTGTGGGCCTTGCAAAATCAGTCAAAATCCAGTAGAACAACAAGGAGCGAATGGAATTGCTTCTGTGAAAATGTCTGGGAGTGAATGAGTTAAAAAGGTGAGTGAGCGTGGTGTCTGGAGGAGGGGGTTAATTGTGCTCTTAAAAGTGCACTTCAAAGTAAGTCTAGTGTCAGGGCTGGGGGGCACTAAAGTCGGAAAGAAGGATGAAGGACGAGGACTAAAAGATTCAGATGACGATGAAGGTTCAGGGGAAGCCCGTAGCGGGGCTCCACTCAACCGGCGATGACTGGACGTTGAGAAAATTGAGGAGCGAGACCACATGAGAGGGCCGACACAGGAAGGATGTGTGGGACAAATTAGCAGCATTGATGGAGCACAAAACCAGAGACCAAAGAAGCTACGGGAAATATTTCAGACATGCGCCATCATGCATCATTAAAACTTTCAGCATTGTAAAACATTCACCAGCCACAACATTAGGAACACCTGCACGCACTAATGAGATCCGAATACAAGAGTGGGAGTGCCATCAAAAACTTTTTACAAAGACGAGGGTCAGTCTTTGGCCCCATCTTTTTTTTGCGTTGCACATGCTTCCTCTTAGAGATGTCATCAGCAAATTTAAAGGCAATCTCATACCACTCGCACAAAAAATAACTTCCAGATTTATTTTTCTTTTAATCTTGATTGTCCACATAAGATATTTTTTTTCATTTAACATTTTTTTAAAAGCATTTGAAAACTGACACGGTACCTAACTGACTAGCAACTCAGTTTGTGAAAACTCTGCAATGCCGTCACAGAAGAGGAGTGTGGCATTCAACAGAGTTGGTGAATCAAGTGTCCAGCTGATAAGCATAACGTCTCATTGCTGTGGAGACAGCCTTCAATCGATGGACACAGAAGGAAGGGGATAGGTGAAGGATAAATTATAATAGAGGGGAGAGGTTATTTAACTGTTATTTTTGCTACCGTACTGATACTATACATAAAGTTAGGACTGTTTTCTTCCTTTTTTCCTCTTTTTTTTTTTTTGAGAACTCAGTATTATTCATTCGGCAGCCTACCAGACATATCATCATCATTTTGTTTTGTTTTTTGCGTGCGTGTGAGTTTGTGCTCTTTAATTCACCTGAAACCTGTTAAAAATCCCATCCCCTTCAACTTAACCGGATACTTCAGAGTGCCGCCAAAGTTGTGAAGTTGTCGGGAGACCAGAGGAAGGATCAAAGGAAAGCAAGATGAATCAAGGTGAAATCCAGCACCAAACATACTCCACCTACCAACCACAGTTACAAAACCAGAATTTTTCACCAACTCCAGAAAACATCTAAATTCCAACAGATTATAGAGACCTCAAGAGACCAGAGGAAAGACTTAAGGAAGGAAGGAGAGCCGCAAGTAGTGTATCTTGTAGCCACTGCAGCAAATTAACAGAATTACGTTTGTATATTGCCGCACTCTCCAATTACACTTGACATAAATAAGCAGTCCAGTTGCCCGCTCAGTTGTGCCACATTTAACAAATATGTGAATTTACTCTCTTTCACAAGAACTCCATCATGTTTAAAATAAATGGTCTGATTAGAGTAGTTAGTCACTTGCTTTTGACATTAACCGCTCATCTTAATCGCCTCCATCCCTACTTTCTCCTTGACCTGACTGGTTGCCATACTTGTGAGCTCCATTGAGCAAAAAAATATTGCAAATTACTGTATTATCCTTATTCTCATTACCTTCTAGGAAAGCAGCTGTAAAGCAGATGGCGGAGTGGAGCGTGCAGACTAAACACTTCAGAGTCATTGGAGACTTTAAACAGACTCACGTTCACTGATATCGCCGCTGTGATTGCTGTGTGCGCGAAAAACAGCACATTTGAGGGCTGATCATTACTGCATATTTCTATATAAAACAGCTATTATATAGACAGCGAATCGAGCTGATTATTTGTGGCTAGACATGTGGGTAACAGGACTGACGTGGAATTATCTGATTGGCTGCTGACCAGATAAAGAGATTAAAGATTCTTGACATCACATAGCGTCTTACCAGTTGAAACTAGGTGCTGGTTACATCAGTTCAAAAGAGACACTTGACCTCACGATCATGACCCAAACATCACCCTTGCATGGCCCAATCATAACCCTTACATGACAGTAAACATAACCCGTGCATGACCCTAGTCATGACAGTAAAGATAACCCTTGCATGACCCTAGTCATGACAGTAAACATAACCCTTGCATGACCCTAGTCATGACAGTAAACATAACCCTTGCATGACCCTAGCCATGACAGTAAAGATAATCCGTGCATGACCCTAGTCATGACAGTAAACATAACCCTTGCATGACTGTAGTCATGACACTAAACATAACCCTTGCACATAACCCTTGCATGACCCTAGTCATGACAGTAAACATAACCCATGCTTGACCCTAGTCATGACAGTAAACATAACCCAGTCTAATTTTTAGCTTGGCAGCTGTCACAAGTATGCTGATGGGTGTGACGAAAATAAGAACAATGTACTGCTAGTAAGTCAGCCTCTTCACTTTGGGCAGTTGCAATGTGCAGAACAGCACAGACGTCTTCGTAAACGAAGAAAAACTCAAATATTCACCAAATTCAAACTTCATAGACTAGAGTTGTCCAAGACATTGCCTAAGATTTCCAAAACAGTTACTTAATCCACATTAGTGTTTTTTTTTTTTTTCCCCCCACGGATCCATGGTCCATCCACATTGTTTCAACTGACACTGATTGCTTTCCGGCATATTTATCAAATCACAGCAGCAAATAAATGAAAATATAATTTCCTGCATCAGCTTTCAGATGTCTTTTGTTAAAACATTCCCCAAAAGTGTTTAATCTTTCCAAAGAACTATTTTTTCTTACAGTACATAATGATAGGCAGGTCATGAGATATTTAGTGACAATTCCTGGAGATCAGTCTAAGTAATTTTCAGTCTAGTCTGTTTTACACCACTACCTGAAGCCATTCGTTGCTTTAACTAATTATATGACTCACAATAAAACAAAGCTAAACTCATGTTACATGACACCCTAATGTAAGACTCTGTGGTATTCCCTTCCAGCATCCGTATGAGAACAATTAAAATGACTCATTTAGTTTTATCGCACAACAGACTTGTCTTTTTTTTGCAAGAGGATCTTTAACTCATTCACTCCCAGCCATTTTCACAGAAGCAATCCCGTTCGCTCCCGGCTGTTTTACCGGATTTTGACTCATTTTGCAAGGCCCACAGAATATTGTGTTCTATTGCTATAAAAGCATGGAACCTACCAAAAGAAAGATTAAAGTCTCTTCTTTTATCAGGAAAAAAAAAGTATGTTTCTGTTTCCGTTTTGCAGCAATTAGCATTAGAAGAGAGCCAAGTTTCATCAGTTTTCGCAAATCTATTCAAAATTGTAAGTAATTGAGCTTTTTTTCTAGATGGCCCTGGTTGATCTCCTTTGGTCTGCTGCCACCTGCTGGCCGTTTATGTAATAACTACCATTTCTGCAACCGTTCTTTGCAGTTGAGAGGCTGCATCAAAGCCTTCTGTATGCTCTAGCATATAATAAAAAAAAACAAAAAAACAAAAAAAAAAAAACAAAAAAAAACGTATATATACGTCTTTGGGACACAGAGCATTAAAAAAAAAAAGATTTATACGTTATTGGGAGTAAATGAGTTAATTATGAGGCCTAAACGAGCAACGCCGAATGCATATGTTCTGCTTTACTGTAACAAGACGGCCATGAGAATCACGTCACTGCAGAAAAAATATATATATATTACCAAGGGCTAGATATCACATTCTGGCCGTTTCATCTTCTCACTCTAGCCGCGGCTCTTTGCTCTTCATCTTGCTGTAAAAAGCAATCATCATTAGTGTATGTTTGGTAATCCAATCTGCTGACGCGGCTTTGATCGGCCGACGTCAACCGGGCCCAAAGTCTCGGCCTCCTCACGGTAATGAATGAGACAAGAGAGGATCTGGCCCTCACTTTTTGCTTCTCATCAGGCCCTCGCATGTGTTTCTGATCTGTTCAAATAATCTCTGTTTATCTGGCTATGGTGAATTTTGTGCTGGGAAATAAATACAACCTCCAAACCGCTGAAATCCAGTTTTCTATCATATTGTTCGTCATCTTGTGTCACCTGTTGAAAATGGGATGGAGTTCCAAACACACACAAAAAAAAAAGAGCCCATTTGTGTTTTGCTCCTCCAAATGTGTGTTTTTGTACAAGCGTGACTCTGACCAGAAACCCCAAGCAGACGTGAGTAATGCGGCGAGTTTTCACATCTCTCGTGTGCAGCGACGTCAGAGCCCGTTAGTAAAGAATTAATCAACAAAGTTCGCTGGGCTCAATGGCGTCTGATAGTGTTTTTCCTGGAAGTTCTGGAGTTTGTCTTCACAGCTGGATTTTTACAAGAGCGCGGTTCTGCGAGGGAGTGACAAAGAGGGGAGCGCTCAGGGGTTGCAAAACAGCAGAAAAAAAAATAAAAATAAATTATATAGAAAGCCCGAGGGTGGCGTAAAATATCTGGATAGGCCATGATCATATTTACAATAAGGACTGACATTATGCTATATATCATAGGTCTGGGTATTGCCGCCAACCTCACGATACGTATCACGATACAGGGGTCACGATACGTATCGCGATACAGTTGCTCTTCAAGGCGGTACGGATCCCGATATTTCACATTCATTTACTTGCATTTTATAACAACACTCATATGTATACCTAAAGGATATGTTTGTTATGCTGGATGACAAAAATGTTTTTGTTAGTAGCTCTTCTGGTTTACCACCTAGCGGCATGCCTGGTCTAAATGTGTACGCACTGCAGAGCAAAGAGCAGTTTTCACAGACCGGGAAAATTTATTAATAGGCATGAGCCGATATGAGTAAAAACATCAAAGTATTGAAATTACAGCTCTAAAATGTGCTTATTTGAAATATTTGGGCAACTAAAAACAGCATTTTTTTTTCCATGTAACACATTCTATTTCGTTTTTTAAACAAAATACAGGAAAACTGGTACATTAAGACACGTGCCACGCTAAATTTATAAGTAAATAAATGTTCATATTCTTCCTCTGCTTTCATTTTTTCTTAGCAAAACAGTGTCCAATCACTGCTGAGCTTTTTTTGCATTAATTGAACGCAATTAAATTCAAAGACGCTGCTGGTTTTTTGTTTTTAGGTACAACGCAAGGTGCAAAGGCAAACGTTAACTGCCTATTTAAAGTTGACGAGCAATATCCATTATGACGCCTGCGTATCGATACGTGTATTGTAATGAGGTCCGCAACGATATATTGTCGTATCGATATTTTGAGCACACCCCTAATATATCAGAGGTGCGCAAAAAAACACACACACAAAAAAAAAAAAACATTGTTACAGTGGCCGGTCATTGACGGATGCTTCCGCATTTTCGGCTTTCGTGCTTTATTATGCGAAGCCTTGTAAAAATATACAAACTGAAAAGGACCGCCGGATCGACGGACGTAAACCTGCTTCACATCGTAAAGCACGAAAGCCGAAAATGGGGAAGGACTCGCCGAAAAGTAGGCATCCGTCAATAATGGGTCGATGTAATGACGGATTTGTGCACCTCTGCTATACATTATGCTAAGCATTTAGTAACAATGCAAATAATAGTTAACTTAAACTATTGTTATAAAAAGCGCAGTTGTACGTTATTTTTTATTTATTGAAGGTGCACCTAAAAGCCTTCAATTTTTTCAAAAGCTGATCATGCGCCTTATAATCCAGTACGCCTTATTTAATGATCAATATTGAGCCGCCACAGGTTTTGCTATCTTGGATCGCTAGCTAATGCTTTACCTCAGAGAAAATAATAAAACAGCTGTTTATTCATTTTGGGAGTGAAGGGAGTTGTCAGAAAGCTGGATTTTAATCTATTAATAAAGTTTGACTGACCTAGCTAACTGTTTTGTTGACATTCCCTTTAGCGCAGCACCATCTAATGGATGCATAACATAACCCCAGCCTTATATATGGAAAAAGTTTTAAAATATGTCATTCATTGAAGGTGCGCCTTATAATGAGGTGCGCCTTATAGTGCGGAAAATACGGGTATTTCCTTTTTTTTTTTTTTTTTTTAGTTAATTTGCAAAAACTCAACATCATGCATGATGTGTCCAACAGCCGCTCAAAACATCACTAAAGTTGAGGTTGTGATGGTGACAGTTAAACCCTTTATTTCAAATTCAAATGTTTCCTATATAAACCCGCATATTTACATATTTCTAAAAACGAATGAGCTTATCTTGCCTTAATCGTACAGTAAAATAACAGATATTTAACCCTTTCAGACACTTCCAGTTCTCTGGGATAAAAAAAAAAAGCACAATTTGTCTTTATCCTGCCAATGACATCATACCACAGCCCACCCACGTCTCAACACTCCCCTGTTGAACACGCACACACATGTCCCTAAAAATCCATCACCCCTAAAAGCTTTGGCTCATTGCTCAGTTGAACCCACAATGTTATCTTATCAAACTGTACAAGATGACGAACAACTTCGGTTAAAACGCCAGTGATTATTATTATTATTTTTTACCCCCTTCAAGACTAAAACAACACCAACAATTGATCAAAAGTAGTGCATTTTGTATTTCTGTATCTGAAATTGATTCAAGTACTCTTCAAAAATACTGCACATCAAAGTGAAAAATGTCATTGGCCATTTAAAAAAAAAAAAAAAAAAAAGCTTGCAGGCAAATGATTTAATATCGCATTTTTGGGCTTTATGTTTCTCCAGAGTACAAATCGCACTAATCAAAAGATGTATTATGAACGCGTAAAAGTTCTCTTTACATTATAATTTACCATAATTTTTTGGGGAAAAATTTGCCTTCCAAATTCCAACATGACAAAGGACGAGCTTGAATTCAAATTTAGTGACTTTTGGGGTAGCCACTGGATGAAATCTTAATTTCCCCATCTTAGAATAACTTTTCCCTCAATCAAATCCTGTTCATTTTCTATTCATCATTTGACCACACGCACACACATCCAATTTATTTGTCATTTATACTAATATTAGCAGATGTTTGCAATTTATTTGAAACTTTGACATCTTCATAAATCCAAACATGCAGACTAAGATAATCAAATACCAGAAGAATTTCAATTCCGATCTAGATGCTATTTTCACATATTGCCGACATTGGGCCGAAACTTCGTAAGTCACAAATTGGCAAAGTTTATTAAAAAAAATCTATACTCTTGATCATTTTTATGAATTATTGACCAATCTAAAGTGTTGAGAATGACTTTTTCTCTTTGACGATGCAATGTTGATGGTTGAAAAAAAAAAAAGAAAAATGGCGTTTTTCCAGTGGCCTGAAAAGTGGATAATTATTGTGGAGGTAGAAGGTTTTGGCCTTTCTCCAGGGATATGCCTCTGTTGGGTCAAATTACGATGTCTGGTCACCCAGCAAAAAAAAAAGAAAAAAAAAGAAAAAAAAAAAAAAGGGGGACTTCAGGAGCTTCTGAGTCAGCTGAGCAGCCATGATGGGAAATCTGGACTGTTTGTTGTTGTGAAATGACCCGGCCACGGACAGTGGCAGGTGGTTAATGTGTCTCTTGTGACGTTGTTTAATTTTGTATAACGGCACAGCTGTCTTAGTCCGTCACTCCATACAACGCCGTGCAAGTGCCGTTTTCCACATGCTCAAAATTCAGATTCAACCAAGCTAACAGCGCAATCAAGGAAATTTCTTCTTTTTCTGGAAATGAACCACACAGTACTAAGTTTCAAGGAATTGGGGGTTGGGCGAGGAGGTTGCAAAATCATGATAAACAAACCACCAAACTGATCAAAACAATACCTCTGATGCATTATTATTATTATTATTATTATTATTATTATTAGGGGTGTTAAAAAAATCGATTCGGCAATATGTCGCGATACTACAACACACAACATTCTCGAATTGATTCAATAGGCACCCGAGTCGATTATTTAACATCCGTTTTTGATGGAAATATAATCAACAAAACGTCTAAATTTCACACCTTAAGCATGGAAGAATGTTATATTAATGGAACATATTATGCTCCCAATAACGTGTAAATATGTTTTTTTTTATGTTTTAAGTGTCCCAAAGACATATTTAGACGTTTTTTTTTTATGCTAGAGCATACAGAAGGCTTTGATGCAGCCTCTCAACTGCAAAGAACGGTTGCAGAAATGGTAGTTATTACACAAACGGCCAGCAGGTGGCAGCAGAGCAAAGGAGATCAACCAGGGCCATGTAAAAAAAAAAGCTCAATTACTTACAATTTTGAATAGATTTGTGAAAACTGATGAAACTTAGCTCTCTTCTAATACTAATTTCTGCAAAACGGAAACAGATAGAAACATCCATTTTTTTCCTGATGAAAGAAGAGACTTTAATCTTTCTTTTGATCGGTTCCATGCTTTTATAGCAATAGAACACAATATTCTGTGGGCCATGCAAAATCAGTCAAAATCCAGTAAAACAGCCGGGAGCGAACGGGATTGCTTCTATGAAAATGGCTGGGAGTGAATGAGTTAAGTTAAAGACCAGATAAAAATGCAGATAGACAACAACATGCTCGTTTTTGTCTTGTACAAGCAGCAGTTTTCCCGGTCAGCAACCGACGACCACAAAACATCATTTACAACAACACCATTGTGCACTGCGGACGTATGCAAACAATTTAGTAGATGATGCAAGACTGAAAACTTAGACGTCTTAGTTTCTTGGCAGGACGAGGATGATTTTTCAAGCGAGACGTACATCAGTATGGGAAGAAAAAAAAAAAATCTCGACATATTTGTAAAGTGAATTTCATCAGAGTCACGTTACTTTCAAAGGCTTTTCAGCCCAATCCCTTTTTTTCCATTGTGTCTCCTGCAGCCTGTATTGAGTGTGTCGTTGCTTTGTGAGCGTCTAGACAGTCAACTTCTCCGGCCTTTTTGCATACTTTGGGGACGGTTGACTGGCTTCACCACATCACACAGGTTTGTGTGCTGCACTTTGTTCTCCCGTCAGAGTGCAGACAAAATTGCCTTTCAGTGTTCTTATTGGCCTCCCTTGTCCCGTCTGATGTGATGAGAGGGGTGAGAGAGGGCGGTCAGGCTGTTGTGCGATATACATGTACGTAGAGGCCATACAGTTCACTTGAACCTGACACCTGAAATTCAACCTGGGTGCATGGAACGTTGCAGGTGTCTTGTTCCAAAGTAATGCAAGACAATGGTGGTCTGGTGAGTGTGCACATAATGCTATCACACTGTGACCTCTGACCCTCATCCGACCTGACAAGCCTAATTGGGATCAGCACTTGAATTGTGTCGTAGCCAGACTATTATCAGAAATAAATCAATTCCGTTTGGACATTTGTTGTAGCAGTCAAGCCTACATAAGGCTGTATTGTGGCTACAATGAAACTGCTGTCAATACGCAAAATGGGGTTGGTGGTCTTAAATCTCTGAAAATACCAAAGCAATTGCCTCAGTATTTTAGATTTTATGGGCGTTGTCATTTTCTCACCATACAGTGCGCTCATAAGTTTACACATCACAACTGTACGCTTTTTTTTGTTTACAGTACGATTGGAAAATTGACTAGCCATAACTTTTGCCTCCTCAACTCAACAAATGTTGCTTGCCGTTCAACTACCTTTCTCCTGTTGCACCTACAAATGAATCCGCCTGTGATTGGTTTTGGCGCTTTTAATGACGACCACTGATTGGTCACAGGCGTGCTCCGCTTTCTACTTCCTGCCTGATGAAATAAACAAGAATGCCATGAGAATCATCAATCATCACCGACAATTACCCCCCCCCCCCCCCCCTCTCTCTGGCTGACCCTAACCCGAACCAAGCGCCCCCTCCCTTCCCCACCACCAAGCTTGCCGATTTTGTGTACCGTTTGTTTGTCTCTCTTTAACAACCAACATGTCTGGATTGTGACAGATGTGCCAGTTTATGTAGAATGTCAAACTTTATTATGCTCACGTGGGACGTACTCAGTTTGGGGGCCAGTTGAAACAAATGCTGCTCGGTTTTCAAAGTATTTGGTGGCAGTATAATTAAAGAATACTAAAAACCTCATGACTCATTTCATGCTTGTCCACTGCCAAGGATGTAAACCACATTTGTTTTTTTTCATGAGCAGAAGATGCATGTGACAAAATGCCATTCAAATTAGACTGTGCATATCTCTGTTGAGGCCAAGCAATTGTGCCAAAAAAGGGGGTGGATTCATTCCTTCTAGTTTTGCGGCTAGTAATATTCACAGATGAAGAAGGGAACTGAATTATGCAGAAAACGGTCTAGACTTTTTTTTTTTTGTACTCGTCAGTATAAAAAAAGTTGTAAACTACAACCACAACAAATATAAGTTTTGTTTGCATTGCACATTACTATGTAGGGATGTAACAATATCCGAACATCACAATTGTGGGGGCGTTGGCAATATTTAAAAAAGATCATATTGTTTAAAAAAAAAAAAAAGAAAAAGAAAAAGAAAAAAAAAAGCTCACACTAAAAAAAATAAATAAATATATATATATATATATATATATATATATATATTAGGGGTGTTAAAAAATCGATTCGGCAATATATCGCGATTCTACAGCACGCAATTCTCAAATCGATTCAATAGGCAGCCAAATCGATTTTTTAACATCATATTAATGGAACATTAAGCCTTAATATTTTATTTCAACGCCGTTCTAACATGAAAAAGGTTACAACCCGTTTGTTAAATACAGTGGCTCACAGTTACAACACTCAAGTTTGAGATCAATAAATAATAAATTTTCATACAAATCTTACAGTGTACATGTACAAGTTCACTGAATGCTATTTTCTAAATTGAGTAAAAAAAAAAAAAAAAAAATCGTTAACAATCGACTTGTAAATTCATATCGGGATTAATCGGTATTGAATCGTGACCTATGACTCGTGATACGGATCGAATCGTCAGGTACGAGGCAATTCACACCCCTAATATATATATATCAAAATATGTCATCACTTTCTTTTTGAATGTATAATTAGCCCTTGTTGTGACTTCATATTGGGTCGCAAGCTTCATTCAGCACGGCCCTAAGAAATAAACTATGCGTCCTCCGTGTAGATTTTTCGAGGACAATGACGGCTGAAGAAGACCAGCCGCCCCGCACCAGACTGTTCTGCGTCGTCTCCATTGGAAATGACACTGTAGCCCCCCCTGACCTTCATAGGTGCGTTTGTTCTGATGGATCGCAAGGAGTTCAAGGGGATGAAAGACAGGTTGGGGTGCAATCATCTGGATCGCTACGCCAAGCCAAGCATACGCAACCCGCAAAATGTACGTGTAGCATGTATGAGCTTCCATTATTTAACTTCCAAACAGCTTGTAATTTTTCACTTCCTCTTGAAGTGCAACCCTTATATTTATGATTTATGATATTTATGAACAATAATCAGTGACTGATGGGCTCAGATTACAGAAGTGAATATTAGTGTTGTTCCGATGCCGTTTTTTGGCTCCTGATACCGATATCCCGCTTTGCAGTATCGGCCGATACCGATACCATACCGATACTTAAGTTTTTTTTTTTTTTTCCTCAACATGAACAAGCCGTCCTGCCATTGGTTGAGAGCATTCAAGGGCCAATAGGATATCTTAGATCGACATGCAGTGAACATGTCACATACAAGTGGCACAAGATGCTGCATCCAAAATCCTATATTAGCGTTGGAATTAATGGTATCGGCATGTTACTTGTGAGTAGTCACCGATACCGATACCACTGTTTTAATGCAGTATCGGCACCTCTGCCGATACCAGTATCGGTATCGGAACAACACTAGTGAATATTGCATAAAAATCAAAGAAACATGATCATGAAATAATTATTTTTTTTTCTTTACACATGCCAAATACCGTGTGACTCAAACTCTAAAATTGCAAAACATTAGTCGCGGTTATTCTATGTCAAAATCGTCAAACATCTGTTTACGTGATCTGAAGGCTGAAGAAGGCTGGCTCACCTTCAGACGCCGCCTGACAAAGAGGTGTTTACATCTGTTGCTCCGATTGCCACAGTCGACCCCGCTTGATCCGTGTTTGTTTCCACTCAAAGGGTAGAACGTTCCAAATGATGTGTTCAGTGGTTAACAAGAACAAAATGGTGACTTTAAATCAACATTCATATATTTATTTGACACCGAGCTGTAAATTTGCTCCGAGGGAGACCTTCTTTGCGTCTCTAAGAGAGTGAATGTGTCTTGAATTAAACTTGAACTGCGAGCTCATTTGTGCAGAGGTGGTTCGAGGACTGTAATGTGCTCAAAGCAACTGGCCCAAAACGCAATGAAACAATTAGAATCACTGCGCCAAACTGCTGGTCCCTAATGATGTCTTCCTTCCAGGCATAAGCAATCAAGCCTCATTTTAAGGTATGACCAACAGAGTCAGAGGGAACCAGTGTCGGTCGGCCGGCCGATCTGGAGTCTGCCTGATTTTAAGACAAAACCGCAAACGACATTTTGGGGACGAAAACAGAAATGTGACCACATGTAAACACTTGTTGGGCATATAATAATTCCTTCAAATTTAATACATTTAAAAGGACTGGCCTCCAACTTTAATGGTCAACTCTGGAGATTGCCAACTGGGGGGGGCGAATACCCGCCAACCACATCTAATCTGAATGTGATAGCATTCAACAGGTGTTTGGTTGGTGCTGGATTTCACTTTGATGGACTGGATGTACTGGCTTCTATGGATCTCACTCTGCCTCATCGATCCTTCCCTCCTTCCCCTCTTTAGTTTTTCCTCTGGTCTCTTGAGATCTCTTTAAATTTGTCGGAATTTAGAGGCTTCTGCGGTTGGCGTAAGACTTTGATTTTGTAACAATGGGGAAGGCAAGGAAGTGTTTGGTCGGTGCTGGATTTCACTTTGATTTATCCTTCTTTTCTTTTGACCTTTTCTCTGGTCTCCTGACCGTTTGAACCTCATGACTCTGGTGAGACTGAAGTATCCAGTTAAGGTGAAGGGTAATGGGATTTTTATGAGGTTTTAGGTAAATTAATGAGTATAAATTTATACGTATTTGCACGCACACACACAAAAAATGAAAAAACAAAAAACAAAAAAAGCATCGGTAAGACTACCAAATGAACTATTCTGAGGTCTTAAAAAAAAAAAAAAAAAAAAAAAAATGAATGTGGCAACATGGTCATGAAAGTTGCAAGAAGACCATAACCATCATATCATAACTGAGGCATGTGACCAATAGGCATAATATGAAATCAGTGTTACTATTTAAACAAATACTAATTGGATTTCCACTTAGTAAGAGTTTCATTGGTGGAATCAATGGATGGAACTGATTTCAAGATCAACAATTGAGTGGAAATGTCGGCTGATATCTGAAACGATGTTTCTCATTGATGGAAATGGAAATAATTTGAGTGTGATTTAATGATCCTTTGATTCTTACTGAAGTGAAGTTTCACGTGTATGTCAAGCATGACGGCAATTTACTCTGGCATATTTTTCAGAAAAAAATTGATAAAATTACAAATGTTAGTCTTCAGGTTCCACTGTACATTTTATACTGTAAACATATTCTGTAATTGTGAAATCATACGTGTCTATATCATACAATATTCTTAGTTTAGACATGTACCCATTTTTTTTTAGATGGTCCCTTCTAGTAATGTAAACCAACTCTGAATTGTGTAACTCCCTGAAATGCAAACAACATTTGGCTGAAAATCCTTTCCAGAGAGGGGAAACCCCTACAGCCTTCCTAAGTAGTTTAGAAGAGAGGAGAGAAAAACAAAACAAAAAATAAAGCAGGGAGAATGTGTGCCGCTTGGCTGCATCCAACAAATTGTTTTCTGCTGTGACGAAACATTTCTTCCCCTCACGGACGACGAGCGACGTGCGCCATCTGAATCGCGTTAGGGCGCTCGCACACGAACGCGTGGGACTGCAGGGCCCCGGCCACCAACGGCATCGCTGATCGCTAACTGATAATACAACAGCAGACGTTTTTTTTTTGTTTTTTTTTTAACAACAACAACAGAATGATAAAACAATCTGGTGCGTGTTTATTGTAATCTGGGCGCACGCATGCGTTGTCCAATCGTGTACAGGTTGACCACACGATATTTCTCGAAGCAACTTCTCACAACGTTGGACCCCAAATATATCAAACTAGTTGACACAAAGGGAAGTTGTGATGTCACAGCAAAAGGTCTTCAACTACATGTTGAATAAGCGCGTCTGAAATTGCTGTCCGTGGTGCTGAAGCTTATTACCCTTAAGTGGTCCTTGATGTGGAACTCTTATATAATTAGCGCAAAGCATACATGTCAAACAATTAGCAGTCGAGCCTTTCTTTGGCACTGTAAATACGAGAAGAAAAAACAACAAAAACGCTCACTATGGTGCACACTATGGAAGCCCAAAAGTGTCAAAATTCAATAAATAAAAAGGCCTTTTTGAAATAACTATCCTTTTGATAAACAGGCAATTATGTAATATGGCCATTAAATTTTAAAATGAGGTGTTCGTATTATTATGAAAAGTGTTATGCTATTTTTTTTAAATATGTAACAAATATTTGATTTTGATTTAATATTTCATAATGATTATTTTAACAACGTCATACTTTTTAAAAATAATGACATTTAATTTATTTCCAAGGTTTTATAAAATAAGAAAACGTTTTACAAAGTCCGTTTTCATTTCACAATGTCCTTTTACACAATGGTTATTTATCAAAAGGATAGTTATTTCAAAAAGGCCTTTTTATTTATTGAATTTTGACACTTTTGGGCTTCCATAGCACACCACCACGAAGGTTAAATCGTGAAGAATATAAACACCTGCTGATTCGCATATTCGCAGACTACTTCCTGGTTTAAAATGATGTAAAACGAGGGGACCAATTTTTTTTTTTTTTTTTTTTTTGAGAGTCAAATGAAAGGGTCTCAATGTTGGCCAAATGGCAAAATTCCGAATGGAAAAAGAACAATTACCTGTTAAAGCGTTAACTAATTAATTAATCACAAAAAATTATCGTATTAATCATTGCATTACCACAGATTAATTAATCACACTATTGATTTTGACCGCAGATGATCCTTTTTTAGCGGACAGTGGATGGTTACGTTAAAAAGGTAGCTGTTGGAGTTTGAGCAGTAAACATAATTACATGCATTAAAGTAAAGCATTTAATAAATGATTCCATATGCCGTAGGTCATTCCCCCCCCCCCCCCATTTTAAATGATGCAAATAATTGATTAGAAAAAGTAGGATGAGCGTGTGCAGCAGGCAAGGAAGGATCAAAGGAAAGAAAGATGAAACAAAGTGAAATCCAGCACCAAACACACACCACCTACCAGCCACAGTTACAAAACCAGAAAACATCTAAATTCCGTCAGATTAGAGTGACCTCAAAAGATCAGAGGAAAGACTAAAGGAAGGAAGGAAGGAAGGAAGGAAATTCTGTTTCAGTCGATGCTGGTGTGGTGGATCTGGCATGCATAAGAACCTCCACCAAAGAGGGGAGCCGTCGACCTCGGCAAGGCACGCACATCCATCCAGATTGATGGATGGCTTTTGCGAAGATAATAAAAGCAAAAAACACAATTTCCATCTGCACCCAAATGTAATTGTTTCTTCCTTGGCTAGTAAGTCATTGCTCCAAGAATGTTATGTGAAATTGGTGGTGAGAAAGTAAAAAGTATTTGCAAAATCCTACTCGTAAATGACTACCAAAAAACAACAAAGAATTAATTATTTGCAAATTTGTAGTAAATTGATCCAAAAACCAAAGCAGCGCATCAGACTTTTTTTTTTCTTTTTTTTTTGGAATGAGTTTGTGAGAATTTATGTCCATTCGTCTCCGATGTTGGACCTGATAGGTGGCCTGGCTCAAAACATTTGTTCTAGTTCATACTGAAAGCATTTGATGGGTGTGGCGATTGTCCATCTTCCACACCAAAGGTCACGATACGATAATTATCACGATATTGTGGGGGCGTAATTTAAAAGAGATCACAAAAATGTAAAAAAAAAAAAAAAAAAAAAAAAGTTCATACTAAAAAAACAAAACAAAAACAATATTGTACTTTTGTACATAAACCACCTTACAATCTCTAATAATATTGAGGCACTTACTTGCTAATGATCGCTTCACAAGCAAATTAGGTTCCCCTTCATCTGACAATTAGCATACATTTGAAACATAGAAGGCCAAAACATCCCTAATAAAAATTAAATTGCACTAATAAACTAGCCACTAGAGGGTGCTAGAACTGCACAAATGGAAATCAACCTGACTTTTTTTTTTTTTTTTTTTAACAGATGTGTTCCTTTTAAATATTGTGAACATGACCACGACGATATTGTGGCAGTTTTAATATCGCGATATCACAATATCGCCCTTATGGTGACATCCCTACTAAGAGATGACATGTGAGGGGTGGTGTGTGCGCAACGGATAAATAAGGTGAAAGCAGAGACGCGGGTCAAGTCCGCACAGCTGATAGAGACGGAGAGAGCAAGAGAGGGCGAGCGAGCGAGCGAGCGAGAGAGAGAGTAGGAGGAGGCCCAAAAAAAAAAAAAAAAGAAAAAAAAAAAAAGAGGGAGCTACACAAGAGAAGCCACGCACTGCTCGGAGCGCTCACTCTCGAAGAAGCGAGCGCAAGAGAGGCACTCAAGGAACTTTGGAAGAAATTTGGATTCTTTCACAAATTTTTCCTGCCCTACTTTGTGTGGGGGATTTTGGTGGACTTTTAACAAAAAAAAAAACTTTTTTCCCTTTAATTTATTAGTGCTATAAAAGAAGACGTAGAGCATCATTTCACCTTCCGGGACTAGAGGAGAGTATACCACGTGCGTGGACTAGAGTTTAAAATTGTAAGAGTGAGCTTTTTGCATGTTAAGGATTTTTCAGTGAATTCAGGGGGGACGGAGGACCCCCCCCCCCCACACACAGTTGTTTAGGCTGTGCATGATTTGACTTATGGACGTCCAGACATTCCGAAAGAGCTCCTGAGGAATAAACAGTGAAGCAAGTCCAACATTCTGGTCCCGTTATCATCCTGCAGCTTCTCGAGATTTAAAATAGCGCGAGGCGAGGTTGTTGTGGGTGCCCCCGAAAGAGATTCGTAAGCACGGGAGGGGGGCCCCTCTCCCGCTCTTGTACCCTCTCCCTGCCCCCCAGCTCAGCATGCCCCAGCCCCTGAGCACCTCCACAGCTCCTCCAGCTCCACTACCATGTGTAGATGGACAGTGACACAAGGTGCACCGGTCGCCTGGCTCTCCTCCCGCCCCCGCCACCGCCGCCGCCGCGCAACCCCGCCGCACGTCCTCTCGCTCGTCTTCATTCTGCTGCTCGGATCGTCGTCGTCCTCGACTTCTCCTGCGCCCCCGAGGTCTAACGAAAGCCATCATGCCGGAGGAGGAAGCCCACCTCAGGGATCATCAGCGCCGTCGTCCTCCTCCTCCTCCTCCTCCTCGTCACCGGCACCTCTGCGCGCCTCCTCCGCCAGGTTGCCACGGGCGACCAACCTGTCATCATCGCCGTCTTCCGCCGCCGCCGTGGTGGGGCGCCACGTGCGCAGCAGCTACAACCACCTGCAGGGAGACGTGCGCCGGCGGAAACTGTTCTCCTACCAGAAGTTCTTCCTCCGCATTGACAAGAAAGGGAAAGTCAACGGCACCAAAAGCGAGGACGACCCGTACAGTAAGTCGCTTACGTATATTTCATCAGCTTAAAAGTGAAAATGACTAACTGCATTCAATCACGTCTTGGTTCAATGCTACCACACTTGCCAAGATGCATCCTAGTTGGGGTATAAATAAAACTAGTAAGCCGGGAGAATCCACTGGTTTCAATTTAAAACTAATTACCCAAAAGGAAGTCATCCGTCTTTGCTATCACTACTTCTTTAAATACAGACATTGATTTCTCCCTTGCCTGCAGCTAAAGCAGTGCTTCTTTCCCTCCATCAAGTAAAGTTGCTGTCAGTGATGTGTAAAAGTGCATTAAAAACACTGAGAAAATGTTTCAACATAATAAATGGGAATGACATATTTCAGACGACTGATAGGAATGCTGGTTAAATGTAACGTGATGTGGCAAAATGCTCCGTTTAGTCGAGTACGGCAGATGATTTTTTACATGATGTGCGCGGGATAAGAGGGGGGGGGGGGCTCCCTGAGCACGTGCTCTACTCGGGGGGCTTTCATTCAGTAGCCAGACCGACCACAACTACGCCACAAGACACCTCGACTTGGATATCCAAAAGTCATGATACAATAATCACAATGTGAACCTCATGATAGGATAATTATCACAATGTTGTGGGAGGTTGGCCATGTACAGTATATTAAAAAAATACAAATAAAAATAAAAATTATGATACTGTATAAAAACACAATATCAAAAAAATTAGGTCATATTGAAAAAAATAGCACAGTAATGTGTTTTTTTTTTTAATGTAGATGTTGAACAATATTTGCTGGTATGACCGATTTATGGGATTGATAACCGCTGCAGTATGTCCGGTTAGACCAGGTTTTCTCTTTGGACCGTTTAATTTGCTTGTGTGGGTATATGAGAGTGATTTCTGGAAAACAAAATCACAAATACAAATAAAATAAACATATATAGAGCATGTAAATGTCTCGTCTATGTTAATTAGCTGAGGCCATAATTACACATACAGTTCATAAAGTACAGATAATATTAACCTGAAATCATTTGCTCCCATTAACGTGTAAATATGTTTTTTTTTAATGTTCTAAGTGTCCCAAAGACGTATTTATACGTTGTTTTTTATTTTTTTATTTATTTTTTTTATGCTAGAGCATACAGAAGGCTTTGATGCAGCCTCTCAACTGCAAAGAACGGTTGCAGAAATGGTAGTTATTACACAAACGGCCAGCAGGTGGCAGCAGAGCAAAGAAGATCAACCAGGGCCATGTAGAAAAAAAAAAAAAAGCTCAATTACTTACAATTTTAAATAGATTTGTGAAAACTGATGAAACTTAGCTCTCTTCTAATGCTAATTGCTGCAAAACGGAAACAGATAGACACATACTTTTTGTTTTCTGATGAAAGAAGAGACATTAATCTTTCTTTCAGAAGGTTCCATGCCTTTATAGCATTACAACACAATATTCTGTGGGCCTTGCAAAAATCAGTCAAAATCCAGTAGAACAACAAGGAGCGAACGGGATTCCTTCTGTGAAAATGGCTGGGAGTCAATGAGTTAATATACATAAACGACCTACAATAATTCATTTGCACTTAATAATGCACTCATACATTGTAAGTCAAAGTCAATTTGTGGAGGAAGTTCCCCTTCATCTGGCGATTAGCATGGGTCTGAAACACAAGTGGCCAAAACATGCCAAATTAAAATTAAACAGCACTAATCAACTCGCCACCAGAGGGTGCTGGAACTGCACAAATGGAAGACAACCTGGCCTTTTTTTTTTTTTTTTTTTTAAATCAGACGTGCTGCTTTGAAAATCGTAACATGACAAACTATATTGTGGAAATTTTAACGTGATATCGCCGTTATCGTTACATCGCAAATATAGAAAGAAATGTCATCTGAACATGGACACATTCGGAAGTGAGGTGGTTCATGTTCTTGCCTCAAAGTCCATGGCCTACTGTATCAAACACTGTAAGGGGCGGGGACTGAGGTTTTTGTCTTCACATTAGTCACACGCTTTCATACACATCACAAACTTCAATCAATCTCTCTTGTGGTGCCGTACAAGCTTCTCCTGCTGGGCACACACGCTTGCAGATACGCACGGGCACAGAGAGGCCGGTCTCGCACATGGCCTCCATATGGCAAAAGTCAACTTTTATTAGGACCTGAACCGGTGTGAACGTGCGTGTGTGCCACTCAAGACACCAAGGCTCTGCCAGACACGGCTGAAGGAATTTCAATTAGCGTCTTTCCCTCCCTCTTCTTGCTTGAAGTTACACGCACACATGCACCACGCCGTGCTTTAAAGAGCGCAACAAGTCACTGATGCCATAACAGCATCAGGTCATGCATGGTATTAGCGCTCCAATCAATCATGTAGTTTGTTTTCCGGCCAGGCTAGAAAAGTAAAAGATAAATCAGATGCTATCTCGGCACGATCACAGATATATAACGTTGTAACCTCACGTTCTACAAGTGGGAATGATTTGACGATCAGGGAGGAATCTCTCCGGGATGATTCATGCTTTGACATGAGCGCACATCTGTGCACAAGCTTGCATGTATGTTTACGCGAATGCACCACCTCCAGCTATTTAGCATGCGCTGCAAACAAATCGCTGTTTTCAAATAAAAAAAGATGCCGCTATATTCCCCCCCCTAAGTGAGAACACTGACATTGCGGTGATGTTCATTTGGCATGTCACCTCCCTTCTTGACGTAAGCGCACATCTGGACTACGTTGTCAATTAGCTTGTTTGTAAAAGGCCATATAGATACATTTGTATGTACCGTATTTTCCGCACTTCAATTTTTTCAAAAGCTGACCATGCGCCTTATAATCCAGTGCGCCTTATATATGGATCAATAGTGAGCCGCAACAGGTCTCGCTGTCAAGACGCAATCTTCGATCACTAGCTAATGCTAATACTTTACCTAAGAGAAAATAATAAAACAGCTGTTTATTCATTTGGGGAGTGAATGGAGTTGTCAGAAAACTGGTTTGTAATATATTAATAAAGTTTGACTGACCTATCTGACTGTTTTGTTGACATTCACTTTAGCGCAGCACCATCTAATGGATGCATAATGTAACCCCAGCCTCTGCTGTAGCGCCTTATATATAGAATTTTTTTTTTAAATACGTCATTCATTGAAGGTGCGCCTTATAATGCGGTGCACCTTATAGTGAGGAAAATACGGTGTATATATTAGGGGTGCGCCAAAAAAATCGATTCATAAAAGAATCGAGATCATCATTTATTAATCGAATCGAAATTTAATATCCAAAAACCTATTATTTAAAATTAGAAATGAAGAAGAAGGGGAAAAGGCAGTTGTAGCCCATATACTGTTTTTGTGGAAAAAGGCACTTACAATACAAAGTTAATTAAAAAATGTTGAAAAAAAAAAAAAAGACACTTTAATGTCTGTCATTTTGTCTTGCAAAGTAATATCTGTAAATTGAAGTAGAAATCATTTGTCAATCAAATAAAAAATCGTAATCGAATCGTGAGACTGTCAAAGATTCTCAGCCCTAGTATAATATATATATATATATATATATATATATATATATATATATATATATATATATATATATATATATATATATATAAATAAAAGTAACAGAGGCGTTGTGGCCACGTGTGCCAAGAGCTTCAAAAGCTTGCCTGTACTGTAAATGCAAAAATGTGTTCTTTTGAATCTGATTTGCGCTCATTAAAAACACATGGCCAGTGAGACAGCTTTCACACACACACACAGTAATGTAACAAAGCAACTCTGCTCAACACCGCAGCATCTCAGGTGTTAAGCCTGTTCAAGTTTTGAGCCAAGTACTTATTTCGGGCTGACTTTTTGCAGCGCGGTTATCAAGCTCTGGCAGTCTGGTAATGTTCAGGAGGTCAGCTTGCAAATGGGCGTCATTAGATGGTGTCAGAGGTGATGAAGACGTTTTAAGTCCAGCTCTCGGGTCATGAATCTCCTCCGTGGCCGGATTTTTTTTTTTGGTCATCATGGTGTCGCAGTTAAGAGCAGGACACCACTCTGACTTTTCAGTTGTATCCTCAACATGCGGCCATGTGATCAACTGATTTCACAACAAGAGCCAGCAATGGACGGGTGACTGCCGGCGAGGCGCATGCTTTAAACGCCACTGGTGGGAAGCAATTGGCAACACGGTCCAAATTGCGGAGGCTCTTATGTTCCCATTTAGGGGATGTTTTTCCACCTCTATGCTAATTACACCACTGTGCCCCCTAACACCCCGCCCCCACCCCGGTTGACCCTTACTTCGTGACCCCCAGTCAGGAAGATTTGTTGATGGAAAAGTAACTCCTTGTGTGTGCAAATCCTAATTTTACAATATGGAGAACTAATGTGAGAATGTAAATGTACAAATGATATTCTTATTATTCGGATTAAGTGCGATAGTCGAAGCTCCATACACAATTAACGCCAGAGTGTCTGTCGATCCCATGGCAGTAACTAGTTTACCAATTCACTCCTAGTATTCTACCATTGATATATGTATACAGTTGCTGTCTCTCAATGAGTTAAAAATCACGAACAATCACAGTAAATATCAGTAGAAATAAAAATTAATGTAATAAAAAGTATCACAATTATTTATAAACCAAGTACTTCCATATAAAATGGGAGGAGGATATTTTTTTCCTTTCACTTTGTCATTTTCGAAAAGCATCTGCCTCATCTCTCAGTGGAATATCACTACTAGGGATGTAACGATAAACAATACGATATCACGATATGAAGCTTACGATACGATAATTATCACGATATTGTGTCACAATATTGTAAAAAAATAAATGAGCTCATACTAAAAAAAAAAAAAAAAAAAAAAAAACACAATATTGTACTTTTGTCCATAACATCAGTTAGGTTATTATTATTAATAATTTATTATAATTATTTATTATAAATTATTATTATAAATTATTATTATAAATTATTATTATAATTATTATTATAATTATTATTATAATTATAATTATTATAATTATTATTATGTTGTTAATCCATATATTGACTTGCTTCACAGGTATATTACATTCCCCTTCATCTGACAATTAGTGCAGATTATAAACATAAAAGGGCCAAAACATCCCTAATGAAAATTCAATTGCACTAAAATAAAAACTAGCCACCAGAGGGTGGTAGAACTGCACAAATAGAAATCAACGTGACTTTTTTTTTTTTTTAACAGGAGGTGTTGCATTTAAATATCATGAACATGACGACGACGATATTGTGGCAGTTTTAATATCACGATATCGCGCTTATCGTTACATCCCTAATCACTACACCGAGGAACGGAAATGTGGAGCGGCATTTTCAGGTCGTTGATAAAAACGATAACTACCCTTCTCCAGCATGACTGAAGATCATTGGAAGTGCGCTTGGGGCTCAATATCAGCAGCGAATGTCTGCACTGTGCATCCATGGCTGATTCCATTCAATGCAAGTCATCGTTGTCAAGTAGGGACCAACGTACACGAGTTGCATTGTGCTGTATGGGTTCATGCCGTTATACAAGATACACCTTGTGTTTCAGGTCTGGATTACATTATGAGATATAGCTCATAACGTTCTCAATGGATAGGAAATATTATTTATTGCAATGTTAAAATGCACCACACTCAATTCACTACATACACACGTACACAGTTAACCGCTGTTATGGAAGAATGTAAAAAACACGGTCAAATTTCACAACTAACGACTTGGGGTGACCCGAGAAACTTTCACTTTCACACGTCTGCTAGTGAAAGCGTGTTCTTTTTTCACATTGTTCTTCATTTAATACTTGCTACGTTGATGTAACTGGTTGTTCTTTTGAGTAAGCTCGTAAAAAAAAACACATGCAGATTTAACCCCTTGACGATTGCAGGGGGGGGCTGCTCGGGTCTTGTGCAATGTCATCACAACAATTCAAACGTGTTTAGAATCATATTTTTCCCTAAAAATTCTGTATAAATAGCAAACAGCACAACCTTTATTTTACTACTGTATCTTCAAATGAAACAACATGGAGTCCAAAAATCCATTTCTGCTTCGTACATTGTCGAATGTCTTCCTGAAATGAGTCCAATTCGTCCCCTTTATAGATCTTTATTCTGTTACAACGGCGGTCCACTTCACCCTTCTCTACTTGATGAGCGTTTTAGGGTTCTCGTGGGAAAAAGTATCAGTGTGGCCCATAAAAAAAAAAAAAAAAAAAAAATAAAAAAAAAAAAATAAAAAGAATTACGAGGAGCTACGGGATGCAGCAGAGGTTAGTGTCAGCGTTGCTCTTGCTTCAAAAGTTACTTTGACATCTTCATGGACTCCTCTCCCAGTAAATTAAAAGTGGTGCGCAAACGTGCACGGGCCAAGCTTGCTCCGAAAACATTGAAACCATCGACTCGTCCGAAAGCTGCCAAAGTCAACAATTACATTCAGCTGTGCTCTGAAAACATACACTAAACCTTTAAAAAAAAAAAAAAAAAAAAAAACTACCTGCACGCTTCCTCATATGTTTGCGCCAATTGCTCCTCTGAAAGTAACCAGAAGGCTTACAGTATATTTGCTTTTTATGTTGCAGGTTGTGGAGCACATTAGTCAAGTTAATTGGGTGCTGAGAGGCGAACTAACTTGAAACGGACACCACAATCGATTAGTTGATTAAGTGATTGCTAATAATTCTATGAATCATTGATTTTTTTTTAATCAATTTCGTGCTGAAGCAACGAATGAAAAATACAGTATTGCACTTGGCTGTAACAATGGAAAAATACACTTGGCAGTCTAATCTTCTATTCATCCATTTTGTATAGCAATCAACCCGATTAGGGTCACGGATGAGCTGGAGCTTATCCCAGCTGGACACTGGACCAAAAAGGTAGGGTGGGCCACACCCTGCAATGGTTGGCAGCAAATCACAGAGCTGTCTACCAAAATATTGTACTTTATAGTAAGAAGGCGCAATTGACTCAGAAATGCTTTTTGCACCACTGGAGCAATGCTAAGAGTCCATTCAGATTGCATCGAACATATCCGCACGGTATTTTGCTATGAAATGCTTTAATTATAACCAGAAATTAATTCCGCATTTCTTGCGCAATCAGACGAGTGGATACAACTGCTTAACAAACAAAACAAAATTACTGAAGCAATTTACACGAACCAACAGTTTTTACCTGAAAGATTAAAAGCAAATGAAACCGTTTTCAAAGCATTTAACATCCAGTACTTGTTTTGAAAGCGAGCTGAAGTCTGGATCAAATTATGCCACTTGATTCATGACCTCTTTTCTTTTACTGGAACCCACCGAATAATCACCATTTAACACGCTCATAAGAAAAAGCCGCACAATATTGATTATCCTTGCAAGTAAAAATGTTGTGTAGTTACACTGAAACCAACATGCAGAGACATTTAAGACCACTCAGCATAAAATGAAGAACTGCTTTGAAATTCGGACTCATTTGGAAAAGATACAAAGATACATAATTGATGAGTTGTTGGTCTGTATGCATAATGTGCATAAAATGTCGACATTTTGTGGTTATTTTGCCTGTATGTAACAGAATCACATTTATTAATGCTGCTCTTGACGTAGTCCTGACGTTGGGGGGGTCCCTATTAACTCATTTGCTCCCAATAACGTGTAAATACGTTTTTTTAATGTTCTAAGTGTCCCAAAGACGTATTTATACGTTTTTTTAATTAATTTTTTTATGCTAGAGCATACAGAAGGCTTTGATGCAGCCTCTCAACTGCAAAGAACGGTTGTAGAAATGGTAGTTATTACACAAACGGCCAGCAGGTGGCAGCAGAGCAAAGGAGATCAACCAGGGCCATGTAGAAAAAAAGGTCAATTACTTACAATTTTAAATAGATTTGTGAAAACTGACGAAACTTAGCTCTCTTCTAATGCTAATTGCTGAAAAACGGAAACACTTTTTTTTTTTTACTGATGAAAGAAGAGACTAATCTTTCTTTTGATAGATTCCATGCTTTTAAAGCAATAGAGCACAATATTCTGTGGGCCTTGCAAAATCAGTCAAAATCCACTAAAACAGCCGGGAGCGAACGGGATTGCTTCCGTGAAAATGGCTGGGAGTGAATGAGTTAAAGATGTACGTTGGAGATCATTGAAAACGTTTCTGGCTTTGAATGTTGCAGGCCGAAAAATCACATTTTCGAGGTGCTGCTGCGGAGGACTAGTATCAGAAAATAGGCAGAAGAATCAGAAGTTGATTATTATGCCAAAGAATGTTGAGTTGGTGGGAAGCCTTTTTATTGTTTATATTATGCTCAGGATTCTTGCACACTATCATCATAATGTAAACAGACGGGATTGGGAGGAGACGCTCCTAATATTAAGCCACAAACCTGATTTTCAATGAGGTTTTATGACTGTAATGGCATATTTCACAGATTATTTGACTGGCGAGTTGGATTTCTGAGCACAGTAGCATGTGTGCAGGTTCTCATTCCTGATGTTTTACAATCCCGTTGAGTTGATTTATAATCACCGCCCATTCGGATTCTTGGCCCATCACGACCAAGCCTTGACAATCCAAAAAATGTAACGTTGTCCGAAAAACAAATCATCCAGTTTGGCAACAAACAACCACAGAGAACCACTGAGGTACCACACTGTTAGGGTATAAAATCGTAAGAGATATTTTATGGTAGAGAATCAGGATTTGACTTCACAGTTGAAAATAAGGATAATCCTTTTTCTGTGCCGCTTTTTACATGACTTTAATCATGGTAGCAATTATAGCAAAGTTATAATAAGCCAACGTGCCATGCCTTACAGAAGTGATTTATATTTTTAGCCCATTTGTCAGCCTCTCCGCATTGAAAGAGTAACAACGAAAGTGTCATTGTTGCGTTACAAAGTGGAGTATGTGAAGCGGCACAATTAATGGCCAATAAAGCAGTGGGAGGCGAAGAACAGCATCTGTGATGGATAACATCCAGAGCTGCTGCCATACAGACACCATGTGCTTCCCACTCTCCGACATTCCCTCACCGTCGTAACGCCCCCGCCTGCATGTAGCCTGCATGAAAGTGAGGCTCTTAATGGAGTCATCAAAGTTAGCGCGGAGGGCTCCGGGTAAAGTCCGGGGAAGCATCTGGACAAGGGGCCTGGAAGAACAGAGCAGCCAGGAATGCCAGCTAATTAACCTGTGTCTTACATCGACAGTACACTGCACGTAAACAATGGCCATGTTTAACGACTTGAAACAATTTGCTTAGGTGCCAATTTTGTTGAAATGTCAGACGAACACTGCCAATGTGTCAAAATGTTTTTATGCAGCCTGAGAGAGCTTCGATGTCAAAAAAAGTGCCACTGCAAATTGAGTAACAACAGACTAGGGGTGTTAAAAAAAAATCGATTCGGCGATATATCGCGATACTACATCGCGCGATTCTCGAACCGATTCAATAAAAAAAAAAGTTTTTTTTTTTTTTTTTTTTGTGTGTGTGTGAATCGATTTTTAAACTTCCATTTTTAATGGAAAAATATTCAACAAAACGTCTGACTTCGGGTTAGGATTCACACCTTGAGCATGGAAGAATGTTATATGAACGGAACATTAAGCCTTAATATTTTATTTTAATGCTGTTCAAACATGAAACAGATTACAACCTCTATAAGACTGAAATTTCTGATAAATAAATAATACATTTTCATATAATCTAATATTATCTGGTGCAAGTGTCATGTCAAACACCATGACGTGCGCACAGATTACTTTATTGGAACCTTGGATAAGCTGGAACAGAACTCAGCCGAGTTAATAATAATATCTTACACTCTACAAGCTTACTGATTAGTATTTTCTAAATTTGAATGAAAAAAAATCGCAACAATCGACTTAGAAATTCGTATCGGGATTAATCGGTATCGAATCGTGACCTGTGAATCGTGATTCGAATCGAATCGTCAGGTACTAGGCAATTCACACCCCTACAACAGACCCTATAGATGAGCTGCCATGCCAAAGTAATAGCTTAACCGCAACTAGAAAATGCCAAAAAATAATGCCGCATTGTAGTTTACTTTCCACAACAATAGTAGTTCATCTTTAATGACTTAGACTTTGGAACCAAAGGGTTATGAATTGAGTGAGTCCGGCTGCCAAATACTAAAATAAATGGAAACAAGTTGTTAGAAAGATGCTACTTTAGATCATTTGGTCCCCTAACCTTTTTTTTTGTGCCACGAACCGGATTCCTTCTCTTCGTGCAAACTGGTACCAAATGACCCACAGGTCAGGCAACGAATCGGTGGTTGGGGACCGCGGCTCTATTTGTCAAGGTGCCCTTGAGCAAATGGATGCAACACTGTTATTGTGGTCCTTCTACTTTTTTTTTTTTCTTTCTTTCTCTATTGCAAAAGAAAAAAAAGTGGGCTTAGAACTTTATGTCATTATTTATTCATTTGTCAAGTAAGACTTTAAAAGAGAGTTACATACATACAGAGGAGGCGTGCCACGTCAAAACAGTTATAATGTATGACATCTTTGTGTACACTGTGCCATTTATCTCGAGGCTGGGCTGAGTGCCCCCTTTTTTGGAAATCAAATGGTCACCCTACTCTTTATAATGTGGAAAAATTGTTGTTCAGGGCAATCAAAGACTAAAAGGTAATTTCAAAAATGCACTTTTTATGTCTAATATAAACATGAAAGTACGTAGAAATGTATAAACAGGGCGAGAAAAATTGCTAGTTTGTCAGATTTGTGGTGTAAAATGACCAGTTTTCTGCAGCTGAAACCTTAGTGTCAACACCTCTTACCGCAACAGGCAGCTGAGGGGGTGAATGAAAAATGTGTGAAATGCAGATGACCGTCACAGCACATTAGCTAAAAACATAACTCCTGCCGTGGAAGGCCTGTGAAATGTTTTGACAGAAACTGGCAGCTTTGACACGTTCTCATGTTACAAAGTCAACTATGGTGCAGGAATGGTAATACCTCCGGTGGTCACACTTCTTTTTTCCATGTATATATATATATTATATATACTTCTTCTCTATCAATTCCCCATTAACAGAACCTTTATATTGGGTTTCTCTCAGCTGTTTTAAAATGTATGTGACATAATTGGCGGTGGTCATGCTGCACTGAGGAAGGTGATCTGAATTTGGCGTAATTCAACTAACAATTGCCTTGGACCAGCAACTTCTTGCATTTTAAACAAACCATAACAGCACCAAACAAAATCACATGGGTTTTTTGCTGATGTGATTTTTTTTTTTGGTGTGGTTATGGAAGAACTGTACTTTGTTTTTTCTTTGTTTACCATAGGCAGTGTCCGAATCACACAATACATGAAAAAAATCATGGGAAAGAAATAAAACAATGGAAAGGGCAACAATGAGCTATGTAGCACATTGTGTCAAATACATTAATGGCTGGTCCTGAAAACAATCGTCAATATGAAATCAATCAACCGTTTAATGTACATAGCACGCCAACTTTGGTTTGTGGGGACCCAACTGGTCTTGAGGGGAAAAAAAACAAAAAAAAAACAGCATTTTGGCATGTCCATGTTTTATAAGGGGCGTTTGGTATGTCATTGTTAAAATGAAATGAGTTTTGAATTTCTACAAATACAACTCAGTTGCTGTCGTATTGTCGTACCAATTTAGAAGCTTTACGGTTTGATACTAGCACCCATTTTCTCCTTTAGTTCAAGTACAGATCAAACAAGTTGTCACAGTGGTGGTCGAAACCAGACCTGGCATGGTTCAATTGTGGTGAGAAAGTGGTGTTTAATTTTAACTAATTACAAATGATGGAATCAAGATTATGCCGAAGTAGCACAATGGTGACTTATGTGCAGCTTGCATGTAGCATCGACGTAGCATCACAACTGCTAGCATCTTGCCTTTCTTTTACCATAGGCAGAATCTGCTTAAGAGTTTGTTGCCAGAAACTTGATGTCTCAGATTTATGATTTCTTTGAATAACAAAGCACTGGACAGAGTACACCATGGTCCCATACCCAAATCTCACTACTGCGATTAAGTCTAAAATTAAAAAAATGAACCAATCACAACAATAAAACTTCCAGCATGGTTCTTTGTAGTCTTCAAACATGACCATATTACTGATTTTCAAGACACTGCCTTTACATTATGTATTTGGATGCTTGTGCAATATTAACAGCAATCATCAAAAATCAACTTTGCTAATAACTTTCCGTTCATGTCACATATTTGATGTGGTCGGCAGCCTCCAGCACCCTTTTTATGGTAGCAAGCTAGCAGTGTGTATTTAGTGGAAGATGTCTTGCCATGCCTTTTCTATTAGGTGAACCTTGAGCTATTTGTGCTTTTTCTAGCCTTTAAAACACAGATAATTAAGATGCCGGGCTCGGATCCAGAGGACACATGGTGGGAGTTCATGGCCCCCCTTTCAGAAATAAAACCACATAAATGAGTATGTGTCCAAAAAGGCAAGGTGTTGACCGGGCTCATTAAGATTAAAAAAAAAAAAGAAAAAAGAAAAAACTGTAGCACATTTTTACCTATATATGTATATAACTTGTGCTGTTACATGTGCCGTGTTGCAATCCAAGCCTCGTTGACTTTTATTTCTGCAGACGGGCAGCTCGTTGTGACTGAGTCATAAAACTGCTTTGGTCCTCTCAAAACCACATCAAACGGTGTGTGTGCGTGTGTGTGTGTGTGTGTGTGTGTGGGGGGGGGGGGGGGGGGTTTGAACAGGTGGAGCAGCCTTTAGCGCCTCACAGAGACCTTATTTTGACACGTGATAGAAATGTCTGCTGTGCCGTGGCGAGATAGAACATCGAGGCTGACGGATGAGATGTTTTGTGGTGCTTTCTGTACTTGTCACAAAGCCGATTTTGAGATCCCATCCACATTCCAGTTAATATTTTAAATACTGTACAATGAAACATGTGTAGAAAAGCATGAACGTGTAGGAGGGAAAGTCCACATTTATTCCTGAAAGTTCCGAACGGAATTTATAAACTTGTTGCCATTACACAAATCACATTATTTATCTGAAAATGGATATATATATATACTAGGGATGTAACGATAAGGGCAATATCGTGATATTAAAATTTTCACAATATTGTCGTCGCCATGTTCACAATATTTAAAAGGAACACATCTGTTTAAAAAAAAAAAAGTCAGGTTGATTTCCATTTGTGCAGTTCCAGCACCCTCTAGTGGCTAGTTTATTTGTGCAATTCAATTTTCACTAGGGATGTTTTGGCCTTCTACGTTTAAAATCTATGCTAATTGTCAGATGAAGGGGAACCTAATTTGCTTGTGAAGCGATCAATGTGTGCTTGCATTAGCAAGTAAGTGCCTCAATATTGTTATTAGAGATTGTAGGTGGTTTATATGCATTGCTGTTATGTATAAAAGCACTTTTTTTTTAGTATGAGCACTTTTTTTTTTTTTTAACAATATTGTGATCTTATTCAAATATTGCCAACCCCCCCACAATATCGTGATAATTATCGTATTGTGATGTTTGGATATCGTTACATCCCTAACATATACACATTGTAGAAATCTGGTGGACATAGATGAAAAAAAAAAAAAAAAAGTATATCTGACTGAGCTAAACCATTTTAAATTGAAAACTGCTTCTTAATCTTCTCCAGCTGAACCGTTTCCTCGTTATACTCGGTTTTATCGGCCTTGATCTTTTTTTTTTTTTTTTTCTTCAAACAATGACAAAGGTCACAGTGATATTGTTCTAAAGCCACCACAGTTCTACCAGTTGAAATAAATAAAATAAAAAACGCTGCTTGGAGTACTCTTTCAGTTTCTTGGGAAGCAAAAAAATAGAATCACGCCAATAAAACAGAAATTGATCTACCCTTTGAAATCTTGTGCGAGTGCTTACAGTGCGGTCACGGAGCTTATGCACAAAAGAAAAAAAGCGACTTCAAGTATGACACTAGTATACATCATCACTGCATATCATTGAATTCCTATTCTGTGCACATACGCTAAGAGAACTACAGAAATGCTGTTAGATTCTCCAAACTGTCCCACTTTTCAATCGTGATTTTTAAATTTCCTGCATCACTCCTGTACTTTGCCACTTCATCATCAGCTCTCAGTCTTTGCTTTAGCTAACCGTTGCTTTCTTATGACCTCCACTCATACCCTCATCTGGCTCCGAATTATGTCCAGGGTCCAGTTCGGAATCAGCATTTTTCCTTTTCAAAAACATCTCTGTCACTGTAACCATCTCGTCTCGCTAGCCACAATGCAACAGTCGCCACCAAAGCGCTACATAAATAAAGATGACTTGACGTATCCACACGATTGTCCGGTCTCAAAGTATAACACAATTAGCTAACTGCTGCCACCTACTGATATGGAAGAGTATTACATGGTTATCCTGTCGATCTTTTGACAGCACAGAAACTCGACAATAGCACATTATTTGTGGATAATTAATTTCAGAGTAAGAAGAAGCAGGATGAAGATTTCGCAGCTTTTGGACGAAGAAGTCAGTAGTTGGGTTTCCATTAGTGTCGTTCCGATACCGTCTTTTGGCTCCCAATACCGATATGCAGCTTTGCAGTATCGGCCAACACCGATACTTAAGTTTTTTTTTTTCCCTCAACATGAAAACGCTGTCCTGCCATTGGTTCAGAGCATTCAAGGGCCAATAGGATATCTTAGATCGGCATGCAGTGAACATGTCATATATCAGTGAATGTTGTGCACAAGCGAGACACAAGATGCTGCATCCAAAATCCTATATTAGCGTTGGAATTAATGGTATCGGCTAGGGGTGTTAAAAAAAAAATCGATTCGGCGATATATCGCGATACTACATCGCGCGATTCTCGAATCGATTCAATAATCGGCAGAATCGGATTCACACCTTGAGCATGGAAGAATGTTATATGAACGGCACATTAAGCCTTAATATTTTTATTTTAATGCTGTTCAAACATGAAACAGATTACAACCTCTATAAGACTGAAATTTCAGATAAATAAATAATACATTTTCATATAAATCTTACACTCTACAAGCTTACTGATTAGTATTTTCTAAATATGAATGAAAAAAAATCGCAACAATCGACTTATAAATTCGTATCGGGATTAATCGGTATCGAATCGTGACCATTCGTATCGGGATTAATCGGTATCGAATCGAATCGTGACCTGTGAATCGTGATACGAATCGAATCGTCAGGTACTAGGCAATTCACACCCCTAGTATCGGCATGTTAACTTGTGAGTAGTCACCGATACCGATACCACTGTTTTATGCAGTATCGGCACCTCTGCCGATACCAGTATCGGTATCGGAACAACACTAGTTTCCATCCACCTGTTTTTATTCAATTTTTCAAGCATTGCGAAAAAGAAACTGAATGGAAGCGCTAGAAATTCGAGAAAAGGCCCAAAATTCATAAATACATTTTTATGCCTGGAAGGTGTGGATTTTGAAGCGTATTAAAAAAAAAATAATAATAAAAATAAAAAAAAATGCAGATTTGGACTATGGAAACAGCTTTTGCGAATAAGCGACTACAGGACTGGATATCCGTCACACGTTTTGACCGATACTACCGTAGTACGTCATACGGTTTGTCACAATATTTTTATTTTCACCAATTCCCCATCTGCCTGCGAGTTTGCTTCCTACAGCCCAGCCCCAGCTAATCCTCTGAAAGCCCTGAGAGTTTTATGGCACGGTGCGACCGACTTTAGGATGAGAGAAGAAGGCACCGCTGACCACTTGCTTAAACCAAAAATTGGTTCAGGCCGGAAAGCCGATACGCACGCTATGACCTCTTGCTAGCCTGGCAGCCGGAGCGCTTCTTTCTGTCCCGTTCATTTGCTTGCCTGCATACACGAGCTCCCGTTGCCAGAAAAACAAACATAAGACGGAAAAATGTTTTTTTTTTTTTTTTCCTGGCTTACACCTCAGTCGCAGGGTGCGCAGCCAGCGAGCAAAGCGACGAATGAGCAGGGGGGGGCAAGAGGCCGCTCTGAGGTCCGACTGTAAGCTCACGGGCCAGGCTGAGGAACGACGCGAGACTGGGGCTCACTTGTGAGGAAGAAAGTCGGGCAATTTTTTGGTTTTTTTCCCACCCACAGAATTTAAAGTTTCATGCAACATTTCGGAAATCATAGAAGCTTGTAATAATTAGGGATGTAACGATAAGGGCAATATCGTGATATTAAAATTTCCACAATATCGTCGTCGTCATGTTCACAGTATTTAAAAAGGAACACATCTGTTTAAAAAGTCAGGTTGATTTCCATTTGTGAAGTTCGAGCACCCTCTAGTAGTTTATTAGTGCAATTCAATTATCATTAGGGATGTTTTGGCCTATGTTTAAAATCTATGCTAATTGTCAGATGAAGGGGAACCTAATTTGCTTGTGAAGCGATGTGTGCTTGCATTAGCAAGTAAGTGCCTCAATATTATTATTAGAGATTGTAGGTGGTTTATATGCATTGCTGTTATGTACAAAAGCACAATATTGTGCTTTTTTAGTATAAGCGTATTGTGATCTTATTTAAATAATCGCCAATCCCCCAAATATGATAATTTTCGTATTGTGACCTTCATATCGTACCGCAGACCCGTCACCAGAACCCAGGCTTAAGGGGGGCACATGAAATGCATGGGCGGGCCCAATTATTCTGAATACCATACTGACAGCATTAACTTGCCCAATATATTTGGATACATTTATGTAGCACTGTCGTGCATGTATCCATTGAATGGCGCCCGCTGACAGTATCATCATAGACCGCATTTACAGTACACACACATAAAGTAGACTGCGGTGGCGTCGTGGGTACGTTGACGCCATAGCCATATTGGATGAGGCAAAGTGAAGCTATTTGTAAAGATGCCTCCTTCTGTTTCTCCTTGGAGATGTATCATCAAGCCACAACTCATTGGATTAAAAAGGAATTATTATTACCTTTGATTATATTATCCCATTCAAAGTCAATCTTACTATTTTTGCCGATGTAATGGCAAATACAATTGCCACATCCAATAGGGCGGATGTGCTGACATATTGCTTCGAACGGTGTCTGCAGCAGAATTAAAAAGAAAAAAGGAAAGCAAAATCCTACCTCATTGTAGATGCCAAAACGATATGTGGGTCCCGTAGAGGTTTTTATTTTTATTTTTTTTTATTTTTTTTCCCCAAGTGACTCTTTAGTTGCCGACACGAAAGTAGTTTGTAGTATGTCCCTCCTCACTTGTCTCGTGCGCCAGCATCCTCAGAAACTTTCAGCTTCACTTGTACAAAATGTACATGACTCTTGCATTGCACGCCAACATTGACATATTTGTCGCGTATGCGTATAAGTCAGCGTAAGGCATACCAAGCATTATTTTCAGTAAGACTGTGATGGCTGTTGCAGATAAGACTGGCTATCAATCAAACAAAACCATACCACTATTTCTTCATATTGTGACATCTTGCAAGAATGCTGCCAGAAAACGTTACTTGTACAAACGGCCACCGTTGGCCGCAGCCGACGCCAAAAACAAGAACAATTCGGCGAGTGGCGAGCATTAGAAGCAATGAACTGAAGCAGCCAACACAAACGTAACATACCTCCGACACCGCAAGACCTGTGTTGCGTTTACTGACACTCGGATATAAGAGTGCTAAACCGAATGAATGTAAAAATATAATAAAAAAAGGATAACCATTTTAGAGATCCATGCCTCAACTCAAGTTGGGCGGGCACAATCATCTTGGTGGGCGGGCACGGACCCCTATGGCCCGCCCATGGTGACGGGTGTGTCGTATCGTGATGTTTGGATATCGTTACAGCCCGAGTAATAATAAGACAAGAGAAAAAACATTTAAGTCCGAAATCACTTAGCACTTAAAAGTGTGGATGGAGTGACATTTATTTACCTTTTGTTTGTGAGTTATGTTCATGAACATACTGTATAATCTGGTAGACGTTATTGTAAATTGAGCAATGCTTTGCGCTCGTGATTCTCAATGTGTGGTACTCCCATGGCTCCCTCTAGTGGTACGCGACAAAATCACTGCCTAAATACAGTTCAGTTGTATTTAACTTTTTAATCAAATTTTCTATTTAAGAACTGCTGGTTTTGTAAACTTTTATTCATGTACATTTTATCTACGAATTTTAATTGAATTGAATTTATTTAATTTTATTTATTTATTTCATTGTATTTATTTATTAATTTATTTATTTATTTAATTTAAGTAGAATATTTTTATTTTCCTATATTTAAGCTCAATTTTAATTTTCAAACAACAGTATGCATAATGTAACATTGGCTTACAGAGTTACCATAAATATTAAATGGACTTGTTAGGACTTTTGGTGAACAGTTCGTGACAAACAGTTAGTAGAACAGTACTTTGGTGTAAAAATGTTAAGAACCACTGCTTTGATCCACACTTTAACAGCTAAAATGCATGCCACACACATAGAAAGAACAAAGTACGGCAAGAAAAGACACAACAGTCTTCACGGCGACGAGCATCACAAGAGCCCATTATCAGCTTTTAAGCATATCTCAACACACGGAGTTCCAATTGCTCAACTGTTCAAGAAACATACAGGCAAGGACAAGCTGTGCTAAAGAGATAGCTTGTACCTGATTCATTCTAAATTAAAAATACATTAGGTCAAGGAATGAGGGGAAGGTTAAAGACGGAGGTTTATGGAAAAATGCAAGTATGGTCCGTATTTCTTCAAGAAGTTTCTTCATAACAATAGATAAAGCATGTGGCTAGGTTCATTTGGTGACGAAAATCTGCATATCTTAAAGAGGCATAACTTTTTTTTTTTTAATCTCAAGAACCCATTACAAAACATTTTAACCGACAATTGATAAAAATTGCTTGCTTTCGCTGCGTGTTGTTTCAGTGAGACTGCTTTGAAAAATGCTCACATTTGATAACAGTTTTCAAAGTGCACATTTTCGAAGACGACAGCACAAACTTTGTCCACGTACGGAACGTTGTGTGTACAAACGCAAAAGGAGAAACTTTCCAATCAGAAGTCAGTACAGGTAGTCCTCAACTTATCACACGATGTGTTTCGAGTCAGTCGAATTGTTTGTAAGATGAGACATAGTGTGTGAAATTTTGTTTTAAAATTAAAATGTATTAAATTAAAAAAACAAGAAAATAAAGAAATTAAATAAAATGACATTACTGTATAAACATATATTGTCTATACATAAATTAAGAAATAAATATATAGTGTACCATAATAAAAAGTAGGAGTGTTAAAAAAAAAAAAAAAAAAAAAAAAATTAGATTCGGCAATATATCGCAATATTCCAGCTCGCAATTATCGAATCGATTCAATAGGTGGACGACTCGATTTTTAAACATCCATTTTTGATGGAAAATATTCAACAAAACGTCTAACTTTCACACCTTAAGCATGGAAAAATGTTGTATTAATGGTACATTAAGCTTTAATATTTTATTTCTAAATTTGAGTACAAAAAAAAAAAAAAATCGCAACAATCAACTTATAAATTTGTATCAGGATTAATCGGTATCGAATCGAATCGTGACCTATGAATCGTGATACGAATCGAATCGTCAGGTACTAGGCAATTCACACCCCTAATTAAAAAAAAGAGATATGGCTACGTAGATGGAGGAGGTGGATGGGGTAATAAAGAGTCGGTATGTGCAATCAATCAATTTCGATTTTAGACATTTATGCACATCAGGCAATGTTTGTTTATATCTGCAAACGTTTGTAAGTCGGACGTTCATAACTAGAGGACTACCTGCATCTACTCCAAAAGTTTCATGAGCATCAACTTCATACTTACTAACAGTAACGGTTAAAAAAAAAATGTTTTCTCTGAATAATTATTCTGTTTCACTCCCTGTTATCCAATATGCAACTCGCCAATCACGTGACCATAACTAGTTTCTTACAAAGAGGTGCCTCTCTGTCCACCAGGTATTCTGGAGATCAAGTCGGTGGACGTGGGAGTTGTGGCCATCAGGGGCCTCAGCAGTAACTACTATCTGGCCATCAGCAAGAAGGGAGAGCTGTACGGCGCGGTGAGTTTCTAGTCAAACCAGTGTAACCACCACCGTCCCTCCTTTCCGCAGACCAAATAAATTAAACGCCGTAATTTGTGCATGTGAACACTCCAAACAAACCTGCTCTGAATCATTATGTCAACTGATATCACCTCAGGAGATGGTATTAGTTTGGTTTGCAGTTCAGTTAACTCATTTGCTACCAATAACGTGTAAATACTTTTTTTTTAAGGTTTTAAGTGTCCCAAAGACGTATTTATACGTTTTTATTTTTTTTTAATGCTAAAGCATACAGAAGGCTTTGATGCAGCCTCTCAACTGCAAAGAACGGTTGCAGAAATTACACAAACGGCCAGCAGGTGGCAGCAGAGCAAAGGAGATCAGAAAAAAAGCTAAATTACTTACAATTTTAAATAGATTTGTGAAAATTGATGAAACTTAGCTCTCTTCTAATGCTAATTGCTGCAAAACGGAAACAGAAACACATTTTTTTTCCTGATGCAGGAAGAGACTTTGATCTTTCTTTTGATAGGTTCCATGCTTTTAAAGCAATAGAGCACAATATTCTGTGGGCCTTGCAAAATCAGTCAAAATTCAGTAAAACAGCTGGAAGCGAACGGGATTGCTTCTGTGAAAATGGCTGGGAGTCAATGAGTTAAGATATATATGCTCAGTTACTGCTATACGCTTTTGGCCCTGTGCAAAATGTTCAGTTTCAAGAACCGAATATCGTCCTGGAAGAAAACTGGATCCTCTTTCAAAATAACTCACAAAATTTTAACCTTTTTCTTTTGGTTCACTTTAAGCATATGAGCTTTTTTTTTTTTTTTTTTTTTTTTTTTTTTAATTGAAAACATCCTTAAACATTGAAAATAATTTGTGTTTCTTTACGCTTGTTATATACTGTATGTTTTCTTTTCCAAATAATTACAACCACATTCGAAAGACGTTTCAAAATCAAAATAGAAGTCAGTATTCAACACACAAATAGGCAAATTACATTGACAGCAAAATGGCCCATGATTGGTGTGGTTTAGGAGTTTGGAACTAAACGTAACTTTGGCCACAGCAACAACTGATTAAGAAACAAAAAAAAAAAAAAATCAGCCAAATTGCCTTGTAATAACTTCAATTCATACCATAATCAGTGGACTCGCTCTTAAAATTACAATTTAAACTCCAAAGAAACCATCATGCCCACAGTGACCCATAGCAACAACAATCAAAAGTTGTACCTTAAATCCAACTTGTGACGGCATAATGATGAATTCCTCCTCCATTTTGTGACCAAGGTGATCGCACACACTCCGGAATATAGTTAGTAGAGAAGAACCTTTCTCAAAACCCCCATCTGGTCAAACGTAAAAACGTGTATTAGCTCTGCTGCTAATGAATGGTCCATCCACGTGTGCTTGTAGTCTTACTTGGGCAGTCGAGTGTCAAACTTTGGCAAAACTCCCCTGCTGCTCCCCCAACACTGTAGAAACGTGCAAACTTAAAGTATTTCTCGTTTAAATATCAACACATTTCATAATTCAATATTAGTTTAGCACGACTATGGGCTCTTTGCACATCTCGGCTACTTCCTGAACTGAATACCACGTTTTTGTTTCCTGTCTTTCACGAGTGGACAAACTGATTAATCCAGGTGTGTCTGGCCAATGTTGTTGTTGAAGTTACTGAGATCAGGCACACCTGGATTAATCAGCTTGTCCACTCACGAACGACAGGAAATGAAGGACTGGTGTTGAGTTCACCTTTCTTCATCTCGGGAGTTACCAATTTTTGCCACAAGCACCACTTCCTGTTTCAAGAGATTTTCAAAATAAAACAGGAAGCGAATAAGTAATGTTAGCGTTACAAGAGACTTTTTTTTTTTTTTTTATCTCAACCACACATTTATATAAGAGCTATATCAAACACATGAAACAAATGAAATTAAATTTATTTAAAATATATATAATATAAGTATAAGAGATGTATGTAAAATAGATGATTTATGATGCATTATTTTCAGTGACACTCTGATGAAGGTATTCAATTAAAATTACGTGTATCCACGTGCTGGCGTTCGTATAACAGAATTATGGCTTCATTTTCAACTAAATAGGCCCACAAAAACAAAGTAGTAATTTGTGAGTAAACCCAATATTATGGACAGTTGTTATGTCTCAATCCTAGTTTGTGATTTTTTTTTTTTCTTCAATGGGTTGGTGAAGATTTTTTGTTTTTTTTTCAATGGGCTAGCAAGGCTACATCTCTTCCAGCAACAGGAAGTAAATGTAGTCAATGTGAGTTCACAGGAAACACAATCCTCCACCTTCTCTATTCTTCCCTCAGTTCCTTTGGGGAGTTGGTGGGCGTGGGGGTTGGCGGTAGCCCTTGTTTCATCTCTTTTTCTCCTTCCACTCATTCTCCCCTCCGTCAATATAAGAGAGGCAACTCTCAACGTGTCTCTGCGGAGCAGTGGCGGCGGCGCAGATGAAATGACACCCGCTAGAAAAGAAAAAGAGGCATTCTGTTGACCCCCCCCCAAACCGAATTCCCATGACGTGGGCTTGTGCTCGGCTGCAACACAAGCCGCACTCGCACAGGCCCGAAGGGCTGGCATTTGATTACACTCGATGGCCCTGCAACACTGACTTCTTTATCCAGGAGGCATCCAATGAAATCGTTGTTTCATTCTATCGCCAGATTGACACACGCAATTAGGATGGTTGCATTTCTATTGTCACAGAAAACCCGCCCTTAAACAATGCTTGCGACGCGTGCGATCAAATTCTGTGCACTTGCTATTGATATAATTAATATTTGCCAATCGTTACATAACACACGCAAATGCTACGTACAACAGGAAATGTATTCCATTTTGGACTGAGTAAACATAAACATGTTTTTCCTCTCTTGTTGCCAGATTATGTCACTTTCAAATGTGGTAAAACAGGGACTGTCAACTTCCTGGAGTCTGCCCATTATGCTGATGATGGTCAAAAACGCTTTGATATAAGTAAAAAAAATTAATAAATAGCGCAATATGAGCCAAAATAATTAGTTTCTTTCACCATTGACAAGACATCAAGAATTATGTTACACAAAATTGTCCAAAATATATCCGGTATTGTTTGAGTTGGACTATTTACAAATACCCTCTGACAAATCAATAACTGTTTCAGAAATATGTTAAATTTGAATTGCTGAAATTGAAAGAGTCCGCATTAAAGCGCTTCAGGATGTTCGATGGTCGATTTATGACAAATAGTAATACATTTGCTCAGCACTGGAGGAGATTGCTACAGATATAGACAGAAAAGTAGCTAGCGAAATAAAAAATAAAAAAATGAATAAAAGAAATTGGGTGAAAAAATAATAGTAATTTCCAAAGCATTCATATATAGACCATTTTCTGTTATGCTCTGGATTTGGATCCCAAAAAAAGCAGACGCAAATAAGATTTTAACTCTTTATTCGCATAACATCGAGAGGCGTAGAACAAACTTGACTAGACAAGAAACAACGAGAATGTATCGATAATCACGAGACGCTAAGCTAACTTGGGCTGGGGAGGTGCACAGAGGAACAGATGTAATAAAAACACAGCCTTCTCAGACAAGCTTATATAGACAGCAAATAGATCTGATTGGTTGTGGCTAGACATGTGGGGAACATGACTGACATGGAATTTTCTGATTGGCTGTTGGCCATATAAAGAGATTAAAGATTCTTGACATCACATATCTCCTGACATCACATAGCATTTACCAGTTGAAACTAGATGCTGGTTACATCAGTTCAAAACAGACACTTGACCGCGCGGTCATGACCCAAACATAACCCTTGCATGACCCTAGTCATGACAGTAAACATAACCCTTACATGACCCTAGTCAGGACAGTAAGCATAACACTTGCATGACCCAAACATAACCCTGTCATCCCCTTGCATGACCCAAACTTAACCCTTGCATGACCCAGTCATGACATTTTCTATATGCAGTATACAAGTTTTGTGACTTAACAAATTTGATGAAAAATATTTTTAATTTGAAAGCATTTATAACACAGGTGTCAAACTCAAGGTCATGACCCAAACATAACCCTTGCATGACCCTAGTCATGACAGTAAACATAACCCTTACATGACCCTATTCAGGACAGTCAGCATCACCCTTGCATGACCCAAACATAACCCTGTCATGCCCTTGCATGACCCAAACTTAACCCTGGCATGACCCAGTCATGACATTTTCTTTTTCTTTTTTTTTCTAGAAAAAAGAAAATTAAAAAGTCATGACATTTTTTATATGCAGTACACAAGTTTTGTGACTTAACAAATCTCGATGAAAAATATTTTTAATTTGAAAGCATTTTATAACAGGTGTCAAACTCAAGGTCTGGGGATCAGAACCTGCCACATCACTTTTTGTGGGCCACCAAGGCAAAACATGTGACGACTTCATGTTTTTTGCAAAAATACCACAAAATTATATACTAAATTAGTACATCATAACAGGTTTCCTGTCAAAATTAAGATTTTCTATGGGATACTAAACTACAAAATACTCCCACAAATGCGTGTCATTGATTGCAAACAAGATTTGTCAATTAGTACCCCCCAAAAAAGTAATTTTGAAATTCCATTTATTAAAGTACATTTTGCACAAAGAAGTAGACCCCGAGAAAAAGACGTCATAAAGCACTCCGCCGAATATGTGGCATCTGTCGGGGCTGACAGAGACGGAAAAGCCCAGCTCTGTTATTTATAAAAAAATAAAAATGAAAAAGTGCCTCAAACTGAGACGCCAGAGTCAAATTTACACCAGCAGCGATGTGACAAAACATTACAAATAAAAGCCATTTGACCATCATTTATGTATCATCGCTCCTCCCTTCACACCTGCGCTTCTATCCCACAGAGGGACTTTGGTCCGGACTGCCGCCTGATCGAGCGCATCGAGGAGAACAAGTACAACACGTACGCGTCTGCCGAGTGGCGCAACAAGAGGAAGCACATGTTTGTGGGACTCAACGCCAACGGCAAAGCCGTGAAGGGCAAGAGGACCAGGAGGAAAAACACAACCACTCACTTCTTGCCCATTGTGGTGCATCCCTGATGATGATGCATCCAGCCAGGGGAAGCTTCAATCTTGCAGACTGCTGAGCATCTGGAGGAGGACATTGTTTGGAAGACAGACTGAAGGCTACTTCGAATCCGGAGGAGGAACAAGGACCGAAACCTAAAGAAGTCCGCATTTGTCGGATGAGGACACTTCTATTTTTTATAGAAAGATATATTGCTATACAATGTATATACTATTTTTTTTGGTCTAACTTATAAAAGCACGCTGGCACAGTAGAAAATATGGGAAAAATAAATGTGATCAGCGACTTGGGGGGGGGATGATGAGAAGGTAAGAAGTGGATATGAGAGGCTGAGAGAGCAGCAAATCAAACTCTATCAAAAGTTTTCTTAGAATTTATTTATTTTGTGTAATATTTAACAGAAAGAAAAAATACATGCTAAAAAAAAAAGACACTTGAATGTCTTTTTTGAAACCATTTATGCTTTTCCTTTTTGAATACTACTCATTTTAAACCTGAATAAAAATATAAATATATTTGTCCTTAACTTGCATTGAGTCCTTTGTGTATTTTAAGTCCTCGTTACAGTTTTTCAAGGCATAAATTGCCCATTGGGGGACATCAACATGTGAAAGCACACAAATTTTTGTTAGCACCTGTATCCTGGTGAAGCGCGTTTGGTTATGAACATGTCAAAAATTCATTGAGTAAAGTTCTCTGGAATGTCAAAGGGAAGCTGAATCAAAAATGTTCTTTATAGAATATGTTTACTAAGTTTGTAGAATATGAATTAAGCAGCAAAATCCACCTGTTTTTTTGTTGTTGTTTTTTTAATCCATCTCATGGAGCGGCCATTTTGCCACTTGCTGCTGGCTGAAAATGACATCATGGAAATGACATCACAGTGCCTAAGGGCTCACTTATGGGTTTGGTCATGTGATATTACCAAGTCGAGCACTGTGATGTAATTTTCAAAAATGGCCGCCGCCTTAGATGGATAAAACTTGGGTGGATTTTGCTGCTTCACTCGTATTCCACAAAAGCAATATTAGTCAGAATGTTGTGTTTAAGGGGACACATACAAACATTATTACTGTAAAGAAAATGTTTGACTTCCTCTTGAAAAAATAAAATATAATAAAAAATAATAATAAATTTTAATTAATCCCTGCACCAACTTCACTGATCAATGTGAAATTTGGCAGACATAACAGGGCACACGAGAAAGTCTCAAAATGACTCACAAAATTCAAAAGTTGGTCGGCCATTTTGGTTTGCCACTGAAAGCAAAATTCCAGAGCTCGTTCTACCAGGGAATTCAGCCCAATGAGCCTCAATCAGTAGCAGGTATATAGTGGACAGACGTGTGTCTAAATTGACAAGATTTTTGCCAATGCCATATGCCAAGGTGGGCGGAGCATGGCGTCCAAATTTGATGATCATTTTGAGGGTTCACCATAAATACTGAGTTAGTCACTGCTGGCAGCTTTAATTCATATAATTTATGTCCATTGTTGTAATTGTCAGTTTTAACCAAATGCAAAATATTCTGCAACTTTAAAAATGTGTCAAAACCCCAACCAGACATAACTGTAAAATAAATAAATGCATTTAATTGAATGAAATAATAATAATAATAATAATAATAATAATAATAATAATAATAATAATATACAAATTATTAAAAAAATGATACGGTCATTACAGTATATTTAAATATTAAGAAGAAAAATAAAAAATAATTGGGAAGCATTGCTATTACTGTAATTCTATCATTCACACTCACACGTTTGACTTCTCTTGCTAACCAAAATAGCAGCCCCTACCAAGGCATAGAAATTGATCAGCTGAATAAATAAAAGCCGCAGGCTACTATTTGTATTAATTCTTTCTAAATTTTAGTGCAAAAATCTTCTTGACTGATAAATACAAAGACCCATGGCCACGCACACAACTATACGCACAAAAATCGGCTGTGGCAGTGCACGTGTAAGCGTGCGTGTGCATCAGTGTGGTCCAGCAGCTGGGAAAAAACCTCCTCCTTGACCTTACTTGTCTGAAACCTGTTGCCGAGACGCCCCCCCCCCCGAGACAGCAGGGCATATGGCATAACGTAAATACCACCCTCTTGTTTATCACCTGATTCTAATTAAGTATGATGTCATGTTTTCTTAATCTTCTGTCAAGTTCTTTAAAGCCGTTAGTCTCATGTGGTTGATGTCTGGGTCCTGCGATTTCTCTCCTTCAAACTCCCCCCCCCTTCTCCACGCTGAGTCTTGCCTTGGTGAGGCAGAGTTTTCAACAATCAGACCTGGAGCAAGGTTATTATGACACAAACTTGCAGCCTTTCTCTACCCAGGGTTGCAGGTGTTGTAATTTGTTCATTGCAACCATCACTTTTCAACTCTGCCATCTGTTCTCCTGCTTTGCCTGAGACTGGGAAAAAAAAAAAAAGATGGAGGATTCAGGTCGTGCGCTCAGAAATCTGTGCTCATGTCCGAACGTGAGTGAAGCGCGGGGCCGCTTCGAATTTCCTTTTTAACCCGATGGGGAAAGCGGCTCTTTGTTTACATGATTACTTGGGTGTTCCATAAACGACATATCAAGTACAATTACTCTGAAATGTGTTCAAGACACTGAGCCACCCGCACCCCCTTTCCCACCATCATAAAGTTCAAGGGCGAGCAGTCTCAAGCCAAGGTACACATTAATAGGTTAAGGTTATGTTTACATGACAACGGGGAAAATGTTCTGCTGCAAAATGACCGGATATTGCGTAATAGGCATGCCAGGCCAGTAGTTGGCGATGTTACTTTGTAAAGGAACTAGGTCTGGGCGATATGGCCAAAACAGAAAATCTAGATTTTTTTGTAGTCATTCAGGACGATTACGATTTTAATCGATTTTAACCTAATACATCCACCAAATCTTTATTTAAAGGTTTCATTTATTCAAAAAATAATTCCTGTTCAAAATGTTTAGACGCCAGTAACATATACTGATTCTAGATCAGTTTGAACATACACTTAACATTCATAGTTTGTGCTTGAATGCCACAATTAAGTAGTTGGTAGCTATTGTAAACAAACTCGATTTCACGATTTAGCAAATTTTCAACGATTCGATTTTTTAAAATGACGATGTATCGAATTAATTCGATTTATTGCCCAGCCCTAAAAGGAACTAGGATTTTGACTGATTTTGCAAGGTCCACAGAATATTCTGTTCAATTGCTATAAAAGCATGGAACCTACCAAAAGAAAGATTAAGGTCTCTTCTTTCATCAGGAAAAAAAAAAAAGTATGTTTCTATCTGTTTCCGTTTTGCAGCAATTAGCATTAGAAGAGAGCTAAGTTTCATCAGTTTTCACAAATCTATTTAAAATTGTAAGTAATTGAGCTTTTTATTCTAGATGGCCCTGGTTGATCTCCTTTGCTCTACTGCCACCTGCTGGCCGTTTGTGTAATAACTGCCATTTCTGCAACCGTTCTTTGCAGTTGAGAGGCTGCATCAAAGCCTTCTGTATGCTCTAGCATAAAAAAAACAAAAACAAATAAACGTATAAATACGTCTTTGGGACACTTACAACATTAAAAAAAAACGTATTTACACGTTATTGGGAGCAAATGAGTTAATGCTCACTGAAGTTTTTAGGGTTTGAGCGAAGAACAAACAAAATGTTGTTCTACAGAGAGTGGGGAACACAAATACTGATAATCGGGTCAAATTTCCGCATTTTCCCCTCTTCCAATCAAAGTCAGACCATGTATGGAGTAAACAAGCATTTAAACTGGCCCTTATTTGGCCACAAACTAGTGGATTTGGTGCAAACGGATCCACTTGTTAATTGAGGGAGCTTTAGAATGTGACTCAAGTAAGGTGCATCCTGTACCTTTTGGAAAGATCAGTGCAGTTTTATTGCACCAGCGAAATGACTTTATGCGGTCTTGCATTTAAGTGTAATGCACGACAAGGCCTCACTTTCCACATTTATTTAACACAGATGTTCCTCACCGACTTGCGAGTTGAGAATCCGCGCGTCATCTCTCGCGTTTCCACGAAGCCCCGCCGCCAATGTCAGTTTTGCGGCGTACTGCTCGGGTTGTGTTTGGTCAGAGTTTGGTTTGTCGAGGCATGCGGCGAGGATCAGTATGCGGTTTCTGTTTTGACTGCATCACCACCATCTATCGGGCCTGTGTCGTAGCTGGAATGAAACGTACACCGGCAGCCTTGCATGTTCGCGGCTCCTCTGTTTGCCCTCCGAGTCCTGCGGTCGCGCCGCCTGACCACAGAGGCAGCTGTGAATATTTGACTTCCTACTGAAAGAAAGACAGAGACGGAGAGAGGAGCTTCGAACTTTGCGAAGCACTTTATTGCTTGGCTTTTAGTTGAATTGAATCATTATTCACAGTATGTTTTTTTTTTTTTTAATCTTCCAACCATCTATTTTCTATCACACTGACCCTCATTGGTGTCACGGCGGGGGGGGGGGGGGGGGGGGGGGGGGGCGGGGGGGGGTGGGGGGCGGGGGGGGGGGGGGGCATTTAACAGCTGACATTGAGCAAAAGGAAGGTAACACACTGTGGACACAGACAAAAAAAAATAAATCATACTCACATTAAAAGGGACGGAAAAAAACCTAGTCTAACATGGTATTCTGATTAAATTGTGTTTGTAAAATGTGAATTAAGCAGCAAATCCGACCATTTTTTGTCATAATGTGGATGTGGTGGATGGACCCAAAGGCGGAGAAAGACGGCAGGGAGACCAACGGGAAGGACGATATATGGAGCTTTATTTTGTATGACTAAATAAATGACTGGACGGGACGTGAGCAGACTGGGCATGATGTGGACAGACTTGGCATGACGTGGATTAGACTTGGCATGGCATATCTTAGCAGAACATGGAGACTTGAGTTGAGGTGGACAGACTTGAGGTGGACAGACTTGAGTTGACGTGGACAGACTTGGGTTGACGTGGACAGACTTGGGTTGACGTGGAAAGACTTGGGTTGACGTGGAAAGACTTGGCATGGCATAGCTGAGCAGAACATGGAGACTTGAGTTGAGGTGGACAGACTTGAGGTGGACAGACTTGAGATGAGGTGGACAGACTTGAGGTGGACAGACTTGAGTTAAGGTGGACAGACTTGAGTTGACATGGACAGACTTGGGTTGACGTGGAAAGACTTGGCATGGCATAGCTTAGCAGAGCATGGAGACTTTTGTTGAGGTGGACAGACTTGAGTTGACATGGACAGACTTGGGTTGACGAGGACAGACTTGGCATGGCATAGCTTAGCAGAGCATGGAGACTTGAGTTGAGGTGGACAGACTTGGGTTGACGAGGACAGACTTGGCATGGCATAGCTTAGCAGAACATGGAGACTTGAGTTGAGGTGGACAGACTTGAGTTGACGTGGACAGACTTGGGTTGACGTGGACAGACTTGGGTTGACGTGGACAGACTTGGATTGACATGGAGACCTGAGCAGACGTGGAGACCTGAGTAGAAGTGGAGACCGGAGTGGACGTGGAGACTGGAGTAGACATGGAGAACTTGAGTTGACGTGGAGAACTTGAGTTGACCAGGAGAACTTGAGTTGATGAGGAGAACTTGACTAGACGAGGAGAACTTGACTAGACGTGGAGAAACTTGACTAAACATGGAAAAACTTGACTAAACGTGGAATAATTTGACTAGACGTGAGGGAGAAACTTGACCCGATAGCAAACGTTATTAAACTAAGCTATTTAGAAAATTCAAAAACAGGATTCTCAGGTTCAGTGAATTCTTGAACTTGTCTATAGGCGTGAATGTGAGTGCGAATGCTTGTCTGTCAATCTGTAGAAAATAGTTTACGCGTGGAGAAATATTGTTTGCTTCACAACGGATTGCGTTGAAACGTAGAAGGCACGCAAACATTTTCTTCCATTAAAAATGTCAAAAGAGCGGTTGAGATTTGTGGTTTGGAGGTTTATGTACTGAACGAACCACAGTCCTGGGGGATTTTTACAGTTGAGGTGGGGGCACGGGAAAGAAAGTGAGTATAGGAGGGCAAATGTAAACCGAGGGGGGGCAGCAGTATGGACTTGATGCCAAAGGCTGAGGGGGGATGTTTGAGAGGAAGATGGGGGCGATTAAAGAACTTGCCAGGCTTTGGGGAAAGGAGGTGGGGGGTGGGGGGTATTCCACCGATAGAGGCTTTGGGGGCATTCATTGGAATCAGACCAAGGGAGTTCCTGGAAGCAGCAGGACGTGAATCACCAGTTGTCCTGCCCCAAAGACAACCTCTCGAGTTAACGTCTTTTTGTCCTCCGTCCACTTTGAGCGAAGTTTGGTAAATGTTAGTGGGTTCGCTAAATGTTTGCTCACATCAGTGGTTTTTTTTTTTTAACAAGCAATTATGCGCCGTGGCTGCATGTCATGTTTGTTTTGGAGCTTTTTGCTCTCCGAGTGGCCAACATGCACAATCATTATGCAGGCAAGTAATTACACCGTGGAAGCTCAATGCATCACACTCATTGCTTCATTTATCACGACCACGCGAGACAACATTTTAACTGTTGTCATCGCACGTCTTATGTTCGGAATATTAGCTGTTAGTAATGTTGGTTTAACTTGCATTTTCAGCTTTGGTCCAGACGCGGGCCGGACCTGGAGCAGAGCCTTATTAGTCTCCATCTTCACATCTCCCGAGAGCTTCAAGTTTCCTGCAACAGGTGGCTCAAACATTTGCCTTGGCTGCCGCTGAGCCGACGTTCTGTTTATCGATTCGGGGGTGAGGGGGGGAGGAGAAAAAAAAAAGGTGAGGAGAGGAGGCAAAAAAGCGAAGGTAAGAAAACCATAAATTCAAGAGCGGGAGAGTCGATGTAACAGCACCGCTTCACTTTCAGTTTGCTTCAGCCAGGTTTTTTTTTTTTTTTAACCCGCACACAAAAACGGCTTTCATTATGCGGTGTCCTCAAGATGACATGTAACAATGTCTAATGCAGTACTAAGACTGACCTGTGAGAGGCAGCATGGTGCCACAAGGAAGCCAGACTACTGAAAAATACAAAGAATAAGAAACAGATTAAGCTAGGCTAACTATTAGCTTGTGTGTTAACTATATTGCGGTTGCAAACTCGTCATTTTGTCATTTGTATTGTGGTGAATGACTTAAGAGAAACTTTATACAAACACATCATAAATATTGTCGTCCTCTGACGTTTTCCAAGCAAGTTCAGATAGAAGAAATCACCCCTAACTCACTCCACATAAAGGATAATACAGAATAGTGACTTCAGTGACTTTGAAAGTAGGTATTGACCCGGTCAGGCACGCGTCGTGAATAGCAAAGCCCAAGTATAATTGATGCCCATTATAAATCAATTGAACATTTTTGTTCGCTTGTTTATTTGTTTTTAAACCCAAAAATTCCTGATGAAAAAATTGGGACAAAAACTGCGATATACCTGTAATAAGCGTTTCCATGAAAAACAGGGGGTTGGCTCTCAAAAGCAAATATGGTGAAGCAGCATTTAGCCGTTATGCTGCATTCAAATTGAATAAGCTACCAACAAAAGTGAAATTAGCCCCAAATGTAAATGCTTTTAACTCCAGGTTCTAAACTTTGTTTTATTCCTTATATCTTTGATTAAGGTAATTTAAACATTTTTAGATACATTTTACAGTATGGTCTTTAGTAATCTTAGAAACAAATTTTTAAAGTTTTTAAAGTATTCCGTTAATTTATTATGTTATTATTATTTTTACGAAGGTACTTTTGTTTCCTCTGCTTTGCTTCTGAATATACAGTAAGTAAGCAGGGTTGAATACATGAAGAGATTGGTTTGGGAGAAAAAAAAATCCAGTTGTCAAACGGTCAAATTGTGTCAAATTGTACTCAAATTTGACCAGATAAAAAAAAAAAAAAAAAAAAAAACTTTAACACTAATTTTGTATTAATATTTCCTCATCGGCATCTGAAACCTTATTAAACATTTTCCAGAGCTGGAGCCAAAATTTTCAAATGGGCCGCCCTTCATCGCTCATATCTGGCTCTTTTCTGCCTGGGCCCCTCCACCTCTTCCTCCTTTCCTCACCTCTTTCATACATGAGCCCCCCACCCATTTCTTCCAAGCCACCCCCTCAAGCCCCTCCCCTCAGCGCTCTCCGGAGAAATATGCCTGCCGTTCAAATGAAAATATATTTGTTGTTTTGCTTGGCCTTCTCGCCTCGCTCTCGGCCAGCGCGACTGAGGCCGAGACCCCGGGTCCGTTGGAAGCAGAAAGCCTCTATTAGTCCTTGATCAGCGGACCGCCTGACAGCAGGGGCAACATGCGCGGCATTAGGGCCCGACATGGGATTAAATAAAGACTAATTTATTGGCTGGCTTGTCCGGAGGAACGAGGGCTGTAACAGTTTCCTTTCGTGGTTTAATTAAATATGCAGAGATTCATACACAAAGGGATTGATGACAGGATGCAGTCGATTGCTGAAAACAGGGATGCAACTCGTACGTAATACATGCAGGGTCACCGGCCAAAATATTAGGTACAACTGCACAACCTTTTTTCATGTTTCCATGTTTTCTCATGTTTACAACCTAAATACTAGAAGGTTTGACAAACATCACAATGTACCCCTTTTCCCTTGTGCATGGCTTGCTAATCGACTTCTTTTTTTTTTTTTTTTTTTTTTTTTTAAGCAACAATATCCTCAAAATGGCCACTTCAAACTGAGTACAAAGCACCAAAAAATGTGAAAATCGGATAATGGATACTGGAGAAATGTTGTTTTCTAAAAAAAAAAAAAAAATTTGACAATGTTTTTTTGTTTTATCACCTATAGAATATCTGGTGAAAAATCACCTTCAAATTACAATAAATAGAAAAAAGGGATTGTATAGTTACTTTTGAACAGACACATAACTTCTTATCACAGTAAAAAATAAAATAAAATACAAAGTGCTGATAACCCCCTTCTACTTCCCCCAGTGATCTGAACGGCCGGCCAATGGCTGTTGCAATAATAGAGCTCATTTTTGGACGCCGTCCATTTCATAACATGGAAATCCAATAGAATCAGCACGTTGAAAAAGTGACAAAATACGCTCATCGAGGGACTTGCAACGCACGACTCTGGCCTTAATCAGATGGTTGGAATTCATTAAATTCTATTGTTAGGGGATTAATGAATTTGAAACGCAAATCAATGTTCCACAATTTCAAATAATGGCACGTGACAGACATTCAAAAGCTTCATCCTGTGAGAAATTAGTAAGACCGTATAGAAACAATTCTCTGTAATCAGTAGAAAATGTGTACATAAATGCCAGGCTTCAAAATATAAACTGTTATTGTAATAATGATTTGATCCTCTGCTGTTATGCACTTTTCACAGAAATGAACTCTCGCTACACTCCACTACATTAAGGGTCCAGCGAACGGAGCCATGAACTGTAAAATCTTGGCTGAAAAGCTGCTTTCCTCAGCAAAAGCGCTGAAGATGTGTCATGGATGGGTCTTCCAACGTGACAATGACTCAAATCATATTGCCAGGGGAAACGAAGGAGCGGCTCAAGAAGGAGCATATCGAGGGTCATAGAGTTTTCTAGTCAGTCTCCAGACCTCAAACCAAAAGAAAGACTATGGAGGGAACTGAAGCGTGAAGTTTGCCAAAGGCAGTTTGCAGAGTTAAAGTAGCTAGCAAGATTTGAATGTAGCTTGACTTCACTAAAGCCCAATTCACACTGGCTGCCAATGACAACCGTGGAAATAGAGTCCTATTTGTAAATAATAGCCACGCTTGTCTGTTGTCACATCGATATGCTTTTTTTTTTTTCTGGGACTCCTACCATGGCTGTTCTACCATGGGTAAGTACGTTTTGTGTTTAAATAGTGTCACTTTGTCATGTTTAATTCATTCTGAGCTCATTTTTTGTCTTAAATGTCCGACTCATGTCATGCTATGTAGCTCGCTAGCTGCTATGTAGCGGAATTTCATGAAGCTGAAGAAATTACACGAGACGGACAGGAAGTTGGGCGTCTCGCATCAAGGTAAATCCGCTATATTTCAAAATAAAACCGTTTGCGAACTCGTTTTTTTTGGGGAGGCTATCGAGCTAGCTGCTATGTAGAGTGCTGAACTCGTTTTTTTCGGGAGGCTAGCTAGCTACATAGCAGCTAGCTAGCTAGCCTCCCAAAAAAACGAGTTTGCAAACGGTTTTATTTTGAAATATACCGGATTTACCTTGATGCGAGACGCCCAACTTCCTGTCCGTCTCGTGTAATTTCTTCAGCTTCATGAAATTCCGCATGCGGAGTCCGGAAGAAATAGAACGCTTGCGAAAACCATCCGCATCGCTGCAGCTGGTGTGAATTGACACGTAGACTTGAATGTGTTCTATCCTTGCGACGTCCGGACGGAAATCGCACCGCATCCGTTCCGCAGCCAGTGTGAATTGGGTTGAAGTCTTCCAAGTACCCACCATCGAGTCACTGACCAAAGGTAGCCCCGCCCCCGACGCTCGGGTCCATGAGTATGATTCTCAAACATGGCCATTCATAATGGCATTATGAATGCGCATTGTCACGATAAACAGTCCAGCTCCAACAAAATAGCATCTCATACAATACTAAGTTAGCAAAATCAATTGTAGTAATCTAATATTTATTCTGTACACCAATTCTCCTGCTCATCTAAAAAACAAAAAACAAAACAAAAAAAAACGTTGTGGTGAAGCAGCATTTAGCTTTAGCTTTAGTTTACAACAAAGGCATAGCACAATACTTTACGTTGGAGAAAACTCTCATGATAATTCAAATGATGTCAAATAAACAGAAAGAAGACCAATCAGCCTGACAGGAAACATAATCATCAGCAGAATTTGTGGTCTAAATACAGAATACCGATGTCTATTGATGTTCTTCTGTAAAACTATCAGCCCCTACATAGTGCGTGTGCATTTGTTTTTCTCACCATTCGTCATGGCTGTCGGGCAAGGCTCGTCTATACCTTCAGGACACTTCCGCAATTGATTTAGCTGAAAACTAAATGCGGCCGGAGACCTCCAGCAGTGCTTTGCATCTGCAGCTGCTACATGATGTTATTTTGGATAGAATTAGTCATCATTTGTGTGAAAGATGCTATCTCACGTCCCAGAAGGCCCGTTGGACCGCTTTGTAAGCCGTCCTTAAACAGTGCTGCTGTTTGTTTGGATAGAAAACAATCCGAGTAAAGACACAGGAAATAGACTCCTCAATTTCCTTATCTCTGATTCTCGTTGGGAAGCATCCAATACGCCTGTAGTGTTTATTTGTGCTATTGGAGATTGTGTCGGAGAACATCGTGGTCTCCTGCAATAAGCATATTTTCAGACAGGAAGAATTTCTGATCTAGCCACGTAGTAATCCATCTAATCGGACCACACAACCCCTGTTCAATGCCAATTTGTGATATAAATGTGACACTAATGCAAATCATTTCATATCAAAAATACATTTCCCATATGAGTTTGGAAGATTTTGTTTTGTAGACATGTTTTCCAGTGTTTATTAGGATAATATATAAAATACGTTCAAGGACATAAGGATTGCAAGAACTGCAAGATGGGTCCTGAGAATTCTGAATATTATCGTTCATTGTAACATTGGCCAATTTACTTTTGACATACTTTACTGTCTTGCTCTTTCTGCTCTGCCAGAAATATGTCTCTAACCTGTCAACCTCCTGGCTCTCCCCTACTTACTCTTAACAAGCACAAGTCTCTGGGCCAGATGTGCGGCACCGTCCAGGTTTTTCTTACCTTGGCTTTAAAACTCCCTTGCATGATTAACTCTTTGACTGCCAAACGTTATCCAAAAAACTCCAACGGTGCCAGCCAATTTGGAGCATTTCACTCATCTTTCAAAGCAAACAGAATATTGTGAGGTGAGATGACAAATATGGTAGATACCATATGAAAGATTGGATTTCGTTCTTTCATGAGAAAAAAAAAAGTACGTTTCAACCTTATTCCGTTCTTTAGTAATCACCATTTGAAATTAGGTCATTGGAGTGACATAAGCGAAAATACAAAAATATTGAGATAAAAACAAGCTTTTTGTGAAAAGATAAATTTTTTTGCACAACAGTAACTTCGACACTAATATTTTTTTTTTTAGTGACAAGGCAGCGCAGTACAAGACGTTGCGCTGCCCATTGAGAGTGAGAGAGAGACAAAAAAGTGATAAACGTAAATTAACGTTATTGGCAGCATTCATTAGGATTTTAAAATACGTCATTAAACGTTTTTGGCGGTCAAAGAGAAAAAAAAAAGTCAGAAAGTCAGGACAGGCTGAAAAAAGGGAGAAGAGAACGGACTGAGTTTTTAATTAACGAAAGCCTGAAAAGACATACGACAAGTTTAATAACAAGCTAACATCTGCACTAACTATTAAATTAAAGGGTGTAGGGTATCGGATTCAGTGCCATCTAGTGGTGAACTGAAAGAATGCAAACATTGTGAAGCATGTGCACTACGGTGCCTCAGAGAGACCACACTTCGCAAGCCGAGCACGGCAAGCAAGGGTGGCTAGCAAGAACTCGCTGGAGCGGCTAACGAGCGGCTAGCAAGAGCTAACAAGAGCGGCTAATAATAGCGGCTAGTTAGAGCAACAAACAATTATAGAACCTTTTTTTTTGGTGTATTATAGAAGTGAATAATGGATTTTTAAAACGAATGAATTTTTAAAATGAATGCTTTCCATCTTTCACACAACTGAACAGATAGTTGAGAAGCATTGGGTTGAAAGACCAAACTCTATGCCTTGGCTTGGCGTTATGACATGATTGGCCTTCAAATTAAGCCTCTGATGGATACATGAACATGAAATCGCTACTGTGTGAGTCAATCCCTTCATGGTGATAACTTGCCTGACGATGTGGTAATTCTTGGCAGCTATATTTCATCTTAAGATTGTGATTTGAGGGATAAGTGTAAAAGGAGAGGTCCCTTTGGGCTCTCCAATAAATTATGGATATCTGACACATAAGACATCCTCAGAGCTACAGTATTTCCTCAACGACACTTTGACAAAAACAGTGTCAAAATGCTTGCATCTTTGGAGCTAGCGTAGTGCCTCATCTCATAATTGTTTCATGTGTGTGACGACAATCCTCGGGGTTCCAAAGGAGCACGATCTCCTAATTCTTCTTTGAACACGAGCGAAAAAAAATGACAATCTGCTTGACGGATAAATCGTACTTTAACGTTTCGCAGCTTTGTTTATGCGCTCCATCATGCCGCATTCTCTCCATGTTGCGACTTGGACTGTTGTTGCGCAGACCAAGTGGGGGAACTCCGTTCCTTTTGCTCTCAAGGTTGATGCGCATATTTGACAAAGGATTTCACTCTCGGTTACTTTGAAGCTCATTTACTTGCCAGGAGTATGAAGCAACGGTCTTCCCGCCATGTGCTTTGGAGTCCACACTGCCCGATGTTACTGTGTTGTAACATTAACGGCCATTTACATATTGTGTATAATCCAGCTCACTATTGTGAGGAAATATCCCCTTTAAAACCAGAATGTTGGTATTATTCGGGTTTTGTAAGGACGTGTAAACACACGCAAAACCCCAAATAAGATTCAGGTAAGAAAATTGTGTTTCCCCTTTCAAAACCCGAATTCTTGTGAATACAAACGCAATCGGAATACCTCGATTGAACGGCGCATTGTTTTTCACATGCTCTCTATTCATCTTGTTTTCGTCTTCTTCGCTTATTTTAATTCGCAAGGAATCTTGGTCTTTGTCGGAACGACTTGTATGCGCAGCTCCATCCCTACTTGCGAAAGGAGCCTCCCTCGATTACATTGATTTCTCCGCGACGTTTTCACATTATTTTGTGTCTCTATGCCGATTATACAAGTTTATAAGTCCGTGCTTCTGGCGTGTAACCCACCGGAAATACTCAAGCCGGTGTCAACAAACATGCAAAGAACCACATTTCTGGAGCGAGGAGGAAACCGACTACTTTATTTAGCGTGGTCAGTAACATAAATATGTCTTTTGAACGTGTTAACTAATTCACTCCCAGCCATTTTCACTGAAGCAACCCCCTTTGCTCCCGGCTGTTTTACTGGATTTTGACTGATTTTGCAAGGCCCACAGAATATTGTGATCTATTGCTATAAAAACATGGAACCTACCAAAAGAAAGATTAAAGTATCTTCTTTCATCAGGAAAAAAAAAGCAAGTTTCTATCTGTTTCCGTTTTGCAGCAATTAGCATGGCCCTGGTTGATATCTTATACTCTGCTGCCACCTGCATGCCGTTTTTGTAATAACCACTGCTTCAAGCATCTCTTCAGTTCAGAGGCTGCATCAAAGCCTTCTGTATGCTCTAGCATAAAAATAAAAATAAAAACATAAAAACATATAAATACGTCTTTGGGAGCAAATGAGTTAAGTTAAAAGCGGGAATGACGTTATTTACAAATGAAATATTCCAATTGAGCACAAATGGCAGGTAAACAGGAATAATTTTGTCCACCAACACATGTAAACGTGTTACCTCGATTGTTTCAGAAACCGGAATTCTGACCTTAACCCGAATATTGACCGCATGTAACCGTAGTCACTGTTATTCTCGATCAAATTGAACCAAATTCAATCGTTCCGCATGGTCGTCTACTAAATGTGTTCAGCACTGTACACGAGAGGGACGACAAATGTGAGAAACAGCTCTCAGCACGATGCAGTTCTCAACGACTGTAAATTACAACCACGATAACAAACATTGTTATACGAGGCTGAGCACCCGCGTCCGTCAAATGTGATGGCCTTGGACATGATACAGAGGAAGTAGCGACCATTGTACACAAACAAACACACGTGTTCTGTTTTTCTAGAAGTGCCTTTAAACAGATGCAAACAACAAGCGAGAATCATCTTCCCGAAGTCATCGTGCAGCGCTGGGCCAATCAGTTTATCAAAGGCAAAGAGGGGAAATTGGCCTCGCCTGCTCTGCTCACACACACACACACACACACGGACAGACACACGCACGGACACGCGTTCAGACAAACAGGTCTAATGAGTCACAGCTGCGATGAACGCTTGCGTGATACGGACAACAATTAATGTGGACTTGATGCAGAACATGTTGACCTACTAAAACAGAGCGAGGGATGAAGGGACAAGAAGAAGAAAGGCCACGAATGACACCCAGTGAGAAAGAAGTGCGGGGTCGCATGTCAGCTTTACCATCATCTGACTCAATATCAACCTGAACGCGCATTTATTCAAGACAGCATGCGACGTCGACGAGTCCTCGATGGCGCGAACGCAGAAAAAGGAAGACACACGTGGGAGTGCGATGACGACAGTCGTGGCACGACGTCATCTGACTCTTGTCTTTTGTCATTGTTACAACAAAGCAATCCCGATTGCCGTAAAATTGCATTACACGCCCTGAATCGCTTGTTTGAAGCTTGGGTTAGAGAAGACCTCATTTGTCATGGATACGGTCATTGATGATATTCTATAGTAAAACATATATCAGGACAATTCTTCTGCACTTAAGACATTATCTCGAGGAACGTGATCATCTAGCAAAATACAAGAAAGTGGAGAAACCCTTTCTTGTTTCTGGTCACTAGGATTGACTTCTGTTCACAGAAACAATCTAAATCCTTCAAGTTTCTTGGCTTGAAACTTCAGCTCCCTTCACTGTTTTTGTTTCATTGGTCAGTTCTGGAGAAGGACTATGACCATGACCTTGACCGTTATTCTGATGCCACTCCTTTTTTTTAATTTATTTTTTATTTTTTTTATTTTGGGTCATTGCCATTCTGGAAGACCCATCCATGACCCATCTTAACTCATTCACTCCCAGACATTTTCACAGAAGCAATACCGTTCGCTCCCGGCTGTTTTTATGGATTTTGACTGATTTTGCAAGGCCCACAGAATATTTTGTTCTATTGCTATAAAAGCATGGAACCTATCAAAAAAAAGATTAAAGTCTCTTCTTTCATGGAAAAAAAAAGTATGTTTCTATCTATTTCCGTTTTGCAGCAATTAGCATTAGAAGAGAGCTAAGTTTCATCAGTTTTCACAAATCTATTCAAAATTGTAGGCAATTTGGCTTTTTTTCTACACGGCTCTGGTTGATCTCCTTTGCTCCGCTGCCACCTGCTGGCCGTTTGTGTAATAACTACAATTTCTACAACCGTTCTTTGCAGTTGAGAGGCTGCATCAAAGCCTTCTGTATGCTCTAGCATAAAAAACAAAAAAAATGTATAAATACGTCTTTGGGACAATTAAAACTTATTGGGAGCAAATGACTTTTAAAGTTTATTTGCATGTAACTTGAAATATATTTGGATTAATACTCAACAGGGGTTCATAAAAAAAACAAAAAACAAAAACGTATAAATACGTCTTTGGGACACTTAGAACATAAAAAAAAAAAGGTATTTACACGTTATTGGGAGCAAATGAGTTTAGTGTTCTTGCTGAGGAAAATGTGACATTACATTGCTCTGTTCACTGGCCCCTCAATAGGGTGACATCACACTGGCCTGGACCCTGTAATTGGAATCAATACTGCCCAAATCCTCAAACATAGTTCACGTTATTTTGTGCATAACCACGCAAATCATCAAGAAACCGCCATGGAATCAACACCTCTAACTGTCACACATGCACGTTTGGCAGAAGAAAAGAGGAAGAGCGCACTCAGCAGCTGTTCTGGAAGCATGTTGGTCGACGTCGCCTCGAATCACGATTGACACGATACATGCGGTCTGGAATAGCCTCTCCGGACACACAGTTGTTCTGAAGCACCGCGCCGCTCAGATGATCAGCGTCAACAGCTTAATGTCTCTCACACTGATTGAAGCCAGACAAACCAAGGCAGATCTGCAGACTCTGTATGTGTTGTTTGCGTGTGTAAACGTCTCTTGCAGCATTGACTCTTGTTGAACCAGAGAATGACGCTCTTATGCCCTTGAAATTAACGTTCATTGAGGCAACTGTTGGTGTCACGACCAAACACAGAAAAAGGGTCAATAGGTCAGAAGAAGAATCACATTGGGATCTAGTAGAGCAAAGACCTCCACCAGCGTTGAACGGACCTAATTTTAGATCAGCAACACATTGTGCACTCTCACATCCTTCACCTCTTTACAGTAAATTGGCGACCAAAGTCTGGCAAGTGCAAGTGAGTCACTGCATGGCTGACAATGAACAGGTATCCGAGGGCACAGTTATGAGGAGAGCAACAGATGGATAAACAAAAAGCAAGACGTATCCATCTTTTTTGTTTTGAATTTGCACAAAACGTGATGAAAGGAAAACACGTGGAAAAACTAAATAGCCCCCTCGTGAACACTTGACTTGGCATGATGTGAGAGAGGAACACTTGACTTGGCATGACGTGGAGACTTGAGTAGATGTGGAGACTTAAGTAAAAGTGGAGACTTGAGTACTTGAGTAAACGTGGAGACTTGAGTAAACGTGGAGACTTGAATAAATGTGGAGACTTGAATAAATGTGGAGACTTGAGTAAATGTGGAGACTTGAGTAAAGGTGGAGACTTGAGTAAACGTGGAGACTTGAGTAAATGTGGAGACTTGAGTAAACGTGGAGACTTGAGTAAATGTGGAGACTTGAGTAGATGTGGAGACTTGAGTAAATGTGGAGACTTGAGTAGACGTGGATGAGAGAATACTTGAGAGAACACTTGGTGTGGACGAGAGAACACTTGACCAGAATGTAGAGAAACTTGACCAGAACGTAGAGGAACTTGACCAGAACGTAACGGAACTTGACCCAACAGCAACAAAGCACCACACCAGGACAAGACTAGACAAGACAATGCTACCACGACGCGTGAACAAACCCCCGCTGACTAAATACAACACTAACGAGGCACTAACAAGAGACACCTGGGAAACACAGCAGGCAGAGAGCACTAATTAGGTCACACATACTGGAAAGGGAAGACAAGGTTAACAAAATAACGAGACTAGGGGAGACAAAACCGGACAACACCCATAACTATACCAAAACCCAACCCCCCAAAACCAAAACATGACAGATGGAAGGTCATGTTATGAAGGGAAAAAGAAACTTCCCTGGTAGAGGTAATAAAGCCACCACTGTGCTCCACTGTTCTGAGAATGAAAACGACTTCAACCTGACATCCATAATTTAGTTTTGAAAATAGTCTGGCCTCTGCAGAGGGAATATTTCCCATTTTTTTATCATTGAAAAGATTGATTCGGCATGCAGACCCAGAAGCCCATCTCACCTCGCCGCAGTATTCTCAGACTGCGGTCGATGGAATTATGTTCACACTGGCAAAGAAAAGCCGCAGTGTCCATCCAAAGAATGAGTCGTAATAACACGAGTCCTCACACACAGAATGATCTGAACCTCAGAGAGAGGTGTAGCCACAAGACAGCCACACGAAAGGAAAACATTTGGGGAGAATAGAAGTTTACGCAGTTTAATGCAAAGTAGCGATATTTAGAAGCCACTCTATAAATATCTGCTTTCTGTCTATCAGCAGAGCCAATACTAATACATCTTTCAGAGCAGAGGGCCAATGTTATTCCATCTGGATATCCAGCGAGTGGCTCATTACATGTCGAGCAAGCAGAACTAGCCCCCCTAAAAAGCCAAACCGCACGCACAAAAGAATTTCACGTATGTTTGTGTTCCTTCGGTTCCAGAAGACGACAAGAACCCTGAAACAGGTGCTGGAAACAGGTTGGGGGAAAAAAAAAAGTTGGGTACATTTCCGTCTCGTCTTCATTAGTTGACAAAAATGCATTCTGATTTAGTCCCAGTTATTGTTTATTAATGATGGTTTCAGTCTAATCTAGTTTTAAAGAAGAGAAAAATGTGTGTTGACAAAATTGTTTTTGTTGACAAAATTAACACTACCTGGAAATAATTATGGGAATATATGACCGACTAACACCAATAGGAATATTTGGATGGCTAACACGCTGCTAGCAACAAACGAAATGGAGTTTGCAAACTTGGACGCCGGACCTGCGAGACGAACTAGCTTAGCGCTAGCTAGGATGATGCTAGTAGCAATGTAGATGGATTTAAAATGGGACCAAAGAGTAAAACATCCTTTTGCTCTACCGTTGGACAGAGTATGATGCATGACCAGGTAGCTTCGGATAAAGTTCTGATTAGTTGATCATTGGCTGAGTTTCGACGCGCTCACAATTTTTCATTCAACATTCTTGAGAATGTGAGAAATCAAAGCAAAAAGAGTTTGCGGTAGCTGAAGTCAAAAGTCTCTTTACACCCAAGATTCCTCAAACTTTCAAACAACTCTAAAGAGTAATACATGGGAGTACATATTGTATTTAATTTTTAGTTCACATTTTTGTAAAACTTGTTTCAGTAAAGAACAACCCAAACAATTGCTGATTTGGATTGTATTCGCCCCACTGACGGCAAGCAACAAATCCTGCACGTGAGCAGACAGCCTTGTAATTTTAGACGCCGGGGGAACAAATTGTTCCGTCTCACCCACTCAAGTCAATCAAGACTTTGCCAAGAGGGAAGAAACAGTAAACATGGACAAAAGATCAGAGAAATTTGGGAAGACGACCAATGGAGTGTCTCCCGCTCGGTGGTCCTTCTTCCCACCGTTTAATTGGCCGGGTGGGAGGGAGGACCAGTGGGAACGCACTCGGTGGACGAGGAGTAGGAGGGAGAGGCCTTCATCAAAGCTGCAGTTAGTGCTTATTAGATTAATATTACAGAACCGCAGCAGCAGCGAGTTTGCCTGATTGCAGATGGGGGGGTCTCTGTCCGGACACCCAAATAGAGGCCAGGGATCAATACAAAATGCTACTTATAGATAACGTGCTTTTTAAAAATAGAGCTACATTGTAGGAGTGATCCAAAGTGCAATTTTTTTTAAACCTTTATTTAATAGCTTCTATTTAACTGTTATGTGCAATAGATTTGAATCAAATCATTTAAGTACAGTTCCCCCCCCATATCGAAGAACTGAGTTAATGTGAAAATTGTGCATGATGTGTCGTGTGTGGCTTAGCATAATAAATACAGGTATCATTTTTCTTTTTTTCAATCAACACTTAGGTCAATGTCAATTACATTACTGTATCGCAATGTTGCTCATTGTGGGAATGCTGAAGCATTCCCACGTTATTGTGATTTTTATTCTCCATACTTTTTTTTTACCACGCAACAAATCCCACATAATACTTCCAATTTACATTGTTCAAATTTCAACAAGTTTCAAAATTTCACGCCTCCCGGCGGGGTATATATCGTCTAATTCCACATTAATTACAGTATTTGCACAATTTAACATTTAATATCAACTTTTCCCCATTAATTTTCAATGGGACAGACATTGAACTTTTTCTAAGTATCACTTTCCACCCCCACTTCCATATAACTTATCATCATTACCAGATATCTGATACTGCTCGGCGACACAGTTGGTAAAGCGCCTTGTCCAGTCACCAGGAGGTTATAATTTCATAATTTATCTCTCAATAGGCTTCATAAGCATTCCACATGCATTCAAATCTTAGCATTCAGCTATTAGCATTCAGCTTTCAGCATTCCCACACAATTTCTCCAGAAATTGCACTTAGTCTAGCTACAGTGGTACTTGAGCAAGTATTTTGTGAGGTGGTATTTATTTGGTGTAAAATATTTGAGAACCGTTTCCTTGTTAAGCCTTTTATTTCATAACGTTTTATGTTGTTATAGTGTTTGATCTTGCTTCATTTGTAGTTTTACAGTTGCAAAGGAGTATTGTCCTCAAATTGTACTATAACAGCGAATGAATAAAATACCCTCACATTGAATCCAATTTTATTTGGAATTTATTATTTTTCCTTTACTGCTTGCTTATGATACATTTTTTTCCTTGGCCTCAACATGAGGTCTATGAGGGCATCCGATTACTAAATAACAAATAATACTTTTCTGACTGCACTGAACGGATACTTTTGGATCCAATTTAAACACATGCCGCGATGAGAAACGAGATGATGGAAAGTAAAATCACATGTCAAATCACTGCCCAGGTTGTGGCGATGATATAAACAAAAGTGGTAATCAAAAACAGGCCAAATAGTTGCGAGCTGATCTAGCGGCTCCAATTCGCCAGTGAAACACAAGCATTCGCATCTTGCAATGAATTCGAATGGCATTTTATCCACCAATTGGGAAGCAAGATCGCCTGATTGGCTGCCGGAGTGGACGTAATTGCACAAATCAACGCCTTGTACTTAGTTTCAGATTTTAATATGGCCGCTTATAGTGGACTCGCGCGTACACGCACACACGCGCTTGCTCAGACAATGTGGTCCAAGCCACTGTGACTGAATGACACAAATGCACAAAGCCACAAGCGTTCAGCTGTTTCAGTGAAAAAATAAACATCATAAACTTGAGAGACATTAATTATCTAATTTCTCATCAAAAATAATGTGTTGTTTTCTCTCGCAATTATCTATTGATGTATTCAAGTCTGATGATTAGCTTTAGCCCAAATTAGTAGGGCACTATAATTGGATGTTTAATAAGTGGAAAAATACACCCTAGGCATGATTTTTTATAGCATTTACGGAAATTCTTTTTTTTATTTTTTTATTTAATTTTATTTTTTTAAGGTCTTTAAACACACTTTTAAAACAATGCAAATGTAATTAAACACATAATAAGAGAGCGCAAGAGCAATGGACAACACAAAAATATTATAAAAACAGTCTAACAATTTATGTGTTTACTTACATGCTTAAAGATATCCATTATAAAACAAAGGCATAAAAAGCAGCACAGAAGACGATTTGACGTTCAAATGAACAGCAAAAAACAAATCTGAGTTGAAATACTAGATTTCCGGCATGATGGCGAATCGGAGCCAGTCAAAGATTTGAGCTCCGTATGTCTGTCCCAATGTAAATCCACAAACTTGCCTTCCACCTGAAATTTTTTTCAACTTTTTTTTTTTTTTTTTTTTTTGCACCATGACTGTTTTTTGGTACTTCGGCACTTTTGAAGCGCGCTATGGCGACAAGAAGTAGTGAACATGAAGCGACTGCACTTCACAATTATCAGCAAGATGGCAGGCGCTGAAAGTGTAGAAAGAAAGAAAGAAAGAAAGAAAGAAAGAAAGAAAGAAAGAAAGAAAGAAAGAAAGAAAGAACTTCCGACTGTATCAAAGTCGACTCTCTTGCCACCCAAATGAATCCGAACGCCTTGTTGCTTGCCACATGTGGTCAGTTGAGTTGAGTTCAACGCTGCTGAAATAAAGGAATGCAAGGCTGAGCAAATTGCCGCAACAATTGAAATTTCAACCATAACGAAAAAATAACACTGAACTGATGGATCGAGTTTTGGAGCTAGAAAGGTACAAGCGCAGAAGGAACTTCAGAAACCGTAATTAGTAAACACCTTAGCTGTTCACAATGGAAACTCCTGCAAGCCAGGACTCGGTTTTGAACTTCCTATACTCTGTCTGTTTATGTGAAATCTTCATTCATTTTCAACGACACATTCATTCTGGTATTCAGCAAGACATCCCTCAACTACACTTCCCAACACTTCAATGTTGACAGTAAGTCTTCTGTAGCTCAATGAGTAGGCGACTACAGCGGCGTTATGACCAGTAAACAGGAGGCGAGGTTCTGAAACCCAAATTCACCAGATTGCAGCTCAAGTTCTCTTTGTATTTATTTATCATTCAACTACAAGTAATACTATCAAATTTTCACATCCTTTATCTTTCAATTTCCTTCATAAGAATTCCGTATTAGCATTCAGCTTCCAGCATTCCCACGCAATTTCTGCAGAAATTGCACTTAGTCTAGTTGATAAAAAGATATTGCCTTGGCCCAGTCTAGTGTCATTTTAATGGTGAGGAACTATGTTGACTTGAGGAGCTTCAATTCAATTTAGGCCATAGCCTTGTGGGTTAACTGTACGTATGCTCTAGTGAAGTGCACATTTTTGTTCTATATATAGGCACATTCTTCCGAAGAATTGAGGTTGAATTCCGAGTTGTATGACGCTCGTATGAGAGGTATCGAATGTGTGCGCCGACATGTGTGCGCTGACCAAACTGATTGTTGTTTGGATGTCTACACGAAAATGGAGTCGAAGAGCGGGGCAGGTGGCCTCCATCATCTGGAGCACAGCTGTACGCAGAATGACTCACACGCTCCTTCCTACCTTGACCAAAACACACGGGCACCTTCAAACACATATTTGCCACTACGAAACACACACGCCAGCGCGCTAACCTCAGACATCTCCAATCAGACATGGCGGACCTCCCCGTCGCCCGCTAAAGTGCGCTTTGATGTCGCATTTAATGACCAGCTTAATTCAGGAGGAATAAAAAGTTATTATCTAAGTTTTTTCACTCTTGCTTGCACCAGCGCTCATTATGCAACATAAACGGCTCTCAAATATACTCGACCTTTGAATTCCTGTCATTTTTCCAAGGCTTGTGATTGCTGCCATGTGAAAGTTCTAAAACGGCAATATCGCCTACGTTGGTGTAACTATGCGTTTTGAGATAATACCAGGGCGAGTCTTGTCGACCATGTTGTGCCTTGCTGGGTGCCCCGACGCATCTAGCAATTTGGTGACAAAAAGTAGTCTAGATTTTAGAATCAGTAAACTAAGGTTTAACTTGTGGCGCAGGTTTCGTAGCACGATTTTGGTGGATCAGGTCATTTCTCCTTGAGATCCCTAGCCTGAGTGTATAGCTGGGAGTAAATACCATTTGCATTTTTAGGGTTCGAACACCCATGTAACTAGGGGCGTGGAAAGGGCGTGGAAAACCAAATAAATAGAGAGGGTGAGGAGAGGAATCTTCAGAGAGTGCAGGAGTGAATTGTATTAGTCAGTTCCTCTCCTTTCTCCTCGCGAGCCCTGAACCGAGTGTCTTCTCTCCTTTTTGTGTCGTGTTTAATAGATGTCAAACAGGTAACCCTGACAAAAACAAAAACAACACGATGAGTGGCCTAAAACAGAAACAAAAACCAAATCTCATCAGAAAAATCAATATCTTTAAATAAATAAATAAATAATAATAATAATACATTTATATGGAGATTTTGATTAACATTTCAGCATTGTTTGTGATACATTTGGCTGGACTTCACCTTTGGGTTACATGTTGTTTTTTTTACGTGCATGTTCATGGGACATAAGGGAGTAGAGTACTCGTCCTCTAAGGCAATATTTGGGGTACTTTAGATCCCCCCCCCCCACCCCTCCAACCCCCTGTTACACTTCAATTCCTGGAACACTCAACATTATGTGCATACACACACATGCACTTTAGCGGTCGGCGATGCTTTGTTGACAACAAGTTGGGCAATAATTCAAATGCTGTGTTAAATTAAGCCAGCAAGTGACAAAATCACAAGCTAACTTTTATCTTATTTTCTGCAATCAGATTTCACTCAAGGGGCAATAAAAAAATTCTCCAAGTTGATTTAGTAAGTGTTGCAGCAGTATGGGGTGGGGGTAGTGGGGGGGTGGGGGTTCCACTATTCCCGATTCTCGTTCACTGAAAGGTGGTAGTACTTTTTCTCTTGTATTCAAATAAGTTGATGCCCTGGAGCGATTGTTCCACCCATCAAGTGTGAAATTCAACAACCAAATAAAATGTCTTCCTATTTTGGAAAATATGACTATGAGTTTTGCACTTCTTTAATGTAAGTTACAATTATAATGTAGTCTAAATGTAGTCTCCCTTAAGCAACGTTTGCGTTTATGTATGAGCGCTTTCAGGAAGTGTGTGTTTTTCCCACAGGGTCCTGACTGTAAAACAAATAATGTTGGCAGTCGCTAGTCAAGGAGTCACCGCAAAGGGCGATAAGAATATCAAATAAACTAACACACACTTAAACAAAATGTTTATCTCTTACTCGCAAAGGATTGTTTATCTATGCAACTGTGTGTGTAAGTTTGTTTACATTTGTATGTATTATTTGGTCTATGGCGTGTGCGTATTCAACACATGCTGTGGCTCCTTCCTGACATCACATATTGTCTTACCAGTTGAAACTAGATGCTGGTTACATCAGTTCAAAACAGACACTTGACCGGTCATGACCAAACATAACCCTTGCATGGCCCAAGCATAACCCTTGCATGACCCTAGTCATGACAGTAAACATAACCCTTGCATGACCCTAATCATGACAGTAAACATCACCCTTGCATGACCCTAGTCTTGACAGTAAACATAACCTTTGCATGACCCTAGTCATGACAGTAAACATAACCCTTGCATGACCCTAATCATGACAGTAAACATCACTCTTGCATGACCCTAGTCGTGACAGTAAACATAACCCTTGCATGACCCTAGTCGTGACAGTAAACATAACCCTTGCATGACCCTAATCATGACAGTAAACATCACCCTTGCATGACCCTAGTCGTGACAGTAAACATAACCCTTGCATGACCCTAGTCGTGACAGTAAACATAACTCTTGCATGACCCTAGTCATGACAGTACTAAACAATACCCTTGCATGACCCTAGTCATGACGGTAAGCATAACCCTTGCATGACCCTGGTCATGAGAGTAAGATAACCTTTGCATGACCCTAGTCGTGACAGTAAACATAACCCTTGCATGACCCTAGTCATGACAACAACAGAATCATCAAAATTCTACATCTGGAACCATTTTGCCAATTCTCACTTCTTATTATCCACTACTGCTATCCCTATTGTGCGAACGAGAGAGAGAGAAAAAAACTCTTGAATGTGTGAATAAAATTGGAAGTGTGATTATTACCATCATTATCATCTCTCAGCACAATCATTACTGTGATGCCTGTTCAGCGAGGTCGTGTTGAGCAAACATGTTTCGAGACACGTTGGCTTCATGCGGATGTTTCAGAGTGGTACAGAGTTACTTTACAAGGTGGGGGGGGGGGGGGGGGGTTGCGGGGGCAACGACTGTGTTAACAAAAGGGTGAATCATCCCGCCGTTAGCTTGGACGCCTCCCCACCGGGCTCTTGTAAATATTTGAGAGGGACTGTTGACACGAAGATAACACAAACGAATGCACTTACGAGTCGGGAGAGCTCGCGATGGCTCAGAAGCAGCGGGTCTCAAATCTGGGGCGTGGGGACCCCCGTACTGAAACTTGGCGGTCCACAAGATCATTTGCATGTCATGTCATGGAAAAGATTTTCACACCCACAGTGGATATACAAAGTCAGCGTGAGCATGAAACTTCAAAATTTCTGCCAGGAAGCACACCGAAATATCTGAAGTTCATTTGGGGTTACTCGAGGGCACTTTAAATAGTGGTAAGTGTTGCGTCGAGTTTAAATCAGATTGGTTATTTCTAAAGAGCCAGTTTTAGCGGGTGTGAACGTTTGCGCAACCACATTTATCTCAAGTTGTTTAAACCTGGCATTTGAGAAAGGGTGCGCAGACTTTATATGCCAACAAACAAATTAACAAACAAACAAATTATTACTTTGTGCTTACAATCTCAGATTTTTCAAGTTCAAGTTTGTTTGATGTTTATTTATTTATTTATTTATTTACTTATTTATTCATGTATTTGTGTGTTTATTTAGATATTTGTTATTTATATTAAACAAAAGGCTTTATCAGAGGAAAAAAAATCCTATTTTTCTGAGAACAAAAGGCATATTTTTTCCCCATATGAATTTGCGTACTACTTCAAGAATCAAGTTTTATTTAAGAAATTCTTTTGTTCAAATATAACCTTCTTCCCTCAATAATCTTTCACTCACAATATTATGACTTTATTAACTCTATTCTTATAAGATGATGAATTTTTATCACCTGAAAATAGCATTTTTCTTATAAAGAACACAACTATTTTTTTTTTTAAGACTTCATTCGTATAGCACTACTTTTTTCTCCCACAAAAACAATTTTTTAACGTAATGTTACGACGAACAAGAAAAGGTGAGAAAGTGAGCGTAGGCGTTTTTTTCCATTCCAGAATTTTGCTGTTTAGTTTGAGATGATGTCAATATTGATAATAAGAGGCTGCAAAGCTGCTCTCTTTAATGCTTTGTGTCTCCACGGCAACAATACACACTCATTATCTTACATCAAGCACTCAAGTGGTGCGGGATGTTTATTCTTATTCTCATATTGATGCACGAAAAGGGCCAGTGAGTGCATGGTTGAATATGATATGAAATGTGAATTATTTTTGGCCACTCCAACCATCATGAATTGGTCGTGGAAGATAAACTGTCGCTACAAACTCTGGACACTTCAGTCGGTACACCTGCACAGGGAGCAAGCATCAAGCCAAATATGGGCATTTCCTTTCTTGGTACCACATCTGGTTTGGGGGAGGTTTCCTGATTGTCTTTGGAGATGTTATATGTGCGATGTGATTGTTAGTCATTTTGAATACACAAGACATATGATTTTTTTTTTTTTTTCACCCCCTCCCAGTTGTGCAACAAGCATTGGATGAAGATTTGACTATTATTTAACACTGGGTTTATTACGGCGGTTGCGGTTTGCAGGAGGATTGTGGAGCAGACTTGCATCATGCTGACAGCTGTTTCTAATACATGAGATACTGTAAATGATGTAATATTAGAGAAAGCGTTGCAGCATTGGTTGCATGTGACATAGGTGCACAATCAACCTGCACGTATTCGTGGTTGAGGGGAACCGATGGGGAAGCAATGATTTTGTGTTGTTGCTTGGCATCGTTTTGTGGCATCTGGTGCCAAGGAACGATGTTGAAGTGAGGAGAGGAGCTTCATGTAATGCAATGGTGTTCAAACTATGGCCCAGGGGCCATTTGTGGCCCGCCACGCATTTTTTTGCGGCCCGTGGCATATACTTAAAATACTTTTTAATTTATTATTATTATTATTATTATTATTATTATTTATTTTATTTTGTTTTTAAAAGAGGGTGGATGAAACTTTTCTAGCTATGCAAAGACATATAAATTTACAGGTAAAATAGTAACTGAATTTCTGTTTGTAACACTGTGGAGATCAAGATAACTTTGTTTCAGAAACTGTTCTGTTTCAGAATGAGTTGGGAAGCAGAGGCGGAGCTATTGAAGTGGCACAGAGGGATCACCCCAAAACCTGAAAAATAAATCCTAGGAAAAAAATGAGATATTAAAATAATCGATTCATGGTTTTGTGAATCGATATCAGGCTCAAAAAGGAAATTTGATTCGATATCCTATATTTGATTATTTTTAGTTTTAATTTTTTTTTTAAACCCAACCCTACCTTGGTGCCATTTTGGGAGGAGGAAACACTTACTTGTGGAATTTGCCGATTTATTGTACATTTGTCATGACTGGGTCATGCCAGGGTTAAGTTTGGGTCATGCAAGGGTTAATGTTTGGGTCATGACCGTGAGGTCAAGTGTCTGTTTTGAACCGATGTAACTGGCATCTAGTTTCAACTGGTCGCAAGCTATGTGATGTCAGGAGCTATGTGATGTCAAGAATTTTTAATCTCTTTCTCTGGTCAACAGCCAATCAGATCGATACTGTCTATATAAGCCTAAATGAGAAATGTGTGTTTTGTCGGATTATTCCTCTGTCCAGCTGGCCACCTGCTCCTCTTTTCCTCGATGCCTTCTCGTTCTTTCTGGTCATCAAGTTAGTTCCACGCCTCTTGATGTTATAATAAAGTGTTAAACTCTTATTTGTGTCTGCGCTTTTGGGATCCAAATCCAGAACATAACAATATTGACCTTTAACAGTTGCCTAATGATGTGGCCATTGAGTCTACTTGTAAACATCAGTCCTGTGTATGAATACAAGCCTTTCCTAAAGTTCCAAAAACAAGTTTTTAAAAAGAAAGCATTCAAATATGGTGAACAGAAAATTTGCTTGCTGTTGCTGCCTCTCTTTTTTTTCGAGGTTAAACTGCTGATTGCAAACTGCGGGTTCAATGCGCAAGTACAAATAAGAAATACATCATTTAGTGAACGTAATAAATCATCCCAGGCACTGAAACAAACCACACGAGCAAATTCCAACACAATTCCAAGTTGTTGCGTAAAAGTCGATTTGGAGCTTTTTTTTTTTTTTTTTTTGCATCATATCTCGTAGAAATAAACCCAACTTAAATACGCGCACTGTCACCGTCACCTCCGTGCTCCCACTAGAGCAGCCGAGCAACGTCGAAAGAGAGGAGCCGTCATAAATCCACGCTTTCAAACCCCGTATTATGATTAGTTGCTATTCTGGAGTGTTCTCTTGGCAGACGGCTCCAAGCTGCAGTTGTGTGGCCCTCCCTGCGAAAACACATCGGTTTCACAAAAAAGCTCTCGAAATGAGCTTTTATTGCCATTCCGATGGCTGACTCATCACGCCGTCACGCTAATGAGGGCTTCCCCTAGCTCCATCTTTTCTCCCTGTTGAAGACTAACTTTCAGAGTGTGGACAAGTCTCTCCAAAACTTGATTTTTAGGGTGAGCGATTGAGGATGGAACGTAAACAAATGCGACACGGCACTCCTGGTCAAGTGCGGCTGGACAACCATATGCTTGTCCGCTGCAGTCCTTTACTCATGATGTGGTGGGCGCATGCGCGACGCGGCTGACATGTTACCGTTTTGGCTTAGAATGGACCAGCTGTCCAGGACTTTTTCCGAACTTCCTGATAGCTAGCGTCCTTTATTTTAGCCTCAAAAGAGCATTTTCTGAGCCATTAATCCGAGCAACATTTAAGTCTTGCTCAGGGGTCTTCAACCTGTAGCTCTGGAACCACATGAAGCGGATCTCGACAAAAAAATTTGTGGAAATTAATAAATTAATAAATAATTAAAAATGTATTTTTAATTTTTCAGATAAAATGTTATTTAAAAGAATTAAGGATTTAGATTAAAAATGAATAATTAAATATTTAAAACCTGAGTCATTTTTTTTTTGTTGTTGTCAAAAAACGAGGCGAAAGTTGGATGAAAAAAGTTTTAATAATAATGTCCAAAAAAAAATGTCCAAAGGGTGACCGTAAAATGCCCAAAAAGGAAGAGGAAAACAAGATCGCAAAAAAAATAATTAAAAAAAATCAGAAAATGCAAGGAAAAAATGTTCAAAAAATTAAAACAAGTAAATAAAAAAACAAACAAACAAACAAATAAATAAATAAATAAATAAATAAATAAATAAATAAATAAATAAATAAATAAATAAATAAATAAATAAATAAATAAAAATGTCCAAAAGAAGAAATCTCCAAAATTACCATAAAATGTCTGCAAAATTTCCAAAAAAGTCAGAAAATTGGTTTAAGGCAAGAAAGAAAACATTCAAAAAGTAAAAAAAAAAATGTCCAAAAACAAAAGAAGAAATCCTGAAAATTACCATAAAATGGCAACTAAATTGCCAAAAAAAAAAAAAGTCAGAAAATTGATAGCAAAAATGGCAGAAAAAAAAATATCAAAAAATAACCATAAAATGTCCAAAAAAAGGAAGAAGTGAGGTGGGAAATGACCATATGTCCATAAAATTGCCAAAAGTGTCAGAAATTTGACAGAAAGGCAGAAAAGTCTGAAACTGTATGAAAAACAAAGTCTAAAAAGAAACAAAAAATAAATTAAAAAAATGTTCAAAAAATAAAAATAAATAAATAAATAAATAAAATGTCTAAAAGACGAATTCTCCAAAATTGCCATAAAATGTCCACAAAATAGCCCCAAAAAAAGTCATAAAATTGGTTTCAGGCAAGAAAGAAAACTGTCCAAAAAATGTCCAAAAACAAAAGAAGAAATCTCCAAAATTACCATTAAATGCCCACAAAATTGTCCAAAAAAAAGTCAGAAAATTGATAGCCAAAATGGCATACAAAAATGTCAAAAAATAACCATAAAAAGTCAACAAAAAAAAGGAAGAAGTGAGGCGGAAAATGACCATATGTCTTTAAAAAAGCAGAAAAGTCTAAAAATGTATGATAAACAAAGTCTGAAAAACTTCAAAAACAAATCCTCAAAAGGGAAGAGCAAAGGTAAAAGAATATGATATATTTTTCCATATTTTTCTGTTCAGTTGCAGCTCTTAGCAGCCCATGGGGCCCTCACTACATCAGAGTAACTACACTAGCAAAAAAATTTTTTTGGTCTTTATTTGGTCTAAAATGGCTCCTTTGACAATAAAAGTTGCTGACTCCTGGTCTAGCTCAATAATTGCCTTCTTATTAAGATAACATCATGCAAAAAGAAAATTCATTCACACCATTTTACCCCTTGCCTCGGTCATGTGACATGGAAGTGTTTAATAGTCATGATAAATTGCCCTATAGTTGCTTTTTCTTTCTCATACACAAACTAACCCATCTGTTCCTCCGTGTGTTAAATGAGGCAAGCACAAATGTGTTGACGCCGTTAGGCAAAAAGCAGCAAGCATCGATTTTGCCCTAGAACAGACGACACTCTTTTGTCGCGTTCCAGAAATTCCATCGTGAAACCATCCGCTTCGGTGGCACGACATTTCCATTGTCCGTCCCTTACACATGGACTTGAAACGCACACGCAACCACAACAAGCGCTTGTTTGCGTCGCGGCCACACCTGACTGATAAGGACGGGCTGAGTATGCGGGGCCCCTCGGCACTTTCAAGCTTCCACCTGTGCCGCCATCAACATCGTCATCATGAGCAGCAACCCACATTGGGCTTAACTCTTATGATAGCTTATCAAACGTGATTTCATTTCCATTAATCGCGGATTTGACGTTATTCCAACTTGTTCTGACGTATTAATGTTATGACATTTTGATTAATTCGTTGCAAATTTAGTTGAGATGCTTGCAAAAATGAATTGATACGGCGCATCCACATGTAATTTGATCTCGTAGCAGAACGCGACAGCGGTACTAAAATAGTGTTCAGTTTTGCACATTGCATCATACTATACTATAGTACAAATGGTAAAACAATTATAATTCAAACTCTCATATATATAGAGACATTATCATCCAATTTTAAGGTGGACTTCAATTGCAGCTTTTCACTACTTGTGAGAAGGCTCACCCAGTAGTTCTTAACCTTGTTGGAGGTACCGAAGCCCACCTTATGTGCATTCATCAAATAGGATAATTTGATTAAAGTGTAACAGCATGGTTCAGTGTTGCAAAAAACTACAAAGTTATGTGATATAGCAGGATTTTTGTAATATGCAAGTAGAACTAAAAAAAAAAAAAAAAAAAAAAAAAATGTATCAGGGTAATAATAATATGGTACACAGTGACGCCTCACGAGTTTGAACATAATTCATTCCTGTGAAATGTTCAAAGTCCGATTTGTTCAACCTCCGAAACATTTCTTCCCATAGAAAATAATGTAAATACAATTAATCTGTTCCCAAGCTCCAAAAAAAAAAAAAAAAAAAATCAATTTTATTTATTTTTTTATTTAATTGAATTTCTATTTATGTAAAAACATGTACACCCTGTACAGTATTTAAACAATCATAATAATTAGGGATGTTCGATACCACTTTTTTTCAGACCGATACCGATACCGATACCAATACTCAGACCCTCAGTACTCACCGATACCGATACCAACTGCTGATACCAGTAGTACATTTTGACAAATAAAAAAAAAAAATCATTAAAAGATATTTTTAAACAAATATATGTCCTTTAATTTTGACAAAAAAAACAAAAAAACGGCACAGTCACTCTTCAATAGTCTTAACACTCAAAATAAAAGACAAAAATGCTCTTTTAGTTTAAGATGCACAATTTTGAAGTATTTCCAAACCGGTGAATTTTTGGTGAAAAACTGCTGCAAGCTAGCTAGCGCCAGTTACAGGCGAGGAGGACTCACTTAACGTCTTCCCCCTCTGCCATCGGTCGCTTGTACTCGTCTGCGTCACGAGTACTCGAGTACTTGAAAAAAGGCTGGTATCGGCCCGATACTGATACCTGGTATTGGTACTCGCCCATCCCTAATATTAATAATAATAATAATAATAATAAACAAACAAACAAACAAAACGGAACTTTTTGTTGTTGTTGTGTGATGCACTCACAAATGTCTGGGCCTATTCCGTACATTTGTTCCTCATTATTGCGATATTAATGCTTGCTTCAGTTCAGTGCCGAGTTTGTGTATTTTACCTTGGGCATATTGTTCGACAGTTTATGTGCTGTTTAACGTCAGGCACATTGTTGAACAGCTAAGCGGGTTGGGGGTCCTCGCGATAGTATTTACGGAAGTAGTACTTTTGTTTATTTATAGTACATTTTATATTGAGATTTTTCTTTTATCGTGAACTTGTTTTGTGGGGGCGAATGCTATTTTCATTCATTTTAATGAAGAAAAGAGAAAATAGCTCTCATTGGACAGCGACTATAAAGAGATTATATATCGTCTGTATCCACGAGTGAAAGACAAACATGAGCATCCCAACACATAATTTCCTGTCATGTTTCATCAGATGTCATCACAAGTCCTACAGGCCTTGAATATACCACCATACCGCTGCGGTGCGTTCAAAGTCCGAGTATCGGGGTACGTAGGCTGCTGCTGTTTCTTTCACACCGAAACAGCAACATAGACACCAACATACACCTGCCCACACACGCACACGCACACATATACACACGCACATTCCTTCCATGACATAGTGCCGGCTAAATGGACGGCTCAGGTGTTTCCGCCTTTGTAGTTTGACAAACACCAAGCAAGAGACAGAAAGTGAGCGAGACAGACGGAGAATAGCACTGGAAGAGATATGATGTTTTCCTTTCTTCGAGCTGGGCTCTGAAACTCCATCTCGCTTTCATTGCCTCTTTCATTGTCACTCAACTCTTTTGTGCGGCGCTGATGAGGCCCCCTTGACACCAAAGAGGTCATCCGGCTGATACCTGACTCCCATTGACGGGCCTGGTAACATCCTTTCCATAACTTCCTTTCATTTCCCGACACAAGGCTATTAAAGTTGTCTTTCTTTTTTGTTTTTTTTGCAAAGACTGCATTTTTTTTCTCTCTGTTTAATTGAACACAGAGGTTTTTATTGCAACAGAGAACGGTGTGTTCTCTATTGGTGTGGTGCACTTGCAGTGGAGGTTTGTGGAGTCATGGGCTTTAGGACTGGACAATAGATTCTTTGGGGGACTTAAATTGGGCCCCACACATATAGTGGTGGGCACAAGCACTCAGACCTACTGTATGTTGCCGTTCGGCTGATTGAGTATTCCCGTGAGAGTATGTCAACATCGTTATGTTAAAGGTTATTGCCGGCTGTCCTGGACTGACCTGCCGCAAAAGTTACAAAACTCTAAGCTAAGTCCATATAAGGGCTTGAAGGGAAAACACTGAACTCTAAGGTCTAAGAGTCGAGGAATTGTTGGATTTTATGGACCTTTTAAACTCTTGGATCTAAAAGACATTTAATTGATATGAGAGAAGTTTTAACTGGTTGAGTCCACTGGACCCTTTAACCAGTTGGGATTCTAAACATCATCTGATCTAATCCACAGACCTTTTAACCAGTAAAATTCTAAAGACACATGAAGGGATCCTATGGACAATGGTTGGATCACACGAAACCCGAACCTGAGTGGATCAAGATTACCCTTAAATTGGTCCTAAAGAATTACTTCGTCTGTTAGTGGATCCTACTGACTCAGTTGGATCTGAACATTTACCAAGTGGGATCCTACGGAACCTTTAACCCCTTGGATCTTACAGGCAATTTAAGCAGCTGGATCATACGGACCTCTAAACTGGGTAGATCCAATTGATCCTTTAACTGGACCCTTGTGCTTAGATCCTCTAAGCCCTTAAATTGATCCTACGGAATATTTAGCCTGGGAATTTGATTGGATCCTATGGACTCATTAACCAGATCAATCTTCCGAATGTTTTAAACCATTAGATCTTACAGACCCAGTTGGCTCCTACTTCAAACTTTCTACTTGTTAGATACTACAGATCACTAAATTGGTTGGATCCCATATCCCTTTAACTGATTGGATCCTCCAGAACCTTTAACCCTTTGGATCGTATGGAAATCCTCTACAATGGGTTGATCTAATGCAGGGTTCCCCAATTCCGGTCCTCGAGGGCTCCAGTCCTGTAAGTTTTCCATTTTTCCACCTACTAACACACCTGATACTAAAGATAAGGATCATTATCAGGCACGCTGATGAGCTCATTATATGAATCAGGTGTGTTGGTAGGCGGAAAAATGGAAAACCTGCAGCACTTCGGCTCTCGAGGACCGGAATTGGGGAAGCCTAATCTAATGGATCCTTTAACCATTTGGGATCCTAAAGACCCTTCTTGAACTTAGACCATAAACCCTTAAGTTGATCCTGCGGAAAATGTTAACCTTAGCAATTTATTGGCTCCAATGGGCTCCTTAAGGAGATCGATCTTACAGATATTTTTAAACAAATATTACAGACCCTTAAACCAGTTGGCTCGTACTAAAAACCCTCCACCTTTTGGATACTACAGATCCTGAAATTGGTTGGATCCAATGGCCCTTTAACCGGTTGGATCATATATGTACCTTCAACCTGTACCTTCTGTTGGTAAACCTTCAGTGTAGTTTATGTGTATTCAACCTGTTTAATCTGACCGGTGAACTTGTTGGCCTATGTACCTTTAACCTGGCTTAAAACCGTTGGATCCTGTAGACTAGTTAATGAATCATATTGACTCTTAAACATTCGGTTCCTGTGGATGTTTTGCTAGTTAAACTGTAAGTTGGCCGATGCTGTGTTTAGCTTAAGAAGACATTCTCATTGTTGGCAACGTCAAATATGATGATGATTAAGGAAGATTGTACCAACCGCTTCCTGGGCAAGCAGGTATACAACTGTCTTGGATTGGGACAAACATCATTTTGCAAAGCCGACCATTTCTGTACTCAAACAGCGTTTTTCCTCATCTCCAGTCTGACCGAAGGACAATAACAAACTCCTGCTAAGTGGTCCTGGAAGATGTTTCAATAAACATTCTGTTTCCCTAAAAACTGTGTGTTGCCTCTGTTTTACAGACATATTATGCACTAAAAGGCTCATAGCGACACGTCGGCCCATCGCCTCTTATCCCTACATTAAGCAGCCCCTCTTCTTCCATTCGTCTCTCCTCCTTCCATCCCCAATCTCTCAACAATTTACATCCAGAGGTTGAGGAGCAGCTGGACAATAAAAGCAGTTTAAAAGACTCACTGCCGCAATGTTTACGTTAGCCGGCCCTAAGCAGCGATGAAATTGAACAGTAAAAAGGTCATTTGTGTTGCTCGCTGGCCAGGTTGCTTTGACATTTATCTCTCCCTGTCATAGTGCAAATGTCTTTCGGAAAGTGCAAATGTATCCTCGACTGTGGGAGCTTTTAGGACGAGCTCGGTACGTCGGCCTCTCCTTTCAAGCGGTAACTCCAAAACAACTGCATTAGATTTCATGACTGATCTGGTTTTGAAAATACGGCCAACACATTTTTGCAACAAAAAGGCTTTTGTGGAAATCCCCGTGATTGACTCATTTGGCGAGAAGGACCATGTCAGTGGCCAACAGGGAGGCAAAGTAAACAAAGAGTCATCAGAATGTAAATGTGATAAAGACAACCTTTTGATAAGGGTTATCTTATTCCGCATAAGGCGGTCGCGTTCATTCAGCCAACCGCATATTCAAATACATTTCTGAAATATTATTAAATGTTACTCGTATGTAGCGATTCACGTCAAGTGAATATGGGATTGAAAACGAAATCGAAAGTTGCTTGACCACGTAAGTCTTTGCAAAATAAACAGACGCGTGCTCCTCGCGTGGCAAACAGTGTGAATCATCTCTAATTAACATCCGACCACTGGTGTGTGAATTTGTGTGAGGTTTTTAACCCTGTAAAGCATTTTGTGACTTTGTGTCTGTGAAAAGCGCAAAACAACTCAACTCAACTTTATTTATAAAGCGCTTTAAGAACAGGCGTTGCTGTATACAAAGTGTTGTACATAAACATCAGTTTTACAGTAAACAAGAACAAAGCAAACATTTTGAAGTGCACAAATACGTGTTTTTTTTTTATATTTTAAATTTGCCATACATGATAACATAAAAATGGCTCCTTAGCGCCCCCTACATAGGTTAAACGGATCCCTGTCGCGCTACGATTGTCCTACGAAAATTGTGTGGCACCTGTAGCACATCCAGATGAACAAAAAGCTCTTTGTTAGGTGTACCCTAAAATAGACAGGAAGTGAGGTATGATCATTTGAATGTCCAATTTTGGCCCATTTTTGCACATTTACAGGAATCATACTTTTGCCCGCTTCTCCTACACGGTTAACCTGATTGACTTCAAACTTGGAATGTACCATCTCAACACCTGGGACAACATCATGGTAAAAAAAAAAAAAATCTAAAGTTTTTGACATACTATATGAGGGGCGAGGCATCAAATTTACAGTTTCAAAACAATTACTTAATGAAGCAGTGCTGGTTGTACGTTTAATCTGTGAAACTGCTTGCATGCTGCTGTTTTGGTTAGCAATGACATTCAAATGAGCTCCGCAGTTTCTATAAAATGGATGACATATGATAACGTCACAATAAGATGAAAAGATTACAGTTATTAGGTAGATTTTTCACAATGTGCCATGCTAAAAAGATAACTTTCTTCTTTACCCTGCAAAAGTATTGGTACAGTACGGTCAATTCCTTTGTTTTCGGTGTAAACTGAAAACATTTGAGTTTCAGATCAAAAGATGACAAAAAATTAAAATAAAACTCACTCAAGGTTTAAGGTTCGAACTCACGACCTTCAGCTTGGGAGACAACCGATCGATTCCCAGAGGCACGCAGCACCTGCTTTCTGCTTGTATATCACTCATGTCAGCTGGAGCTGATTCCATGATTGCATGGAATCTTCCTATCTCCAACAGACCAAAAAAAAAAAATCTGTGGTCACTTGGAGAAAAGCAAAAAGTAGGAGGGGCATAGCTCAGGTGGTAGTGTGGCTGAAGGTCGTGAGTTCGAACCTTAACCCTTGAGTGAGTTTTATTTTATTTTTTTTTTAATTTTACTCTCTTCCTAGTGTAAAGAGAGTCAAAGCCTATTTACCTTTATTGTGGCCTCTTTCAGTTTGTTTTTGGTGGTTTGGATGATTAAGCCAAACAAAATGGTTTTGGAGCCAAAACAAAACAAAAAAAACATGAAAAAATCTTAAACTATCACACTGCTCAATGCAGAAGTTGTTTAACGCTACACAATGTTGCTGACCGTTCTTGTTGCCGCTAAACAAATGGTAGGGAGAGCATACGTTCAAGCTCGAGCAAAAAAAACAAATCGGCGACTCACCCGCGCTACCTTCCCCTGGCGTGACAGATGAGCATGATGCACCTTCTGTCGGTTAAATGAGTTTAAAGCATAGTTGCACATGTTTACTACAGTCGGCCCCTGGGGGACGTGTGGCTGTCACATGGCCTTGCTGCAAGTCATTAAAGTAGCAGATACAGCTTATAGCTCATGTTTACACTTGACCATTTGTCGGAAAACATGTGGAACAGATGTTTACCCAATTAAAAAAAAAAAAAAAAAAATACTTTGGAGATGTTTCATCCTTGGTCTTGATTATGGCACACTCAGAAAGTCACCACTAATCGACTTGATCTAAGGAGAAGGAGAAGGAGGAGGACTTCCCTATCAACAAATCCCACCAAAAAAACACGATTTCATCTGGCACACCTTTCAACGAGGATTACTTCATGTACACATGGTGATAGCGCGTATAAATAGAGCACGCGCGACGAGGTGGCGTTGTCTCGAGTCTCGCCTCGGCTGCGCTTGTTGAGAATGTGTCAAACATCCGTCGCAGTGTTGTTGTGTACTATTTGTTGCTATTACTTGGGAGTAAACGAAAACGCTCGGCGAAAATCAAGCTCTCGACGTTCATTTGTTATGGGATGTTTGCCCTCCTGGAGGCGCAGCGGGCGCTAAGCGGTGACATCAGCTGGAAGGGGCTATAGCAGGGGTGTCCAAACTACGGCCCGAGGGCCATTTGCGGCCCGACGTCCATATTTTTTTTAGTGGCCCGCGACATATGCTAAAAAGTGCCATTTGACTCAGTTCAAATAAAATAAAAACAAAAATGTTTGGAGATGGTCAAAGTAAGAAGGGAGGGTGTCGAAAAACACAAATGCTATTAAAGGTTATTTTAGTGAACTAAAACTAACGAAAAACCTCAAATTCAAAACTACAATTTCGTTAACGAAATAAAATAAAAACGAAGATGCTTTTTAAAAAAAAAAAAATAACTGTAACTACATTTTATGTTTACAAAACTAACTAAAATAAAACTAACTATAATTACAGCAAACGTCCTTCGTTTTAGTCTTTGGTAATTAATTTAATGCATGAGCCTTTGGGGATGATTTTAAATGTGATTTTGAGTAGATTTATTTTGATATAAACCGGAATAATGACGTTGCGCCCATGGTGTTTTTTTTTTTTTTTTATTGCACACAATATACATTAAAAAAAAGCAAAAAAAAATAAAACTAATACTGAAACTAACTAAACTAAAACTAGGCATTTATTAAAGAACTAAAACTAATAAAAAACTAACAGAACCACCCTGAAAACTAATTAAAACTAACTAAATTAAAACAAAACAAAACTCAAAACAATAAAAACTAAAATGAAAAATTCCAAAACTATAATAACCCTATTGCCATATTACAAATAAATTGGTTTATATACTGTACCATTTTTCTAAGTATGCAAAAGCACAAATAAATTATTTGTACAATTTTTAGGACGAAACACAATTTCTCTTCATAACATTATGTGGCCTTTGCGTCCTTCTGATTTTCTGTATGTGGCCATCAAATGAAAAAGTTTGGACACCCCTGGTTTCAAATAAATGTTAACATAAGTTGCTATCCCTTTTTTTGTGTGTTGCTGTCCCGCTTCGCTGTCCATGGCAAAATCAGCCTGAAGACAAAATAACTATAAAGCCAAACATTTTTCCTCACCAAAACACACCCTGCCCACAAATAATTTGCATCCTCATCAAAGCGCACGCAAAGCCGCAGGACAAGGAGTGGAAGATGGCGGCTTATTGTGGCAGAGGAATGCGGGCCATCCATCACAGTTGAGGATAAATAGTGGCAGAGTGACAACAGGGGACAGGAGGCTGCCACCTTACGCTAGTATTCACCATTAACTCATTCACTCCCAGCCATTTTCACATTAGAAGAGAGCTAATTTCATCAGTTTTCACAAATCTATTTAAAATTGCAAGTGATTGAGTTTTTTTTTTCTTCCTAGATGGCCCTGGTTGATCTCCTTTGCTCTGCTGCCACCTGCTGGCCGTTTGTGTAATAACTACCATTTCTGCAACCGTTCTTTGCAGTTGAGAGGCTGCATCAAAGCCTTCTGTATGCTCTAGCATAAAAAAAAAACAAAAAAACAAAACAAAACAAAAAACGTATAAATACGTCTTTGGGACACTTACATTAAAAAAAAACGTATTTACACGTTATTGGGAGCAAATGAGTTAACACCGACACGACGAGAGCCCTAAGCATCGTTCTCAACTTTTTTTTTTTTTTGTCAAACATATTTCAATCCGTATCGCTGCATCTCAACGCCGCCACGGTGACAAATGACAGCTCCCTTCAGATGTTGCGGACCCACAGAGCAGATAAGAGCCTGTCTGAGTGCTACTTGTTTGCGGGATGAAGCCGCCCCCATGGCACGCGCACGCACTCGTCATCCTAATCGCGGCATCTCTGTGGGCACCCGCTCGAACCCGAGCGCTCCCAGACGGCTCTCCGGTGATGAATGGCAAATCAAGTAGGCGCTCGGGGGTGAATATGTCACACAAACTCGTATTTACATCTTAGGTAGCGACGCGACCCCCATGGCCCACTCATGCGATCCCTTTGTGCCGTACGCACACGCACACACACACACACACGAGGGTTTGAGAGGTGGTTAGCCAACTCGTAAGTGAGCTCGTTACATCTCCAAATGGAACTTTATTGCAACTCTGCACAATTGTATTATCATATGCATGGGATTTATTTGTATTATTATTTTTTTTTAACTTGCTACTACAGTAGGCGTATGCATTGAAAAGACTTACAAATTTGAAAATATATAAACCAATACAAGGTACCAAGCTGGTCCAGTTCAGTTTTATTATAGTGGGAACACAATGTAATATTTTTCACATTGAATAAATATTATTTTTGGAAAAATACTTGTAAATTTTAAAATATTTAAGTGACTTAAGTTTTTTTTTTTTTTTTAATTAAACCAGTCATTTATTTATATTTTTCCGTAGCTTAATTATATTTATCATTTTAAAATATCTCAAATTAAAAAAAATAAAAACTATATATACATTTAAATAAATAAATAATAATAATAATAATAAAAGTCCATTTAACCAAATGGGTCAAAGTATTTTCAATCTCATTTTTAAAAACTCTAGTTTTTAAAAGTCAATTATTTCAGGGCTTGTACTCAATTATATTACAGTGTACACAATATAGACTAAAATAAACATCATGTATCGAAACCACATCTTGAAGATGTTAATTATATAATTTAAAAACTACGTTATTCGCAACATTATTTTAAAATTTTATATTTTTAAATATAAAATTTACTGCGCCAATATTATAAGTGGGGACATATACAATTAAATCATTGACTTTTGACAAAAATATTTATTTATTCACAGAAAGAGATTCACTTTTTTTTTTTTTTTTTTAAAGTCTTGTTACTTTTTTTCTTCTTTTTTTTTAAACTTGCATTTGTAAGCTGTAGCAATTTTTTTAATGACTTTATTCAGCAGATGTTCCAATTGTGAATTAAAATAGAAAAAAAAAGATTATAGCAATATGAAACTAGTTTGTAAAATGACGTTTGTGGAAAGTAGTCATAACCAACAACATACAGTATCTCGTGTAAATACAAGTTTATTTATTATTTATTAGGAATGATACTCCATGATAAACGAAAGCAGGAAAAGAACATTCACAGTACATTTCCCTATCATGGCGCATTCAAACTTCAAATCCCAATAGCTGTCCTTCACAAATGTCACGTTACAAAAATATTTCCCATGGGGTGAGCATAGAGGAATGCACATTGCAAATTGACTTGGTAAAATGATCAGTTTCTTAATTTTGGGCCAATCTAATTATTCCGCCGACACGTTAGCGACATGACGTTTTCATGCGATCTCGGGTTAAGTATTAGCAACGACTCGAACTAGACTGCAGCAAACTGAGGTCAGATGAGCTCAACCACTCACAAAAAGACGACGACGGGTTACAAAATAAATGAAGCACGGAAATGACGTATGATTGGTCAGATGGAACAAAAAAACAAAAAACTATTGGTCGCGAGTGTGTGAAGAGGTAGAGCGAAACGGTGGTCAACAAAAGGGGAATGGCCTCAAGGGTGAGTACACATCAGCAGGTCTTCATACAGAACATTTACAAAAAGACTTGAAATGGAATGACCCCTCTTTTTGTTCCTCAAACCATAAAAAAAAAAAAACGTCAAGTGCGATAATGGTACACAACATTTCTACTCGGGTGCCCCTGATGTTGACTGTGATGGCAGAAATTACAATAGGCTGGATTTACATCGCATGGTTCAAATTTAGGACAAAGAAAAAGCACTGAATCATATCTTCATATTGCACAGACCAGTGATTATCAAAGTCTAGTACTCCCTCTAGTGGTAGGCGAAAGAATCACTGTCCAAGTGAATTATTTGTCACCGTTTCTTTTTAAACATTTACGTACAATCCATTTGAATTGAACCATTCATTCAACATTATCACAAATGGACACTTGGACCTGCAGTATAAATCCAGCCTAAAGGGGTAAAAGTAGGGCTTCGACGTGAGAGGGCTAAGTCATGAATGCTAACCGGATGGGGCCTGTTCAAAGGCTTCTGTTTTCACTCAGGAAAATGCACTATATAAATATGAACTCCTTCTCAATCGACACCTCTGGGCTTCTGTTAATGTGTGGTGGTGATTTTTGCCATTTTGTGTTTGTTTTGTCAACAGCGGGACGTTTCTGTGGACAGACAGTTTTTATTTTATTTTTATTATTATTAATTCAATCTCTGGTGTAATTATTTTATTGATTGATTTAATTATTTTTTTATTATCTGTTCTTATTGCTGCTGGACATGTAAATTTCCCAGAGGGAGCCATCCCAAAGGGATCAATAAAGTCAAGTCTAAGTCTAAGTCACTACCGCGGCAACTTGACAACACGCACAGATTTTTTTGTTTGTTTTTTTTCCACCACTCACTCACTCACACAAGATTCTTGCTTCTGTGATTGGCTGGAGGGGTAAACAACTGTCTGTCCACAGAAACATCCCGCTGTTGACAAAAAACAAAATGGCAAAATACAGGCTGGGAGGTGGGGGTTTAGGAAAAAAAAAAATCACCACCACACATTAACAGAAGCCCCGAGGTGTAGATTGAGAAGGAGTTCATATTTATATAGTGCATTTTCCTGAGTGAAAACGGAAGACCCCGCCTTTAACAAACTCGCTGTGAAACTTCCTTAAGAGGCAAAAACAAACACCAGATTACATATTTGTCCAAAACAGATACATCATATCCACACGTGCGCTGAAATATCTGCACCTTAAGATCTAATCGCTGTCCATTTTTCATGTTTATCTGAGGCATAAATATAGCTTTTTTGTTGTTGTTGTTGCTTATCCAGATAGAAATGAATACACAGTGTTGTGTAAGATACATCTTTTTTCTGAATAGTGAAGATGTGTTATTATTTTAAGGTCCATTGTGAGGCCCAAATCATAATTCCAGAAGCAACTATGATTTCTAACAAGTTTTTCAATACAGTATAAAACTGTTAAAGAAAGGACTTTACAAAACTGTTTTGATTATATTGCTTGTGTTTTTCTTGTAATGAAGAATGAGAAAGACAAATTTAACAATTTGAAGCGGCAAAAACAAAACCGTGCTGGGTCCTCTGAAATGTCATTCTCAAGGTTATTATAGAAAAAAAAAAAAATAAACACTAGAAATTTGATATCTATTTTCTAAAAGTATCATTTCAAACATCCAACACTCTTTTACATCAATACGGATCTGCACAATGTAAGTGGCAGAGCCTTCCTTCATCTAAACTCTAAAAACAAAAACATGTAACTTCACAAATTTCATGTGTACACTAAACATTGCTGTAAAATGTTGACGCAATGCTTCTCCCTTTTTGTGCGAGTGGACTTTGGGGGGGGGGGGGGTTCTAAGGGTGGGACGGCGGCGGCGCGCCTCACTGGGCCTCGCGGACCTTGGCTTGCAGGGCGTCGCACGTCTTCTTGGCGTCGCCCAGCAACATGGCCGTGTTGGGCTTGTAGAAGATGGGGTTGTCCACAGCGGCGTATCCCACGCCCAGCGAGCGTTTCATCACCACCACCTGCGGCAAACGGGAGCGGACGCCGTCAAGATGGGGGCGGGGCTCGGTCCGGCTTTTCGCAGCCGCTGACGGTGGGGGGGGGGGGAGGCTAAATGTTGCAAAGTGCCCCAACTTACGAGCTTGAGATGGCGACAGAAAATGTCACGACATGCGGTCACCCTCAGTTCACACGGTTACCTCATCAAGTAGACTTGTCTTTTCTTTGATGGTTGCTAACTTGCTCCTATTTTTTGGATCTAATTGTAAATGGTGCTGCTGTGACAATGGAATGTACATCAACAGATGAATACATTTATCTTACAAAATTTATCTCTCTCTATCGCCACACAAGGTTATCATAACGACGAAAAATTTACAAAATAACAAATTAAAAAAAAAAAATCTTAATGGACTAAAATGGAAGAAAAAACAAACAAGCAAAAAAAAAAAAAAAAAAACAATTAAAAAAAAACAGTTGAACCTACATCGGAAGTTTAAAAAAAAAAAAAAAAAAAAAACTTTTTATCTGTCAATATACAAGAGCTTTTGGGGTTCATTTTAAATGTTCTTATTTCCATATAAGAAATAGGGCAACCCGCTAATTACTCTTACTACATTATACTTGAGGATCTTTTTTTTTTTTTTTTTTTTTTTTTTTTGTTACTAAATATCTTGCAGTCGACATATATTCCGTAACCTCCTGACTACCAGCGATTCCTACCAAACGTGTAGGGGTGGGGCTTTGCTACCTTTGATTGCATCATAAAAGAAAATGGCTTCCCTCAGTGCAAGCAAGAGGAAAAGTGCATAAGACTTTTTATTGAACAAATTTAGGCTTTAAATGTTGTTAGCATGTTTTTTACAAGACTCTTAAGAACACATTAAACTATTGTTTGAATTAATTTAACTATAATTGAGCCTAGCATTTAAGTTTTAAAAATGTCCTCTGTAGTGGACACATCATAACTTAAAAATAAAAACTTTTTTTCAAAAAAATATTTTATAGTATTCCAGTTACTTCACAAAAATTGGGGAATATCAAAATAAACATGATTGGACAATATTTTTTTTTACACAATATCACCGTTTCTCTCAAATATCGCTCACAAACCCGTCTAAATCTGTGCGACTTCTCCTTTGCCGCGATCATCCATCCCACCTCACAATGATCAGTGCACAGGTGTGCCTTAGACTGCCCATAATAAAAGGCCACTCCGAAAGGTGCACTTCCTTGTTCTAACCTTGCTTGGATGCGAACAAATTGAGTGCTGAGATATAACGCAGATGATTGAACTACAGCTTGAAACGATTGGTGAAGCAGTACGAGGCACCAGCGCAGTATTTTTTATGACATACTATATTGAAGCAGGAGTTGAAAGAGGTTCGAGTGTGTCTAAATAATTTGTAATAATAGAAAAGTTGCTGGAAGTGAGTAAGGCAGGAGAAAAAGGAAAACAAAAAATAAATTCAGGTAAAGTACAACGTAGGTAACTATTATGGAAAAATTGTATTTTATGGTGATTGTGAATCCCTTGCAGCTCAACTCGTTAACATCTGCTGCAAGAATCCCCAATCCCTCGGTTTCATTTGAGGTGATAATTTAATCCCGTCTGTGCCAGAAGCACACTTTGTTGCTGTTTTTGAGCAGGAAAGGTTCAGGAAGTTTATCCTCCGACATGGCTTATTCAAGCTTCACTTTGCAGACTGTTTAAACGCATTTCCCTAAACAGTGCATGCTCGTGTTGGCCCATCTGTGTACGCGGATGTGTGTGCGTGCGCTTAAGTGGACAGCCTCCTTTTATTTCTCCAGGGTGGACAACAGAATTCTGTTATGACAGTTAAGAAAGAACTCTTTTTTTTTTTTTTTTTTTTTTTTTGCATTTTGACTCACAAGTGCTCCAATAATGAGTTTCAATTACGAGTCATTGCTTGCATTGTGCGCAAAGACTATCAAAATCCCAGATCTCGGATCGGTGCCATTCCACAGGGACAAAGTCACCCCTAATAGGATCAGGATGGGCACCGCAGCTGGAGCTGCGATCATTTCTCGCTTATGCGAACCAGTTTTCACGTCTGGTCTGCTGCTCTTTTATCTATTTAACGACGGAGCGGGCGTGCGCCAGATGCGTCTCACCTGCTTGGCCTTCCAGACCTCCAGCACGGGCATGCCGGCGATGATGGAGTTGGGGTCTTCCTGGGCGGCCGAGTTCACTGTGTCGTTGGCGCCGATCACCAGGACCAGGTCCGTCTCTGATTGGACACACGGGATCGTTGAATTAAATATTGTGAAGCCTATACGATCATCTTCAAAATTGGGGGTTGCGGCATGATTCCCATTTTCGTACTTGTTGTAATAGCCCGCTTTGCTTGTGGAGTTAACAGAATTCATTTGCTCCCAAAAACGTATAAATACGTTCTATTTTAAATGTTTTAAGTGCCCTAAAGACCTTTTATTTTTTTATTTATTCATTTATTTTTTTAATACTAGAGCAAACAGAAGGCTTTGATGCAGCCTCTCTACTATAGTGAACAGGTGAAAAAAAAAAAAGAAAAAAGAGGCAGTAATGACAAAAACGGCCAGCAGGTGGCAGCAGAGTATAAGAGATCAACCAGGGCCATGTTGAAAACAAGCCGTTTCCCCACAATTCTAAAGAGATTTGTGAAAAATGATAAAACTTAGCTACATTCTAATGCTAATCGCTGCCAAAACGGAAACATAAATATACTTTTTTGTTTTTTTTTTCACTTCAGCTCGTCTTACCAGGGAAATCTTCATTGATTTCATCCATCTCCAGGACAATGTCGTAAGGGACGCCGGCTTCGGCCAACAGCACGTTGAGCTGACCGGGCATACGGCCGGCGACGGGGTGGATGCCGAACCTGCAGCAACATAATGCAATTACTGTTTTTCATTACCACAAATATCCTTTCATTCTTTATGGAATCCAGTGGGGGGGGTTATTTGATTCCCTATTGAATTTGGATTTGGATAATTGGTTAGTTATTGTCATGACTGTCTTGTTTGTGGCAAATGTCTGATGTTTAGTTGTATTTGACTTTATTGGAACTGATGCATGATGCAACCAGCATGTAACCAACAACTAGTTTCAACTGGTCAGAAGCTATGTGATGTCAGGAATCTTGAATCACTTGATCTGGTCAGAAGCCAATCAGTGTTACCCGCATGTAAGTCAGCAGCGAATCAGAGAAATTCCATGTCAGTCCTGTTTCAGCGACCTATCGGGGTTACCCACATGTCAGGCCGCAGCCAATCGGATCCATTCGCTGCCTATGTAAGTCTGACGGCATCTGTTCCTCGATGCCTTCCCGTTGTTTCTGGTCTAGTCAAGTTAACCTCTTATTTGTGTCTGCGTTTTTGGGGATCCAACCGCAGAACATAACAGTTATCGGTCAAAAATGTATCAACAAATTCCAAGATAAAAAGTTCTAAAATGAGAATTGTGTTTGATCCCCTACAACTCAAGACAGAAGTCTAGTCGGAGAGAGAACGCAATAGGAAGCATCCCAAATTCATAACTTGTGTCTTCTGTACACGTGTTCGTTTGAGGAAACGAGAATAAAGCGACCATGTGGTGTAATGGCAGCCGCCGTTTGTATCGGGGATTAACCCGTATTAGTTTGGTGATTTTAGGCAGGAGTGCAGCATCTGGGACACATTAGCGCCGTCGGCTGGGGGATTGAAAAAGACACTTTGGAGTGACAAAAAGGGAAGCGAGCGTGAACTTCCTCTTGGACACCCGAAATACAAGATTAAAAGGGGATTACAGTCATGAAGAATTAGAATATAACCAGGAAAGCAAAGAGAAAGGAAAACGCTCTTTCGTTCCTTCTCTTGAACTCTGACCACCCGCTTTTCCTTCTAATCAAGTACAAATGCTCCAAAGTAGCTTGAACAGACGTGCCGGCTGGGGTGGGATTCGAGATGTGGAACTTACCGCACGTCCTTGCCGGCATCTTTGAGATTCTTCACCAGCTCGGCAATGGGGTACTGTGCCTTTGCAGCACAAAGGCCATAACCTGCGAGAAAAAGGGAAATGTTCAAAAACCGTGCTCATTTTGTGGCCACACATCACTGGACGTAAATATGAAACAACAACGTTGCTGTGAAAAAGTGCAATGATGACTTTTCATCAAGCATTTCTGCCACCGTACGTCTGTTAGATTTAAAAATGGCACCCAGTTTTGCCACTTAACTCATTCACTCCCAGGACATTTTTGTTGTTTTACTGGATTTGGACTGATTTTGCAAGGCCCATAGAATATTGTGTCCTATTGCTATAAAAACATAAACCCTATCAAAAGGAAGATTAGAGTCTCTTCTTTCATCAGGAAAAAAAACCGTATTCATCTGTTTCCATTTTGCATCAATTAGCATTAGAATCATTATTCACAAATCAGTTTAAAATAGTGGGGAAAAGAGCTTTTTGGTCTCTTATACTCTGCTGCCATCTGCTGGCCGTTTTTGTAATAACTACCATTGCTCAAGCATTCTCTTCAGTTCAGAGTTTGCATCATAGCCAAAACGTTTAAATATATCTTTGGGAGCATGGTAATATTTAAAATAGAACGTATTTATACGTTTTTGGGAGTAAATGAGTTAATTGGAAATGATTTTTGAGAATAAAATTTGTTTTTATTAAAAAAATAAACTAAAGAGTGAAATTTTGACTTATCATAATCATTTTAATTTAAAAAATTAATTATTCTTTTCAGGATTCCACTGAACATAAACTTGCTACTTATTTTTAATTAAAAAAAAAAAAAATGTCTTTCTAGACTTCCCTTAACCAAAATAGTGTTAAACATTTCTAAAATAAGCATATAACATACTGCAACTGAATGCATGCAGCCATACGTTCCATTTTTTTTTCCTTTTTCTGCCATTGTGTTATTGAAGTTTGAAGTTATAGCACTGTCGATTGTGTAACAAACCTAAGTATTTTTGTTTTTAGCTGACTCAAAAACTCCAAATAGTAACTGTAGTTGCAAGTTGAAAACTTGAAACGAAAACAAGGATGTCACGCCCACAGACGTGAATATTAAATTGAATGTTCCCACAATGCATTTCACCATGTTCAATAAAGAGTTTCCCCTTTCTTAAGTGTTCTATAATGTATAGCCATTTTTTTGTTGCTTTACTAAGTACTATTGTGTTACGAATCAGGCTTCGTCCCGTATTTTATTATTCATTAACAATTATTTATCAATAAAATATGTGCAGTGTGCGCCGTTTATTTAACCCTCGTCAATTCTTGCTCAGGAACAGTTTTGAAGTGCAGTGCTGCAGCTGACCCTCCGCGCCCCTAAAGCGTTCACCGACTACCCGCTGTGACTGTGTTTTACGATCCCACAGAATGCGCTAATGCGGCTGTGAGAGCAAAGTGTGCTGCGACTTAGCGAGCAGGTATATTTAAAAAGAAGAAGGGGGTGGGGTAAAAAAAAAAAAAAAAAAAGTAACCGGTAACTTGCCAGCTTCAAAAGAGCTCCACTGCCAGTCGCATGCTGCCAAATTACCAATAAACGATTGACCTGTACACTTCTGGACGTGGTAAAGAGTCGTGTCATTAACTCATTCACTCCCAGCCATTTTCACAGAAGCAATCCCGTTCGCTCCCGGCTGTTTTACTGGATTTTGACTGATTTTACAAGGCCCACAGAATATTGTGTTTTATGGCTATAAAAGTATGTTTCCGTTTTGCAGCAATTAGCATTAGAATAGAGCTAAGTTTCAGCAATTTTCACAAATCTATTTAAAATACTAAGTAATTGAGCTTTTTTTTCTACATGGCCCTGGTTGATCTCCTTTGCTCTGCTGCCACCTGCTGGCCGTTTGTGTAATAACTACCATTTCTGCAACCGTTCTTTGCAGTTGAGAGGCTGCATCAAAGCCTTCTGTGTGCTCTAGCATAAATTAAAAAAAAATAAAAAAAAGAAACGTATAAATACGTCTTTGGGACACTTAGAACATTAAAAAAACGTATTTATACGTTATTGGGAGCAAATGAGTTAAGGAGGAATGAAATGTGAGTATGTCGGTAAGATAAGGTTATAGTATTGCTAATTACAAATACTCAACTTTATTTATAATTATTTTTTTCTTATTTTTTGTTGTTTCTAGTTATTTTTTTCACGAGTTACTGCATTGTATTGTAATCTTAATGTGTGTTCGAATTGTTTAAAAATAAACAAAAGCGAATGAGAGTGCAGCGTTTGTTGTTAGCGCAGGTTAGCGACTGGCTATTAACTAGCTAGCATTTTGAAACTGCCTGGGTGTCAGTTCTTTTGAGTGATATTACAGTTTTTACTTTTTTTCATACAGTTTAGATATTTTTGTGTTAATCATTCCAAGAGCTCGATAAGCATGTTTCAAGACCATAAAGAGCGATTCAAACCCAGAACCTCAGAACTGTGATGTCGCGCTAACGACTAACCCCGGGTTTTCACTGGATGCGGTTGCGGTGCGGTTGCGGTGCGGTGCGGCGACGCAAGCAATTAGTATTGTATTGTGAGTTTGATGTTCGCGATTGCTTGTTGTGCCCGTCTCGCTTGCCGTACTGAGCGGCAGCCGGACGCGGAAGACAGAAATAAAGAGTGGACCCGCACTGACCCGACTCTCGTTATTAATATACTTTACAAGGACAACCAAAAAAAGGATGCTGCATGGAATCTCATAGCAGAAGAAGAAGAAAATGTTAAATAAAAAGAAGTCCACCTCTCGTTGTGAAATGCCACATGATCGCGCGCGCGCGGTCCCGCGAGACACGTTGGGAAGTGGGCGGCGACGGAGCTGCCGGACCGCAGCTGTGCGGAGCCGGTGTGGATTGACAAAAAAATTGACCCGTCCGGAGCACGCAGTCAAGACGCACCGCACCGCAACCGCACCGCAACCGCATCCAGTGAAAACCCGGGGTGACTCAGCATGCGGCTGTCCAATAAATATGTCATGTATAAAATAATAGTGCTGCTTTGTGGTACTTGATCTTTATCACACCATCAAAAACCTGACAAACACACGCCGAAAAAGCGCCAGTGGCATTTACGAACCTTCTCGCAACAACCAATCAGAAAACATCTTGCTTGGATATGCCAATTACCGGTAAATGGTTGAGAGTTTCCAACACCGGGTGAAAAAAAAACAAAAAAAAACAGAGCAACTGCACAGAATAACTGACTTGTTTCTTTGCCATATTCTCTCTCTACTTCCAACATTCCGCATTTTGGAGAAAAATAAACCTTGAAGGGGAGATGGGCCAGACAAAGCATGCAAATCACGTTTATCGCGCAAATCCTCAATGTTTTCCCCAGATGTCAATCAGGTGAGGTGGCGGATGGGATAGCTTCGCTTGACCTCTAAGCAATTGTGACAGTCCAAGTACTGTATCTTTGACAGGCTTTGTTATGATTATTGCAAATGCTCATATTTTAACTAATGTTGACTTTGACAAATATTTCTGGAATTCTTTCTTTATTTGCTGAAAAGATGAAGAAAAACAAATCAAAACCATTTTTTTTCCGCCACTGCGTCCAACTCGGACTTTATTTTGGCCCCTTTTTGGGCAGGCTGTCTGATATGATCATTGTTGTTATCCATTAGTTCCAGAAAAGTCAACTTTTGTATCACAATATTATATACTCATAAAGTTGAGCACAAAATCAAGCTGTCCTTGCACCATTTCTGTTCTAATATCCATTGCTTCAAGTGTTGGAACTATCACAACATTGATGCTATCCCGTCTCTATCGTTGTTCATCGTGTGTTAGCGCTATGCTAGCAGATTTTTGCAAGTTGTGTGATTTTGGTTAAATACAAAAGAAGTAATTGTCTTTGTTTAATGTTTAAAATTCAGCTGGGACTTTCAATCCAATCAAATTATTGAATGTGCCCAAAAGATTACTCTGAATGAAAATAATTAGCCAAATTTGGAAGCAAACCAAAGTTGTGCTGTTAGCGCACACAAAGAAAAGAGCAGCTACCTTATAGGTCCATTTGGTTACCATGAACTCATTTGCTCCCAATAACGTGTAAATAAGTTTGTTTGTTTTTTAATGTTTTAAATGTGACATTCACAAGCTGAGCTGTAATTGGTTACCTGAGCCCTTGTGATGTCATTTTCAGTCGACAGCAAGTTTTGTTTTCTTTTGTTTTTTTTCAGTACACTCACCCACACATACAAACATGGTCTCCCGGGCGGGGAAGTGAACCCACGCTTCATTTTGGGAGTGAATGGAGTTGTCAGAAAGCTGGACTGTAGTCTATTAATAAATTTTGACTGACCTATCTGACATTCTCTTTAGCGCAGCACCATCTAATGGATGCATAACGTAACCCCAGCCTCTACTGTAAAAGTTTTAAAATATGTCATTCATTGAAGGTGCGCCTTATAGTACGGAAAATACAGTACACTTAATGTTTAGGCAAGTTTCAAAGAAATGAGAGCATGTGGTGCATTGTAGAATGTCTATTTTCCAGACGGGGCCACACAAGGCCTCAAGAATGTGCGTTCCTGTCAGTGTAAGTGTGCACGGAGGGGGCGCACCAACCTTGTCAATTAGCCTAGCAAAACGGTGATGTAACACGGGTCAAGAAAGGGTTAAATAAACAGAACTCACACTTTGCAAAAGCCTGTAAAGTCAAAGCGCCGTGTTTTCCTACTTGCATACAAGTCATGTGTGTTGTTTGTGTGTGTGTGTTACCTGGAGTGATGATAATGCTCTGGGCCTCTTTAATTATGTCCACAGTCTGATCCACGTTGACCTCGGTGTGCGTGCCTGTGATCTCCATGGGCTTCCCAGTACCGGTGGAAGACGTGCCGTAGCCTCCCAGGATCACGTTCGCCAGCGAGCGGTTCATGGCCTGACGGGAAGAGATGCTTTCATTATTATTATTATCGGCTCATTCTGAGTCAACTTTATAGTCAGAACCGAGGGTGAATTGTCTTGCAAAGCACACGTGAGGCCTGAGATTTAGCTCCGCAGAAACATAGCCACTATGGCAACATTAGAGTCCCTCCTGGTGGATGTGAGAGGAACAACGGTGCTACAATATGTTCTTTCAACAAGCAACATTTTTCCCTGCACAGAGTCAGCAAAATCGCTTCAAAAACAGAGCCTCAACTCAAGAAATGCTAGTCAAAAAGGTAAGCAGAGGTGCCTTTCATTTTGTTGACTGCACAGATTAGCATGAGCTTCTGCTAAGCGTCATCTACTGTACAGGTTCCCTTATTGGTTGCCGAGGTTTATTAGCAAAATTCTATTCTTCTTTATTTGCTTACGTGTCCATTCGTCACATACTGGGGCGAGCAAATTTTCCTGTCAAAAGAGCCATTTTTGGCCAAACAAATCACAAAAAAATGTGTATGGAGCAGCAAAACATTTGAACATTGTGATGAAGGAAGCTGCACCTTAACAGGAAAATATGCAGCATCCGATATGCAGATTCATTTTCTTCTAACTTTCATCTTCAGTTTTTAATTTTTAAATATGTGTTTGTTTTTAACTGTTCATGCTTTGTTTTACATACATTATTAGATTATCTGCTTTTCTGTTAAATGTCTGACATTTTTTGTAATTTCATGGACATATGGTCAGTTTCTGTGTTCTTCCTTTTTTGGACGTTATGGCTATTTTTGATATTTTTTTCTGCTTTTTTCTGATATTTTTAGCAAATTTGTGGACATTTCATGGTAATTTTTCGGGATTTCGTCTTTTATTTTTGGATATTTTATTATGATTACTTTTTGAACATTTTATTTCCTACATTTTCTTAAATTCATTTTCTGATTAGTTTGGCAATTTTGTGGATATTTTACGGCAATTTTCAGGATTTCTTCATTTGTTTTTGGAAGTCGCATAGTTACTTTATGCTCTCTGCCTATTTTTATTGTTTTTTTATTTTATTTTTTTATTCAATTGTCTGACACTTTCGGCAAGTTCGTGAACATTTTTAATTTTCTGTTTTTCCTCTTCTTTTTTGGACATTTTATAGTCACCTTTTGGACATTTTAATGACATTTTTTTTAAAGCTTTTTTCCATTTACCTTTCATCTCTTTCTGACAACTAAAAAATGTGGACATTTTTTTAATATTTATTTTTTTAAATCTAAATCATTAATTCATTTAAATAATATTTTATCTAAAAATAAAAATCTGAAAAAATTTGATTTTTTTTTTTTTTTTTTTTTTTTTTTTTTTTTTTTAAATAGATCCACAGAGAGCCATAGAGAGGCTCCAGTCACGTTGTCATGGTAACAAAATCAAGACATGCTCTTGGTCCAGCATTACAAAGGGCTGGGTGTCCTCTCAAACGGGCTAATTTCAGCAAGACGGGAACAAAAACAAAAAACAAAAAAAAGGATATGTTAAGTGTATGTTTGCCCTCACATTTGAGGATAAAGTCAGGATGTCAATTTTGCAGCCAGTTTGAAAGTGACCACTGTGTCATGTAACAAAATGTCATCCATCCCTACTTACCACGCACATGATGTACGACAGAATGGCACCGGATGACCCGATGAGGGCCCCGACGATGGTCAGCAGATTGTTGTTGAGCAGGAAGCCCTCGGCGCACAAGGCCCATCCCGAGTAGCTGTTCAGCACGGTGATCACCACCGGCATGTCGGCGCCCCCGATGGCCGCCGTCAAGGTTACGCCCTTGGAGGAAATCAGAACAGTATGTTAGGGCTACGACTAAAACAAAGGAGTGCTAAGCTTGGATCGCCCCAGAAAATGCAAATAAGCAGTGCAAAAATAAAAAAAAATAAAAATAAAAAAAAGGCAACAGCTGTCTCATCATCATCCATTATTCATGGCCTTCCTGTACTGAAGATGATACGTGAGACGATAAGGGCCTGATTGGAGACAGAGTTTGGCCTTGTTAGTTGGCCTTCTCTAACAAGCTGAATATGTTTCAAAACATATTTGAAAGCCTACCAAAAGTTGCTGTTGCTTATTATTGATCGCTCAATGTGTCGTCATTAATTCAGCTCGCTAGAAATGTTAACGGGTTATATGATGATGAAAAAAAAACAAAAAAAACGGCAGAGGTCAAAAAGGTGTTCAACCTGAAGCTCTCAGGAACATATTCAAAAGGTTAAGTGTGACTTTACAGTGGTGAAGACCAATATAAGTACAGTCAAGTGCAAGAAGGAAGTTGGCAGTTGCACAAAGTCGAGTCTTTGCCACGACGGTTGCCAGCCTATTAACAGATTTCTGGGCAGCTAGCGATGCCAGTGCAACAGGCTGCTTATTGATTCGCTTCCCTCCGCCCCCTTCCTGACCAAAATACGAAATCAACATTCTTACGCACGCCGTCCGTCAGCGTGAACGGATTCCGATCTGATGAAACGTCGCCGTAAAAAAAAAAAAATGAATGCGTCGTTGTGCGCACGTGGCCGCTCTCCAAGAAACGGGACGCGGGCGGGCCGTACCATGATGGCGGATAGCGCGGAGACCGAGCCCAGGCAGGTGATGCCGGTGGTGAAGCTGGGGTCCAGCATGTAGGGGATCATCCCTCCGATGCTGCCGGCCATCAGAGAGGCGTTGAGGGCGTGGCGGGCGGGGAGAATCAGAGGGGCGCTGTTCAGCATACCTGTGGGATGGAGAGAAGAGGATGGGGAAATGTCATCACTTAACCCAATGAAATACAGCTTGTTTTTTTGAGGGCCCCTACTGATAATTAATTCATTGACATTGGCATAAAGTGCTATCAATGAGTCATGAACATACACATTCATTTAGACTGAGCCCAGACTGAAAATCCGCCATTAATATTTCATCTAGGGCTGGCAATAATGAATCATTTTAATCTTTTTTTTTTTTTTTTTTTTAAATCAAGAATCTTGCCAATCTTGCGGTATTTGCTGAGGCTACCATCCAATTTAAAGAGGCAACTGTGTTGACGTCTTGAAAGAAGTGAGACACGAGCGGATTTGACGACTTGGCAGCAACCAGAAGATGGTGCAAATATTTCAGACCTAATTAGCTTACTCCATAAACACAAACCATAAATGTAAACTTACATCAACAGAAAAAGTTTGGTTCAAGGCATTTAAACTTGAGAGGGGCAATGTTTGCTATTGCAATTTTGTATATTGCAGGGGTCAGCAAGCTTTACTGTCAAAAGAGCCATTTTAAGGCCAAATAAATAAATAAAAATCTGTCTTGAGTTGCAAAACTTTTGAACATTGTGATGAACAAAACAATGCGTGAGTGTTTGTCTAATGTGCTGAGGGGCCAAGAGCTAATTAGAGCTGCAACAGAACACAAACATATGCAGCATCCAATACTTTGACATTCATTTTCTTCAACTTTACGTCTTCGTTTTTGGATTTTTTTTTTTTCTTTGTAGTTTTCCATACATTTTTAGACCTTTCTGCCCTTCCAATTTGTTTTATTATTATTATTTATTTATTTTATTTATTTATTTATTTAGACTTTTTTTCTGACTTTTTTGCTATCAATTTTGTGGCATTTTTGAGACATTTTATGGTAATTTTCATCATTTCTTCTTTTTTCTCTGACATTTTTTTGGGACATTTCATGGCAAACATTTTATGCTAATTTTCTGCTTTTCTCCCTTTTTGGACATTTTATGGTCAAATTTTTGGACATCTTTAGGTATTTTTTTTCCAAGTTATTTATTTTATTTATTATTATTATTTTTATTATTATTATTAATATTATTATTATTTATTTTTATTTATTTATTTATTTAAATGTTTCTATAAGACTCTTAATAACACATTAAAGTATTTGAGCCTAGCATTTAAGTTTTAAAAAATGTCCTCTGTTGTGGACACATCATAGCTTAAAAAATAAAAACTTTTTTTGTTTTTCAAAAATTTCTTTTGCAATATTCCAGTTACTTCACAAAGATTGGGGAATATCAAAATAAACATTATTGGACAATGTATATGTTTTTTTTAGTTAGTCAGGAGGATATCTAAGTATGAACTTTTCGAACCTTGCAGTTTGCCATAAGCCACCAAAGAGCCGCTGAAAGTGACCCCGCCGATGAAGGTGCCCAGGTAGGCCACAATCTTGGTGAGATTGGCCGCCGGGTCCGTGGCGAAGTGAGGGTACTCCACCATGTACTCGGCCACGCAGGTCAGCACGGCCGCCAAACCCACCAGGCTGTGGAAGGCAGCCACCAGCTGGGGCAAATCGGTGATCTGGATTCTCTTAGCGATGGTCAGACCTGCAGAGGAGAAAAGCAATGGATTAAAAACACGCGTGCGAGGACATGCAAATCTCATGAACACGAACAAAGAGCTTCTTGGAAACGGGCCGATCGGAAGAACTGTGTGTTTTTGATGGCCTACTTGGCGACTTTCTATGTTTATGTGCAGATGACGCGGACTGTTTAGTCTGGACCTCGACGTTGTTACTGGAACAATTAGCATGCAAATGAAATGATCAAACTCTGTAACGTAAGTGAGAGATGGTGACTAATGCCCATTCTGACAAGATGCACACACCACCTCCCGGAGTCTGGCAACGAATGAAGCGCGTTCTGTTGTTCTATGTTCCGTTTGATGCACACATCACAAAGCTCATCCGCACGCCACACACCTTCTCCTTAACTCTTTTACTGTCACACAAGGGGAAAAAAAAACAAAAAACGGTACCAGCCGATTTTGAGCATTTTAACTCATCTTTCAAGGCAAACAGAATATTGTGTGCTTTTACTGAATATACAATATGGGCACCAAATGAAAGACCCTTGAAAACGTTTGATTTCAATCTGATTTCAACAGATTCCGGCATGTTTCATCGTAATTCCGTACACCGGCAGCCCATTGAAAGAGATACAATGCTGCCATCTGCTGGCCATAGTTAGTGGGTGTTTTTGATTTCACAACTCCATTGACCAGCAGCGCTGCACTTGGACGTTGCACTTCCCATTGATTTAAAAAAACAAAAAAAAACAAAAAAAAAAACGTAGTTGACGACATTTAACGTTTATGGCAGCATACATCATGATTTTACTCATCTTTATTAAACGTTTTTGGCAGTCAAAGAGTTAATCTATCCAAGCCAACAACGCGCGCACGCAGCAAACGCACAACCAAACAAATTCAGACTCACCGGCGGTGCCGCCGACGGCCATGGCGGCGCTCATCTGCGCCAGGAGCTCGGGACTCGGCTTGAGTGCGCCCAGGGTGGCGGCGATGCCCCCGGCGACTCCCATCATACCCAAGACGTTACCCAGGCGGGCCGTGGACTGGTTGGAGAGGCCAGCCAGGGCGCCGACGCAGCACATTCCGGAGCCCAAGTACATCATCTGGTTAGAGGAGGGAATACATAATGCTTTAAAAAAAAAAAATGGATAGTTCTGTTCAACATCTGGACAAACAAAGACAACATAAAAAGGATGATTACCCAACATTTACGTGCCAGTGCACTACTTTGAAGGACTGATACAGGCACATTTCACAGATGAAAATTCCCCACCTGCTCAATGTTATACCCCGACTGCAGCGCTGCAGCGTATCCGCCCACGAACACACCAGCCGGAAGCAGATAGAGGTAGTTATGCTCCGGGGGATCGGTGGGACGCTTGAACATGTCCAACATCTTCTGAGTCACCAGGAAACCACCTTAGCCAGACAGAATATAAGGTTAAGCGGGGTACACACGTAATAATTGGACCTAATTTGCACAATTTTCATTTTACGATCAAAGTGAGGGAGGCCACATTATCACGTCTTTAATTAAAAGAACATCATTTTGACCGATTACGGGGAGTCCTCGAGTTACGTCGTAGTTCATACGCTAGCGAGTAACCCGAATTTCGACTTAAGTCAAATTTCCCCGTTAACCCGTTCACTTCCAGCCATGTTCCCTGAAGCAATCCCCTTCGCTCCCGGTTGTTTGACTGGATTTTGACTGATTCTGCAAAGTCCAAAGAATATTATGTTCTATTGCTTTAAAAACATGGAACCTACCAAAAAAATTATTATCGGGGAAAAAAAAGAAAAAGTATTTTTGTATCTGTTTCAGTTTTGAAGCAATTGGCATTTGCTAAATTTCCTCATTGTTCACAAACCTGTTAAATAAAATTTAATAAAAATTAATAATTAAACAATGCAAATTTTTAAGTTGTCAGAAAAAGAGAGGCGAAGGGTGGATTATTAAAAAAATAAATAAATAAAAATTAAAAAAAGACAAAAGTGACAATAAAATGTCGAAAAAAGGGGTAAAAAGAGGTAAAGAAGAACATTTGCATAAAATGTTCATCAAATTGCCAAAAAATGTCAGAGAATTGCACAAAAAAAAAGAAAAGCAAACATTCAAAAAGTAACCATAAAATGTCCAAAAAGAAAAGAAGAAAACCGAAAAATTGCCATAAAATGTCCACAAAATTGATAGCAAAAAAGGCACAAAAAAAAGCCACAAAATGTAAAAAAAAAAAAAAAAAAAAAAAAAAAAAAGGACAGAGAGAGAGAGGCAGACAATTACCATATGTCCATAGCATTGCCAAAAAAAAAAAATCACAAATTTGCCAGAAATACAGAAAAATGCATCAAAAAAGGTGTATGAAAAATTAAAAAAAAAAAAATAAATCCAAAAGAAGATGATGTAAGGTTCAAGAAAATGAATCTCAAAAGTACTGTAAATTTTTGTTCTGTTGCAGCTCTAATTATCTTTTGGCCCCTCAATACATTAGACATAACACACTTTTTCCTTCATCACAATGCTCAAGAAAGATTTAGTTTTTTTAATTTGGCCTAAAATGGCTCTTTTGATAATAAAGGTTGCCGACCCCTGGCCTGCGGGAACACAATTTAAAAGAAGTGCAGGCAAAGTGAGGAACAAGATTGCTCCATGTGTCCACATGCAATTTACAGGGAAAATTGAAAATAAGCCACAGCTCATGCCTGGAGAAAAACCCCAGAAATATTAGTGATGAGTATTGTAATGATGCCAGCAACAATTTGTCTTTAGAATGGGAAATTGATGAAAAGCAATAGCAAAAGTGTGCATGAGCGCGTGCTGTCCACGCCATAGCCAGGTCAGAGCAGGTGGGTATGCAAGGGGGCTGTACAGCTGGGATTCTTATAGCACAATCGATATAAAACCTGTGAATCACCCAACTATGCTGATGTTTTATTGCTGTAACTGGCGGCGATGATGCATGCGGGAAGGGACTCACCGGCAATGTTGACTGAGGAGATGAAGGCGGCGAGCACGGCCAGTGTCTCGGCAGTGCTTGTTGGGGTGTAGCCGCCTCCCATTAGGGCCAGACCACCCACGGCCGTGAGACCTGAACACGGCAGATATTTGCAAGATTAGGCCAGTTATTCTTGAATAAAGACATGACTTTCTAAAACTTGGGTGGAGTATTTACACAACAGCAGAACACCAGTCATAATCCGCACACATACAGTATAGACGATTGATATTTCCGCTCTTCAATTTGGAGATTACAGAACATTTGTGCCTCTGGCTCAGGAAGCTTCGATAACATCAGCCCATTAATGACTTACAGGCACTAAAATCTGCATTCAAACGGACTTCTGCAGGTACTTGCTTCAAAATTCGGGTCCACAACTTCTGTTTTATTGTGATACTTCCTGAGTGAAACTGCTATATACATTTACTGTATAAAAATTAGAACCATCTAGTATGTCTACTTTCAGGGGCTCAATCGTATTTGAAGATTTTGCAACTTTTCTCTGCATACAAGACATGATATATGCTCAAAAAAAAAAAAAAAAAAAAAAAAAAAAAAATCCATCTCCTGTATTTCCTGAATTGGCTGTTCTTGTCAACCTCTCTATTTATGGCAGGTCTTAAAAAGTACATGACTGGGACTGGATGACAGGATATCATTTCCACCACTTGGGGGGGGGGGGGGGGGGGGTTGGGGGATGAGCACTAAACAACAGCAACCTTTGGTGCTCATTTGGGAACCACACCAAAGTTTTTTTGTGCACACCTGATAATGATACAGTATAATATAGTAACATTGAATACTCTAATCAGATTAAGTTTCAGATTATTTCATTCACAGCCATTTTCACTGTTTTGCTGGATTATGACACAGAATATTGCGTATTATTGCTATAAAAACATGGAATCTACCAAAGGAAAGATTAGAATCCCTTCTTTCATCAGGAAAAAAAAAAGTATATTAAAATCTGTTTCCATTTTCCAGCAATTAGCATTAAAATATAGCTAAGTTTCATCATTATTCACAAATCTTCTTAGAATTGTGAGGAAACAACTTGTTTTCATCATATCCCTGGTTGATATCTTATACTCTGCTGCCACCTGCTGGCCGATTTTGTAATTACTACCTTTGCTTCACCCGTTCTCAGAAGTTGAGAGGCTGCATCAAAGCCTTCTGTATGTTCTAACATAAAAATAAATAAATAAATAAATAAATAAAAACATAAAAAAAACGTATAAATACCTCTTTGGGAAATTTAAAACAATTAATATAGAACATATTTATACGCTTTTGGGCGCAAATGAGTTAATAAGAAGCCTCTTTGGAAAGTGCATGACCAATTTCATGCACAGATCTAGAAAAATGTCTCAACGAACCAGCTCAAAATTCCCCAGTCTGCAAGTTATTGTGTGCATTTATGATGCCTGGAACAACAACACATTCTGGAGGCCTTTTCCTGTAACTGCAGACGGTCTGCAGTGACTCAGCGCCATGCCAAACGCAGCGGGAAAACCAACAGGCGGGAGGCAGAGCAAAAGGCGAGAGTTGACGAGAACCTTTAGCCGCTGACTCCAAATAACAACACGAGTTACACCCCCAGATAATCGAGGTTATGTCGTGGTTGACATGGTGCAGTTACGTGGATTTTTAGCGCTGGCAGTTACTTTCCCATTAAAATCTGTGGGGATAATCTCAACAGGGTCTTGTTTAGTTTGCTCACTAAAGATATCTTTACTTCCTTTTTAAAAATACTACTATTTAAATGTTTGCGTATAATACGGTTAATTTCACAAAGAACCAAAGGGAGAAAAGTCCCTGCGGAGCACATAAGACGAGCAAAAGATGTAAACATAAAAGCGGCACAGGCCTCGTGGCCCATAAAACTTTGAAAGGACGCGAGAAGTGTCCAGCGTTCATTCCCGCCGAGGCTCCGCGACCTCACTCTGATGTCTGGGTAAAGTGGCGTGCGTGCGTGCGTGCGTGTGCGACTAAATGAGCAAGAGACCACCCTGACCCCCCACCCCCCCCCACCGCACCCCCCAAAAGATCACCGCTGGTGTGTTACTTCCTACCTCAGCGTGGGTCGCCGGGGTGATCAAAGCGGCAAGAACACACACATGCACTTACCTCCCCCGACCTTTGGACCCCGTTGCGTTAAGCAGCAGTCAGCAACGGGAAGACAATCTTTTAAGGTTTTACTTTCGACTATTTTTTATTTTTATTTTTTTGTCTTTTAGATGACTAGAAATTGCACATTGATGCTCAGAAGTGCGTAGAAGACACGATAAGGACAATTGCATTGGACGTTCAAAGCAACAGCATGGGATCACGACCCCAAAATTTTATTTTGATATTTGTTCTAAAATGTTGATTAAAATTTTGTTTCAAGTTTTTAGTACTCTCGTTAAATAACATAAAAGTGGGCAAATTTGTTTACCTACTACAAATGTGGTTTTGTATCTTTTGTAACATTGATATAGTCATTTTATAGCCATTCATAAAGTTTAATGACCATACAAGTGGAAATGTGTGTAAAACAATCGATTTCTGTTGAGTCTTTTTTCCCCCTTGCCACTAGGTGACGTTAGTGTTTCATGTTGGACGGTGGTGAAAGGAATAATACATTATTCGTTTCAAATTAAGAGCAAAATTTACTTAACTTACTTTAAATTTTTGCATTTTTTTCCCTGATTCTTGTTTAATGGTATATTAACCAGTGATTGGTGTTTATTTCGTACTTCACAATCGTATAGTGATTAAAAAAATAAAAGGGGGATTAATGTACTATGTTACGGATTTGATTATTGTTTTCCAAAGTAAAAACAGATGTTTGCAAATGTCTTATTTTGATTAAACACAGAAGATAATAAAGTCTTCTTTCAACAAGAACTACAGAAATCAGTGAACAATTACTGCTGAAATCAGAGGATTTTGAGTTTTTTTTTTTAATTATTAAAAAATGGCTCAAAAAGAAATAAATTGATTAAATTGATTACCTTTGACAGTTCTTACCATACATATTGCGTACATAAAACTGACCGATCCTGCGCAAAAACTAACCTGAGATGGCGTTGGTCACCGACATGAGCGGCGAGTGGAGCGCGGGGGTGACGCCCCACACCGTGTGGTACCCCACGATGCCGGCCAAGCCGAAGGTGGTGACGATCTGCGTGAAGGCGGCGTTGGGAGCCGCCAGACCCAAACCCAACAGTGTGGTGAAGCCTGAGACGGAGGAGGGAACATTTAAAATGGCATTATAAAACCAGACTTAAGTGCAATTTTGTGGAGAAATTGCGTTGGAATGCTGAAAGCGGAATGCTAACATTTTGAATGCATGTGGAATGCTTATGAACTAAATTAAGAGATAAATTATGAAATTATGACCTCTTGGTTACTGGACAACTATGCCACCGAGCAGTATTAGACACCTGGTAATGATGATCAGTTATATGTATGGAAGTGGCCGTGGAAAGCGATATTTAGAAAAGGTTCAATGTCTTTCCCATTGAAAATGAATGGGGAAAAAAAAAGTTTATATAAAACATTTGAAATTGCGCAAATACTGTAAGTAATGTGGAATCAGACAATATATACCTCGCGAGGTGTGACTTTTTTTAAGCTAGTTGAAATTTGAACAGTGTAAATTGGAAGTATTATGTGGGAGTTGTTAGGCGGCAAATAAAGTGTGGAGAATAAAAATCACAATAACATATGAATGACACAGTGAAAGGTATATAAAATACTTGGCATGATTGTTTGTAAATTAATCTGCCAATTGACAATTTTAGATCCATTTTAACCTTAAACAGATGAAGAATTGTTACAGCCCAATCCCACTAATGAAGTAAAGAGTTTTTAAGTAGATTTCCCACGTTGGCAAATGCACGTTTTCCTCATTTCCTGTTGGCATGTGGGAAACTCTCAAGACTCCCAATGCCCCCCCCCCCCCTCAACGGCACGGAAGTTTATTATCCTAAATGACTCAATTACACGACCACTCTAATGAGCATGTAAGCAGCAACTGGCGAGGAGCGCCTAACGACGGTGGCAGTAAACAACGTGTGATGTGAAATTAAGTACATGTGGAGCGCTTGCACCGCGGGGAGCCGTGGCAGCGGTGTCGCTTCAAACAAAACACTCGGCGCGACGCCACTTTTAGACTGCGCGTTTCCTGACACTAAGAGGGTGCCCGTTTTTTTTTGTTTTTTTTTGTAAGCGTGCGAGCGCTCACTTTAATCTGGCTGTGACACTTGGCACCTCCCGCGCACATTCCAGCGCTAACCTAAAAGAGTTGATGATTAACCTCCACCTGGTCGCAGACCCCGACCTCCCGAAAGCTGACCCGTGAGTCCAATGAGGACAATTAAAAGGCAAAATGAAGCCCATCGCCTTCCCTCACACGTGAGTGACACATCCAGTTTACTGACCTCCAGTGTACACGCCGGCAGACGTGAGCGTTGCCCTGAAGGGAGAGATTTGGGACGACTTCTCCGCCTCCAGCTCCTTGATAGACTTGGGCTTCGGCGGAGCGGCGGTGGGCATGTTGTTGGGCGGAGGTGCCGGGAAGATGATTTTTCCATTCTGAAAATACAAATAAACGACAAAAAAGTAAGAAAAAACAGAAAGGTGAAAAAAAGAAAACAAAGCCAGGGTAGGAATGAGGTTAATTATTGATCAAAGATATTTATTAACTCATTTGATCCCAATAACGTATAAATATGTTTTTGTTTGTTTTTTGTTCTAAGTGTCCCAAAGACGTATTTATACGTTTTTTTTGGGGGGGGGGGGTTATGCTAGAGCATACAGAAGGCTTTGATGCAGCGGCTCTGCAAAGAACGGTTGCAGAAATGGTAGTTATTACACAAACGGCCAGCAGGTGGCAGCAGAGCAAAGGAGGTCAACCAGGGCCATCTAGAAAAAAAAGCTAAACTAGAGCTGCGAGCAGCTATAAAGGGCCCTCGCAACCCGGGCCACGTTGGGGTATTTGCACGTCGGGGTACTGGCATGCTGGGGTACTGTCAAATAGGAAACCATCTAAATTTTAAACGTTTTTGCCATGCTTTGTGTTTGTAAAGTTTCATGGAAAGGCCAAAAATGATGCACAATTAACAAAATAAAATCAAAATGGATTGGCACATGGCTATATAGAATACTTTTTGAATATATTAGGCATGCCTGCCAATATTCACACATCTAGCTGAATCATATAATCGGAAAGACTTCATAAAAATGTCTAGAGGGCGCTATTGAAGCATTTATTGCAAATTTAATAAGAAATCTCTAAAATATTCATGCTTATGACAAGCCTGATGTGTGTGTAAAGTTTCATGAGTTTTTGCACATGTTTAGACCAAAAAAAAAAGCAGCATTTTACTTGGCAAACAATGCATCGCCATGAAACGGTGTGGGACAAAATAAATAACTTTCGATAACTTTGTATCTTAAACATCTTAAGATGAAGCACACCAAGTTTGAAGACAGTCGGATAAATTTTGTAGGAGGAATTCGTTAAAATATGACCCCTAAAAAAGGCCACAAAAAATGGCTACAAATCCCAACGTAAATCAAAATGGCGGACTTCCTGTTTGTTTTGGAAGATGGTTCCAAGAGACTATTTTGTACATCGTGGGCTCTTATGTATGCCTCTAAATTATCATAGCGCTAGGTGAAACGTACAACCGGGAATGCTTCGTTAAAGAGGAGTTTTTTACCTCAAAATGTGATGACCGGCCCTTACGGGACTTCCTGTTGGGTTTAGCACATGGCACCAATAGACTTTTTTGTACATTGTGGGCTGTTAAATTTGTCTCCAAATTTTCGTAGCTCGAGCTGCTTCGTATAACTGTGAATGCTTCATTAAGAGGGAATTTTTTCCTTTGCAAACTGTGCATGCCACGGCAATAGCGTGCGACGAAATAAAAAGCTTTCAATAACTTTTCATCTTCAACATTTTAAGATGAATCACAACAAGTTTGGAGATGATCGGATAAACTCTGTAGGAGGAGTTCGTTAAAATAAGACCCCTATGAAATGGCCCAAAAAATGGCAACACGTTCCAAAGTAAATCAAAATGGCGGACTTCCTGTTCGGTTTAGCATATGGTTCAAAAAGAGTTTTTTGTACCTTGAGGGCTGTTACATATGTCTTCAAATGTTGGTAACTCTAGGTGAAATGTACAGCCGGGAATGCTTCATTAAATAAGAATTTTGAAACACAAAATTTGATGCCTCGCCTCTGGCGGACTTCCTGTTAGGTTTAGCATATGGTTCAAAAAGAGTTTTTTGTAGATCATAGTCTGTTACATATGTGTACCAATTTTCGTGGCTCTCAATTAAACGTACCACGGCAATGCTTTGTTAAGTAAGAATTTTGAAACTGTAAATTTGATGCCCCGCCACCGTCATATAGTATGTCAAAAACTTTAGATTTTTTACCATGATGTTGTCCCAGGTGTTGAGATGGTACAGCCCAAGTTTGAAGTCAATCGGGTTAACCGTGTAGGAGAAGCGGGCAAAAGTATGACCCCTGTAAATGTGCAAAAATGGGCCAAAATTGGACATTCAAATACTCATACCTCACTTCCTGTCTATTTTAGGGTACACATATCAAAGAGGTTTTTGTTCATCTGGATGTGCTACAGGTGCCACACAATTTTCGTAGCCATAGGACAATCGTAGCGGGACAGGGATCCGTTAAACCTATGTAGGTGGCGCTACAGAGCCATTTTTCATGTATCATGTATGGCGACTTTAAAATATCAAATTTTTCGCCAGGCCCGATCTCCGTGTAAAGTTTGGTGAGTTTTCGTTCATGTTTAGTGCCTCAAAAATGTGGTTGTTTGCGGAAAAGAATAATAACAAAGAAAAAGAAGAAGAATAATAATAATAAGAATTCCTTCAGGAACAATAGGGACCTCGCAGCGGTCGCTGCTCGGGCCCTAATTACTTAGAATTTTAAATAGATTTGTGAAAACTGGTGAAACTTAGCTCTCTTCGAATGCTAATTGCTGCAAAACGGAAACAGATAGAAACATACTTTTTTTCCTGATGAAAGAAGAGACTTTAATCTTTCTTTTGATAGGTTCCATGCTTTTATAGCAATAGAACACAATATTCTGTGGGCCTTGCAAAATCAGTCAAAATTCAGTAAAAACAGCCGGGAGCGAACGGGATTGCTTCTGTGAAAATGGCTGGGAGTGAATGAGTTAAGCTATGACTTGAAGTTTTACTTTCCTCTGAAGGCCGAATGACCTTAAATCTATGTAACATGAGACGAAAAACATCAAAGTAGGCAAACTAATGGTACGCATGGTACAATAAGTAATATCTGGTTTTTAACGCATCATTTATAAGATGTGCAACAAGTACAGTAAACTAATACAGATAAAATAGTGTACTACAGATCATTTGTTTACTGGAAACAAATGAATAGACTCGGGCCCAAAACTGATTAAAGCGCAAAAAGCTTCCCAACAATATGATGAGGATGGATGACAAAGTGCAGTTGGAAAAAAAAAGATAAGATATGCATCATCTCTGCCATCACTGGTAATGAAGCAGAGGTCACGCGTTAGTTCAAAGGTAACTTACACTACCTGGCCACAACATTAGGAACACATTCTAATGTGATCCAATATGAGTGCTGCCTTTCTACCTGGACAAGTATAATAACTCTTGTTTGATTGACACTGTCATAGTAACAGTATTAAGCTAAAACTAGGAAAAATAAATAACTACATAAAAATATAATCAGATAAAGACACAAAATTATAAACAACTGTAGTTATTTGAGGTCATAGCCGTTTTTGGCTATAGGCGAAGTAGGCGGCTGCCTAGGGCCCCCCCCCCCAGCCACCAGGGCGTCCCCAAGCTCTATGTGTAGTCTTACCTGAGGATGATTAGAATGTCCTGTCTAAGGGCCCCAAACACAATCTTTCATAGGGCCCTCATGAAGCTAGAAACGGCCCTGTTTGAGCTTAAGCTGTCTGGGAATCATTAACTGTAACATGTTACGAGGGTGACACCTAGTGACCATGAGAGGAAATCTCAATCACCCTTGGCACAAAAATAATTAATGAAAAAAAAAATAATAATTATTAAAAAAAAAAAAAAAAAAAAGACATATACTGCAATAATAATGATCATTTTACTCAAGGCCTGCTAAGTTAAGTTGAAATAAAACACAATTCTGTTTTTGTTTTTTTAAGTTGTAACAGGTGGATTCACAGGTTTGCGCATTCTGCCATTTAGTGGAACAGCATTTAATTGTTCTGTTTGTCACTACACGGATGACACATTGATCAACAAAGATTAATTATTTGCAATAAATAATTAATATTTTTCTGTGTAAAGTGGAACCTTGAGTTATGAACTGAATTGGTTGCGTGAGCCTGTAACCTGAAATGTTCATAAATGTTTTTAAAGGAATATTTGACTCATTTAGACATTTTCAACAGTAAGAAAATAATATTTTGTTGTTTGGCAGTCAAACATTAATATTTTGTCTATAATAAATTTGATATTTTCATTATTTTTCATGTAGAATTAGTACCTTTAAAAACACATTTTGCAACTTGCTGTCGACTGAAAATGACATCACCAGGGCTCAGGTAACCAATCACAGCTCAGCTTGTGAATGTCACACATGACCAAACCAAGAAAATGGGTGAGCTGTGATTGGTTACCTGAGCCCTTGTGATGTCATTTTCAGTCGACAGCAAATTGCAAAATGTGTTTTTAAAGATACTAAATGTACGTGGAAAATAATGAAAGTATCTAATTAATTATAGACAAAATATTAACTATTTATTGCTATAATGGGCTAAATAAGTGAAGTATCCGTTTAAAAACTCATGCTGCCACTTGCTGTCGACTGAAAATGACATCACCAGGGCTCAGGTAACCAATCACAGCTCAGCTTGTGAATGTCACATGACCAAACCAAGAAAATGGGCCAGCTGTGATTGGTTACCTGAGCCCTTGTGATGTCATTTTCAGTCGACAGCAAATTGCAAAATGTGTTTTTAAAGATACTAAATGTACGTGGAAAAAAATGAAAGTATCTAATTAATTATAGACAAAATATTGACTATTTATTGCTATAATGGGCTAAATAAGTGAAGTATCCGTTTAAAAACTCATGCTGCCACTTGCTGTCGACTGAAGATGACATCACCAATGCAAGGTAAACAGGTAATGACCAATCATGGCTCAGTTTGCTGACCAAACACGGAAAACAAGTGAGCCCCGACGGTTCCTCAGTACAGGTGACGTCATCTTCCATTTAATAGCAAGCGGAAAAATGTGTTTGTATGACATTATTGTGGTAAATTCTAAACGTATGCGTGCATATTCACATATCATACCTGCATGACAATAGAGCCTCTGACAACGTGGTCCATGGTCCCAAAATCAAACACGTCCTTCACATCAAGGTAAAAGTTCTCCTTGTCCGGACTGATGGCCCGCACCAGCTTTGTGATGTTGTTGGAGTACAACGTGCTCGACTGCGTGGGCAAGCGGCTGGGCAGGTCCGTGTACCCAATGTGGGTTACACCCTACGAAAACAAGAGCGACCGCACTTTAAGGAGACATTTTCCAGCTAATTAGTGACGACTGAGCGTCTCTCGGGGCGCACGCACGTTGTGGACGGACAGCTCCCCGGGCACCGTGGTCTCGATGTTGCCTCCGGCCTCGGCAGCCAGGTCCACCACCACCGATCCGTCCTTCATGCTCTCGATCATTGGCTTGGTGATAAGGATGGGGGCCCGCTTACCTGAACATATTTGGGGTCACGTCATGATTATGAAGTGAGGTAAAATATGCTATACCGGTATAAGACATTTTGTGTACAGACCGGGAATAAGCGCGGTGCTGATGATGATGTCCACTTCCTGGCACTGTTTGGCAAACAGCTTCATCTCGGCCTCAATGAACTCTTTTGACATCACTTTGGCGTAGCCTCCTTGGCCCTCTCCAGACTCCTTGAAGTCCACCTCCAGCGGCTCGGCACCCAAAGACTTGAACTGGTCCAAAGCGTCGGCCCTGTGGGAGAAAATGATGGCCGTCAATCCCAACCTTGTCTTTTTTTGTGTGTGTGCATGTAAAGATATTTGAGACAAACAAACCTGGTGTCAAAGCCTCGAACTATGGCTCCCATGGCTCTGGCGCTGCCGGCGGCTGCTAATCCGGCCACTCCGCCTCCAATGATAAGCACCTAATCACATGCAAGATATTGAAGGAGAAGAAGAAGAAGAAGAGAAAAAAAAAAAACAGACGCTTTCTTAAAATAATCTAAGCCTAAGTATTTTTTCCAGATTTTTCAGGAAACAAAAAATGTAACCATTTGCATCATGAGATGATGATTTAGGCAAAAAAAATAAAAATATTGCAAAAAAAAGAAAAAAAGGACATAGGCAATTATTTTAACTCATTTGCTCTCAAAAACGGATAAATACGTTTTAGGTGTCCCAAAGACGTATTTATATGTTTTTTTTTGTTTTTTAATGCTAGAGCATACAGAAGGCTTTTATATAGCCTCTAAACTGCAAAGAAGCAGGTGGCAGCAGAGCAAAGGAGATCAACCAAGTCCATGTTGAAAAAAAAAAGCTCAATTACTCACAATTCTACATAGATTTGTGAAACTTGATTAAATGTAGCTATTTTGTAATGCTAATTGCTGCAAAACGAAAACAGATAGAAATTAACTTTTTTTCCTGCTGAAAGAAGAGACTTTAATCTTTTTTTTTGATAGCTTCCATGTTTTTATAGCAATAGAACACAATATTCTGCGGGCCTTGCAAAATCCGTCAAAATCCAACAAACAGCTGCGAGTGAACAGGATTGCTTCCGTGAAAATGGATGGGAGCGAATGAGTTAAACTGGTCTTTTACCTGGTTAAATCAAAACATGAAATAAAAGAGTAGCAATAACTACAACTATATGCTACACAGTACACACACCTTGGCGGGTGGCACCTTGCCAGCTGCAGTGATTTGTCCTGTGAAAAAGCGGCCAAAGCTGTTTGCAGCCAGCACGACAGCCTTGTACCTGAAGAAAAGGAGAATCAAATGCGATTTAATTTGGTCATTTAAGGGATACTTGACTAATTCGGCCATTTCAGCAATAAAAACGTAATATTTTTGTCCAGAATTAATTTGCTAACGTCAGTATTTGTCATGTACAATTATATGTATAGTGTGCTCAGGAAACAGGTAACAACCAATCATGGCTCAGTTTGCTGACTAAACCCAGACAACAGGTGAGCCATGATTGGTTGTTACTCAGCACAGGTGATGTCATCTTCAGTCCATAGCAAGTGGAACAATTTGTTTTTAAAGGTATTAATTGGTCATGAAAAATAATGGTTATCACATTCATTCTGGACAAAATATTAATTTTTTATTGCTGAAAATGGCTCAATGAGTCAAACATCACTTTAATATCAGAAGGCGGCCATTTTGCCACTTGCTGTCGAGTGAAAATGACATCACAGTTGCTCAGGTCTCAGGTAACACACAGCTCAGCTTCAGAAAACAGGTGAGCTGTGATTTGTCGTTGCCTGAGCCCCGAGCAACTGTGATGTCATCTTCACTCGACAGCAAGTGGCAAAATGGCCGCCCCCTTGATATTGATAAAATGGCTGATTTTGCAGCATAATAATATAATATTTCCTTAGACAGGTGACGTCATCTTCAGTTGACGGCAAGTGCAAAAATTAGTTTTTAAAGGGGGGAAAAAAAAGTAGTTTTTATTTTATTTTTATTTAAATATTTAATTATTAATTGTACATGAAAAACTTTTAACTTTTTACTGCTCAAAATGGCTCAATGAGTCAGGTATCCCTTTAAAAACACATTTTTCCACTTGCTGTCAGCTGAAGATGACATCATCTGTACTGAGGAAATGGGTAAGACCAATCACGGCTCACCTGTCATTTTCAGTCGACAGCAAGTGGCAAAATGGCCGCCCCCTTGATATTGATAAAATGGCTGATTTTGCAGCATAATAATATAATATTTCCTTAGACAGGTGACGTCATCTTCAGTTGACGGCAAGTGCAAAAATTAGTTTTTAAAGGGGGAAAAAAAAAAAGTAGTTTTTATTTTATTTTTATTTAAATATTTAATTATTAATTGTACATGAAAAACTTTTAACTTTTTACTGCTCAAAATGGCTCAATGAGTCAGGTATCCCTTTAAAAACACATTTTTCCACTTGCTGTCAGCTGAAGATGACATCATCTGTACTGAGGAAATGGGTAAGACCAATCACGGCTCACCTGTCATTTTCAGTCGACAGCAAGTGGCAAAATGGCCGCCCCCTTGATATTGATAAAATGGCTGATTTTGCAGCATAATAATATAATATTTCCTTAGACAGGTGACGTCATCTTCAGTCGACAGCAAGTGGCAAAATTTGTTTTGAAAAGTTATTAGTTATTGTTTAGTAAAAATAATGACGCTATTACATTAATTATAGACAAAATCTATTTTTACTCAATGAGTCAAGTATCCCTTTAAAGAACCCAAGTAAATCGAGCACAAATTCTTGACTGCGTAACTGCTGTTGAAGGTATCGTGCACCCACCCTGCAATGTTGGCCATGGAGCTGAGGGCGTCATAACCCTGCGCGATAGTGACTCGGGGCACCTGGTCCATAGCCAGGACGGTGGCTTTCTTCTGAGACAGCATGTCCATCAGCTCGGGGTTCTGAGCCGGGTAGATGAAGCTGATTAACGTGGCCGCATCCTTCATCAGCTCCACCTCGTGCATGCCCAAGTCGGGGTTGAAAACAGGAGCGCGCACCTGGAAGCACAATGTTTCTTGCTGTAAATTGTAAATTTGGATGGCGAGCTGCACAGCGTTTTTCCCTGAATTTTTTTGTTTGAATGTCAAGAGACTGACTCCAAAATAAAAGTTGACAACGCAGGGCCTACCTTGACCAACACATCCGATGCAAAAACATCTTTAAGGGCTTTAATTGTCGCACCGGCTTGGGCGTACTGCTCATCCTGGAACTTTGAGGACTCTCCCGCGCCAGTCTCCACGACAACGTTGAAGCCCTGCTTGATAAGCGCCTGCACGCCAGCAGGGGACAGCGCCACGCGCCGCTCATTTTGGAAAATTTCTTTCGGGACGCCGACTGTGAGCTGCTTGTATGGAATTCCTGGAGAGGCGAAAGATGCAGACGATAAAGGCATAAATGAAATCAGCAACAGTTTTTTTTATGTCTGCACGTGATATTAAAACTGCCACAATGTCGTCGTCGTCATGCTCACAATATTTAAAAGGAACACATCTGTTTAAAAAAAAAAAAAAAAAAAAAAGTCAGGTTGATTTCCATTTGTGCAGTTCTAGCACCCTCTTGTGGCTAGTTTATTAGTGCAATTTAATTTTCATTAGGATATTTTGGCCTTCTATGTTTAAAATCTATGCTAATTGTCAGATGAAGGGGAACCTAATTTGCTTGTGAAGCGATCAATGTGTGCTTGCATTAGCAAGGAAGTGCCTCAATATTGTTATTAGAGATTGTAAGTGGTTTATATGCATTGCTGTTATGTACAAAAGCACAACATTGTGCTTTTTTTAAGTATGAGTTTGCAGCCATTTATTATCAAAGATTAGTAAATATTCAAATTATGCACATTCACATTTACATTGGTTGGCTAACAGATGAGTTGCAACAAAATGCTAGACGCATATTAGTGAAGTATTTGTATAGTTTGTATACAATTACTTACGATAACAAATACTGTACATAAAAAAGGCAGAAATATAAGAACCAAAATAAGAAACGGATACAATAAGGTAAAAAAAAAAAAAAAAGTTGGGGAAACGAGATACATATTTTATATTACATACTAGATATACAGACAGAATGTATTCAACCCTCGAGGGAAATTAGATTGTCACAGGAGAAGTTTAAATATATATACACTAAAAAAATAAAAACTAAAAAAATCAAGACACTGTGCTGGTTCCTATGGAAAATTCCACTGCGTCACTTTCCCCACAGTCTCTTCATCTGGTCATAAACACAAGCTGTCCTTGCTCCTGCAATGCTGACCTGTCCTCTACTACAGAAACACTAGAAACAAAAAAAAAAATGGTGGCTAGCTTTTCATGTAACATGTTTTACCTGCAAACAAAGCTACTGAGCATCCATAACAGCATTAGAGAAGTACTGAAAAGCCCTAACGTTTTTATAATAGGTGGCAAAAAATATTTTTTTTTCCCCAAATCCTTTAGCTAACTTTGCTAGCATATGTAAACATATTGATTATTTCCCATTAGCGTAAAATTACCACTATTCAACTTGGCCAAGAATGGCGGAAATACAATCAGATGGCTAAAATTATAACAAAAACCACCAGACAGTCATGAAAATGCTGTCAAAGGGTAATAAAAAATTAACCAAGGCCAGTTACCCAGAACCAACATGTCTGCTACAGGTGGAGCGGCTCCCATGTATATATGAGCAGTTCAACTTGTCACTAACAGCTAGTTTGCAAGTGGAATTTTGTTTACTTACAGTGTCTCAACTACAGGTGGACCAGAAATTCTACCATTTGGAGTGCTGGCTTGACAAACACCCGACCTCAAATATAAATCATCTTTCATACCCTCACGTAAAGACAGATGATGCTTTTGTGTGCCGTTCGACACTACCTGGACTGGCGCATCGTCCGAGGGCGTGATGGGTCCTGAAAAATCGTACGCAGGTCGTTTTGATAGTCGGGGCACTCTGTAGTTTTAAACAGGACGCCCCACTGAGGACGGGGGCCGAGCAGCCAGCCGCAATCACGCGCAGAAGGCTGGCCATGGTGCACGCGCACACAGCAGCAGGAGCTCAGCGGGGAAACGGCACTCCTCCTGGGGGGAGAAAGAAAAGCATCGTGGGTGGACCAGAAGATATTAAACAAGGTTTAGGAAAAGAAAAAAAAAAAAGGTTTCACTCAAGCCTCTACTAGAGATGTCACGGTGATGATTAAGACAACAGCATTAGTTCCTGGAATATTTTACTGTATTTTTTTTAGTAATTTATCTTTTAAATAGAAGGCGGTTACAAATAAACTTCTAAATCTGTCATTCTTTTTGGGTGTGTGTTCTGCCTGCATGTGTTGCTCCCACTAGCGTTAAAATATAAGTCGGTGAAGGGTTTATAATTACCGTGACATCTGTGCTAGTTCACTCATCCATGGTGTTACGCATTATGTGTTAATATTAAGCCAGTACACTTTCGTTAGACAGCCGGCGAAAACAAACATGGATAACATGAATCCTCAGCTCACACTAATTGGCAATTGTCATTTGGAAGCTTCGTGATGTCGTGCTAGCTCCACGAGGGGGAAATACAATTCATATCATCTTTGTGTTGTGTGTTTTCATGTGCTCCACATTTTGTAATAACTTTTTTTTTAGTCGGTTGGGAAAATGAAGCAACACTTAGCTCTACTCCTCCAGTTGTTATGCTTGTAAAATGTGTACTTTTTGGAGTGGTTCGACAAAAAGCATGTCACGGACATCTTAAAAACCTTTTGGAATTGTTTAAAATTGTCGGGGGGGATGACTTCATCCTTCTTCTGTGTTTATCATAATTTGTAGGGGTGTTAAAAAAAAATCGATTCGGCAATATATCGCGATACTACATCGCGCAATTCTCGAATCGATTCAATAGGCGGCTGAATCGATTTTTAAACTTCCATTTTTAATGGAAAAATATTCAACAAAACGTCTGACTTCGGGTTAGGATTCACACCTTGAGCATGGAAGAATGTTATATGAACCGAACATTAAGCCTTAATATTTTATTTTAATGCTGTTCAAACATGAAACAGATTACAACCTCTATAAGACTGAAATTTCAGATAAATAAATAATACATTTTCATACAAATCTTACACTCTACAAGCTTACTGATTAGTATTTTCTAAATTTGAATGGGAAAAAAAATCGCAACAATCGACTTAGAAATTCGTATCGGGATTAATCGGTATCGAATCGTGATACGAATCAAATCGTCAGGTACTAGGCAATTCACACCCCTAATAATTTGGGTCAATCATTTAAACACTGACTGAGTCAGAGTCCGCTTACAGTTTTCATGTCATAGAGATGAGTCTGACCTATGGATCAATATCAGAGCAGAACAGTTAACTCAGTGTGTTAAACGGCAATATGGTTTCAAATGGCACTGAAGGTAGTGTGGTTATTGTTTGATTAAACGGTGGCCGGGAGGTTGTATTAGATTGATGGATAGACAAACATTTTGGTAGGATAGACAGATAGACAGACTGACAATCTTGTTGACAGACAGAATTCAAAAGGACGGTCAGACTGATCAATTTCGGTCGGTTAAACTGCCAATCAGACTGCCCTTGCGTTGTCATAATTTTGAACGTCGTTACACAATAAATGAAACTACCACGTCATCAAAACGTCCAGCACTTCACTAGCTTGTCAAAGTTGCTTGTGCGGTGAATTTCACGCATGCATGAAAAGTGCTGGAGTCATATTCTTACAGCTCAGCGAACTGAAAGATGGTCGTTTTTTTTGTTTTTGTTTTTGGAGGCTACATATTCCATCCATCCATTTTCTTGACCGCTTATTTAGGCTACATATTACTTTCATTCAATGACTGCCAGCCGCCACATTGACAGTGTCATTCAGACGCCCTGAGGAATAAAAGCACGTCCGTTTCCATTAAAAAACGTTCACGATATCAGCCCTACGCGGACCACGGCGACATTAAGCCATTCATACTTTTGTATTATTTTCATTTTCTTGTGTCCTCTCTGGCCGGCATGGAGGAGGGAACTAGCTAGCAGGAGGTGTTAGCATGCTAGCCGCAAACAGAATGCACATCTGCCACGCTCACGTAGGCTACGCGTGAAATTGTGAGAAAAAATAAAATAAAATAAATTCAAAAACACGCACACGCTTCGGTGCACTGCGACACGAATGCACGTTGGAAAGCGATCAAAGAAAACGGAGATTGACGTCATACAAGTCCACTGACCTTTGCAGGGGACTCCGGTGTCTTTTTTTTTTTGTGTGTATGCGGCACGGCCGAACTTTGAGTCGACCCGGAAGATGTCAGCTGGAGCGGCCGGAATATTATTGGAGCGTTTGAGGATGGATGAACACTCGCTTGCTTAATTTTTTTTTTGCGAATGCCATTCCAATATATTAATTGACAAGGTAGACATTAATTGGTGTCTATAATCATATAACCGAACATAATCCATGTATGTATCATTTTAAAAACTGGAAGAAAACGCACCCCGTCCTATTCTCACCGTATACACGTCAATATACTTGCATATTTTCTCGAGAAAAACAAATCATCAACGAGGATAATTTTGAATTATATCCAATATCAATTATGGCTAAAAATGTAAATCTGAAAATGAATTCATCCGTGCTTCCACTTAGGGGCGCTGTTGTACCGTTTAAAGCCATCGATGGATGCAGAATGTGTTGCTCAAGTTTGAACAATTGTTGCATCTATTTTTTATTGTTTAATTTGGCAAAAGTTTTTTGAACCCTCGTTTCATTGTTTATATTTTTATTATGTTTTAAATAATTGTATGTATGGGACAGGCAATAACAAGCTTGGTGCTTCAATCTATACTTTTTTTTTTTGATTAATTGATTTGTTTGAAGGGATGAATGTTTTTCTTTTCTGTGTTGTGTATGGAGCCGAAATAAACCATTCATTTATCATTCATTCATTCATCTTGGGATACTTTAATTACTTCTGGTTAAGGTTTTTAGAATATTACTGAATTTAGTTTAAAAAAATATATTGAAAATATCTATTTTGAACAATTACTAAATTGTTTAGTTTTATTATTGTTTTGTTTGTTTGGTTTTTTTTACAATGGTAAACATGCAGTACAAATTTGTAACCTACTTTCTGGCTAACGTAAACCCTTTTAAAAAGAAAAAAGAAAACTTCATCAGTAGCTTGGTATTTATTCTACATTTTGCGTTGTAAAAGTTTACATTTAAAAGTGTACCAAGTGTTAGTGTGTTAGTTTCCCCCATACACTCATGGAGACTGGAGAGAGCTGCATGCAGGTCTTAGTAAATGTATTTGCCTTCATTATGTTGTTGTTGTTTTCAAAGTCTAATGTTTGCATTAATTTTTTCCCAGGTTAATACTGAAAGCGTGTGAAGTTGTGTAAACTTTCATATACAATTTGTCTGTGGCTGTTGACTTCCAACACAACTTGCAATCGGTGACATTTATGTTGACACAATATAAAGGTCACTGTGAGTACAGACGCTCTTCCCCGGCATTCATCTGGACTTGCTTATGCGGCTCAGAGGAATGTATTGTAACGCTGCCTGTTTCTTGTTTCAACATTTCATCCCGTTGCCATCTGCAATTGTTTGGCACAGTTATGTTTTTCCACACCATTCACTCTTACTCTTGCTTTTTCTGCATTCATAAGACGCAACCCCACAATGTTAAAATTAATGCTATTTAAAGATTTGATTAAAGGATATCAAAATGCAAATCACACATAAACTGTGTGCTTTATATGACCCATTTTCTCTTAAAGATTTTAACAAATTCTTGAGAAGTAGTCTTTAATTCTCAATCATCATCATCATATTTAATTTAGAGACAGTTCATTTCAAATTGATCACATTTAAACCAATTCTACACGTTGTCCTTCCTGCATTAAGTTTGCTTTGGAGACTACTGTATAGTATAAAATAGGGATAGACCGATAATCGGCCGGGGCCGATTATCGGCGCCGATATTTGGCATTTTGACAAATATCGGCATCGGCCATGTTTTGAATCTGAAGACCGATAAAGCTCACTGAGCAGGGGATACTTGCGAACGTAGCGAATTTGGGGTTTTCATCAGGATTTGTAAGATGTTCGCAGTCAGTTTTTATTTGTCGTAAACACATTTCGAACATATTCACACAATTTTTCACCGCGAAAATCTTTTTGAAACGTTTTTACGAACCCTAACAAAAACCCCAAATGAGCTACATTCACATGAATTTGTTACTCAGTGAGAAATTATATATAGTTTGAAAGAATTCCCCCCCCTCCCCATTTTACTGCAAATGAATATCGGCTCGAAATATCGGTTATCGGCCGACTTGACTACAAATAATCTGTATCGGTATCGGCCTTGAAAAAACCATATCGGTCTATCACTAGTATAAAAACTTTTTTGTAAGAAAAACTTTTTGGTGAGAAAAACGTTTTTTGTAAGGAAAACTGGTAACACTTTATAATAACTATCTTAACTAGTTAATAGACCATTAGTAAACTGTGTCATTAATAAACCGTTAGTTATTGAGCTCTAAATGACTAGTTAACTGTATATTAATCATTCACAAATATATTTTATAAATTAGTAATACATCCGTTAACAAGCTATTAGTAAATTACCTACTAATGACTTGTTAAGTATTACTTAATAGTTTGTATAGGTTATTGGGACATTCTAATAAGTTGCCACTATTCCTCATTTATTACTTTTTGGTATGAAAATTTTTTGTAAGAAAAACTTTCTAAAAAAACAAAAACAAAAAAAAAACAACTTGTAAGTAAAACTTTTTTGTAAGACAAACTTTTGTCAGAAAAAAAACTTTTTTGTAAGAAAAACTAAGAAAAATTATTGGGACATTCTAATTAGTTGCCACTATTCCTGATTTATTACGTGTTAGTAAATGTGGAAGAAAAACTTTTTTGTAAGAAAAACCTTTGTAAGAAAAAAAAAAACTTGTAAGAAAAACTTTTTTGTAAGAAAACCTTTTTTTTGTTTTTGTAAAAAAATAAAATAAAAAAAAAACTCGGAAAAACGTTTTTGGAAGAAAAGCTTTGTAAGAATTTTTTTTGTAAGAAAAAACTATAAGAAAAACTTATTTTTGGTAAGAAAAACTTTTTTGTAAGGAAAACTGGTAACACTTTATAATAACTATCTTAACTAGTTAATAGACCATTAGTAAACTGTGTCATTAATAAACCGTTAGTTATTGAGCTCTAAATGACTAGTTAACTGTATATTAATCATTCACAAATATATTTTATAAATTAGTAATACATCCGTTAACAAGCTATTAGTAAATTACTTACTAATGACTTGTTAAGTATTACTTAATAGTTTGTATAGGTTATTGGGACATTCTAATAAGTTGCCACTATTCCTCATTTATTACTTTTTGGTATGAAAATTTTTTGTAAGAAAAACTTTCTAAAAAAACAACAACTTGTAAGTAAAACTTTTTTGTAAGACAAACTTTTGTAAGAAAAAAAAAACTTGTAAGAAAAACTTTTTTGTAAGAAAAACTAAGAAAAATTATTGGGACATTCTAATTAGTTGCCACTATTCCTGATTTATTACGTGTTAGTAAATGTGGAAGAAAAACCTTTTTGGAAGAAAAACCTTTGTAAGAAAAAAAAAAACTTAAGAAAAACTTTTTTGTAAGAAAACCTGTTTTTTTGTTTTTGTAAAAAAAAAAATTAAAAAAAAATCGGAAAAACGTTTTTGTAAGAAAAGCTTTGTAAGAATTTTTTTTGTAAGAAAAAACTATAAGAAAAACTTCTTTTTGGTAAGAAAAACTTTTTTGTAAGGAAAACTGGTAACACTTTATAATAACGATCCATTATAACTAGTTAATAGACCATTAGTAAACTTTGTCATTACTAAACTGTTAGTTATTGGGTCATATGCTATGTCACAATGTTATTTATCCTCAATGTTGATGTGCTCGACCCTTTCCAACACACCCTCTTATGTATCGGGTTATTTATGACGGTGACTCCACCTGAACTAATGGCTCAGGTCAGAGGCCATGCAAGCTGTGCAAATGTCTATGGAGGGTATAAATATGAGCAAATATGGTGGTTAAAGTACCAATTTACACATCTAGAGACACGTTTTTTTGTACAATATTGCTCTTGCCCTCAATGAACATTTATTCTTTTACTGTAAATACGGCATCATTTCATTGTTTTAGTCCCATAGAGAGACCTCAACATCAGTATAATAATCATACATCCATCAATTGATTTTCTATACATCCTAGAAAAAGGATCATTTTTATAGTTTTTTTTTTTTTTTTTTTGTTGGTTTAAAACACTGCCTCTTTAAGTGTTTTTTTATTGTTATGTATTTTACTTGCAATCATATTTCAATGGATTGCTGCCGATGAGGCTATTATGCAACAATACAGTAATATCTTGTATGGTGCTTTAAAGTTAGTGTCTAATGTTATATAGTCAAGATTGTCTGTGTGTGGGGGTGCGTGCGTGCGTGCGTGTGTGTCAGGCACAAAAAGGCTTTGAAGAAAATTCCAGCCATGTTAACAAGCTTGGGCTATAATGCGAACCAGGAGTGTATATGCGGAGAAAGAGAGAGGAAGGTCTCAGTCTTCACTCTTCCCTGCAGACGTCAAGTCTTGTTTTGTACTTTTGCAATCGTATTCCCGAATTTTTGCCACCTTAATGAGGATTACTACGTTTGCATCTTATTACCTGGATTCATATCAATTTGACTTGTTTTAATGTGACGTTTCACAGCTTGTTCTCATCACGCTTTGAGCAAATTTTATTTTTAAGATTTTTTTTTTTATGAGCCAGCTGACCCAAGCAGTGAGGATGTTTTGCTGCTTTCGCACACACTGGCTTCTCGTTGCTGCAATGTGGAGTCTCGGTCAACCAAGCTCGTTGGCCGCAAGGCGGAAAGTCACTTTCGGCAAGTCCAAGAGTCAGCTGGACCCCAATGTGAAGGACTGGGGAGACTATTCGGACCTCCCCCCAGGAATGGAGCTGGGCCTGCGCCTGGATGGAGACAGACAACATGGACACGGCAACAGTCAGAGTGGCGGATCGTCGTTGAGTCTCGCTCCCGAGCTAGATTTTCTCTCTGATTTTGCAGGCAAGCAAAATGAATGAATCAATTGAAGTCGATCATTTTTGTTTTGCAACATTTGGTTGCCCGTTGCTCTATGTTATCCCTTATTACTTAGGCAGAATGTTTTATTTAACTCATTCGCTCCCAATAACGTGTAAATACGTTTTTTTATTTAATGTTTTAAATGTCCCAAAGACGTATTTATACGTTGTTGTTGTTTTTTTTTGTTTTTTTTTTATGCTAGAGCATACAGAAGGCTTTGATGCAGCCTCTCAACTGCAAAGAACGGTTGCAGAAATGGTAGTTATTACACAAACGGCCAGCAGGTGGCAGCAGAGCAAAGGAGATCAACCAGGGCCATCTAGAAAAAAAAAAGCTTATTTCACTTAGAATTTTAAATAGATTTGTGAAAACTGGTGAAAATTAGCTCTCCTCTAATGCTAATTGCTGCAAAACGGAAACAGATAGAAACATACTTTTTTTTGTTCCTGATGAAAGAAGAGACTTTAATCTTTCTTTTGGTAGGTTTATAGCAATTGAACACAATATTCTGTGGGCCTTGCAAAATCAGTCAAAATCCAGTAAAACAGCCGGGAGCGAACGGGACTGCTTCTGTGAAAATGGCTGGGAGCGAATGAGTTAATTGTTATTTTCGCCTGCAGGTAAAAAGCGATTGTGGGTCATAACAGCCCCGTCATACAATAACCACTACCTTCGTATGATGGAGAAACAGCTGGAAGACATGGATCAGGTCATTTACCCATAAAACAGCACTTTGTGCACTTTGTCATTCCGTCACGTGCTTACAAGCTTTTGGTGTCCTTCAGAAATCGCTAAACTGCCGTCTAGCTGAAAGAGACACTTTCATTGTCACCATCATCCAAAACGCGATGATGGAAGGGAGGATCCAGAAGACGACCGTACAAGGAGAGGCCGTCGTGGAGACGCTGGACCCTGACACTGTTAGCAAGCTGCTGCACTATCTTCAGCTCACCCAGGTCAACACTCATTTACCATAAATACAAATATTACTGCATAATGAGGAGATATGGCCACCAAAAACGTTTAATGACGATTAGTAAAATCGCAATGTATGCCGCCGTTTGCTGTTGTTTTTAATCAATGTGCAGCGTAACGTCTAAGTGCACTGCTGCCTGGTCAATGGGTTGTGGAATCAAAAACGCTCACTAACTATGGCCAGCAGATGGCAGCATTGTACCTCTTTTCAATGGGCTGCCGGTGTATGAAATTACAACAAAACATGACAAAATCTGATGAACGTTTTCAAGGATGACGTAAATGATCAAAGTCTTTGTCATATTAAAGTTTTTTTTTTTTTTTTTGATAAGGTGTGGCAGTAAAAGAGTTTAAAGAGAAAGCCAACCTTAAAAAATTCTTGACAATAAGTTATATGTGACCTCACTAGTCTAAACATGACATTCTGATTAATATTACATTTGTGGAATATGAATTACGCAGCAAAATCCAGCCATTTTTATCCACCGCAGGGAGCGGCCATTTTTTCCACTTGCTGTCGACTTAAGATGACATCACAGTACGTTGCTCAAGTCTCATGCAATGACCAATCACAGCTCACCTGTTTTCTGAAGCTGAGCTGTGATTGGTTGTTACTCGAGACCATTTCATTTTGACTCGACAGCGAGTGGCAATATGGCCACCTTCTGATATTGATAAAAACTGCTGGATTTCGCTGCTTAGCTCATATTTTACTAACGCAATACTGTATTAACCAAAATACCGTATAAGATGAATTAAAAAAAACATTTTGTACCTCTCCTTTTAATAGCTGTATGAAAAATTGATTGACATTTAAGTAAGAACCTTGGGAAAAGATAGGGAGTTGGTTGATTAGTGCAGATTGTAATGAACATGTTGGTAATATATCTTTTTATTGTAATCAGGACCAAGTTTTCAACATGTTGGTGCTGAAAAAAAACCTGAGAGTCAGTGAGCGCTTCCCCTATCCGGTTCGGATTGAGGCCATCTTGGAGGTCATTGATCACTTGCCTGTGAGAAAGTTGGAGAAGATAACCAGGAAAGGATCCAAACTGAGGTTCTGCTTTAACACTTTGTTATGCGTGGTACTAATATAAAACAAAACACTTAATATATGGCTTTAACTCGTTCGTTGCCAGCCCAGTTAAAATGGATTTTTTTGACGTCTAAAGCCGTCAGTGGCACTGAATGAGTTGGAAGAAGTCATGTCTTAAAAAATTAGCACAACTCGTGATAGACCTTTTGCTAAACATTGTTTCACAATTTCCTAGGTGTACAAGCACTAAAAAGAAGACGGTTGTGAAAAGGAAAAAGATGAAAAAGAGGATCATTCTAAGTCCTCAGACGCAAAGCAACCGGACGTCTGTGTTAATGCTGCAAAGAAAACTCCCGATGGACAAAAAGGCCGCGCTGAAGATTAAAATCCAGGACATACTGAGCGGCAAGTCGAGGTTTGTTATTCGGAAGGTGCCAGCTGAGAGGAGAAAGGAGCCCAGCAGTGGCGGTGGCGGTGGCAAACAGGAAGAGGAAAAGAAGAATACGCAGCGTCCTCCTGATGTGTCAACAGGAAAAGAGGAAGTGAAGAAAGAAAGGTAGATTTCATTTCAGATTTGTTGTAGATTTACACTCAAATATAAAAATTGTAAAAAAGGAACCAAGCCTTGAATAAGGTTTGTTTGTTTTGTTTTTATGCCCACTAGCCATTTCCACTTTTTAACATAACAACCTTAATTCCTTATGATGGCTAAACATAAAATTTAAATAAATCAGCACAGCTCTGCTTACTATTTGGCTTTATTGTGTTTCGCCCCTTTATGTGCAGTCGAACCAATTGTACACAAGTACTTAAAAAGTCAACTTTTCATAATATGTCACCGCCGCCTCATTCTATCTATTGTTTTGCAGGCCTGAAACGACGTCGGACGGAGGGCCCAACAAACCAGCTGAGAGTAAAAAGGGAAACGAGGAAAAAGAAAAGACCAAAAAAAAGGGCAAAGGAAAAAAAGGAAAGAAAGGGAAAGGCAAGAAATCGAAAAAAGAAGCAAGTGAGAAGGACAAAACTGCCTTGAAAGACTTTCTGGATCATTTAAAGGGGAAGAGAAGGGTGATGGTAAATATCGTTTGGAGTATCATGTACTGGATAGCTTAAGGTCCTTGAGCACTGTGACCGTATTTTTGTGTGTTTTCACGACGGAAGCTGATATCAACGCCGAGCAGAGACGCAACATTGTACGTGCAGCAAAGCGCCGAGAACGAGAAGCAGCACTGTGAGCTGGCCCTCAGGAAGGTCACCGTGGCAACCATCGTGGGCAAGGGCAACGACGCCACCCTCACGTTACATCACCACCAACTTGGTAGGAATCATTGGCATATCTTTTGGTATTTGATATTACAGAAAAAGTGACAAGGAAATTATTAATCCATGAAACTCAGAATTGCACTTTTGAATAGTTACTCTTAAAAACAGTTGGGTAAAAACAACCCAAATTGGGTCAACAAAAAGTGACCAAGTCAACTTTTTGGGTTATTCAATTAGCACCAGAAGTTAATAAATAACCCATAAAATAACCAAACAAATTGGGTTGCTTTGCGGTTAATTAATTTAATTTTACCCAACTTTTTGGGTTAAATAATTTAAAAAGTTGTGTCGGGTGATTTTTCACCCAATTCAATTGGGTTATTCAATTTACCGTATTCAATTTGGGTCAAACGAATAACTCACAAGATAAGCTACAAAAAAAAAAATAAAAATGTTGATTGGAGATTATTAATTTAATTTGTTTAATAACTCAAAAAGTTGTGTCCGTCCTTTCTTGACCCAACTTTTTGAGTTATTGAACAATTTTTTGAAGTGTAACTTAAAGTTGAAGAAAAGGATGGTGTTTAAAAAAATTATGGCAATTAGGTTGACTTGAATTCATTTGCCAATTAAGGAAATTTTATCAAATATGTGTCAGGGTTTTTTATTTTATTTTATTTTTTCACAAATTTTTTAAATGCAGTTATAATAATAATAATAATTATTAATATTATTTTATTATATATAATATAATAGTAAGAATAATAATAATTATTATTATTATTGAAAAATCCTGATAATAATACATCAGTGTATTTTTTTTGCAGAGCTTGAAAACAACTGCATTAAAAAAAATTAGTGAAACAAAAAACAATAAAAAAATGACACATATTATTATAATATAATAATAATTATTATTATTCTTATTATCATTATCATTCTTATTATTGTTGTTGTTGTTGTTGTTGTGCATGTGTACCTAATGAAGTGTGTAGTCACTGAATGAATTATGTCTTATTTGTATTTAAGAGTCAGAGCCGCCATTCAGTGAGCTGCCAGAGAAGTTGTCTGATCCAGGCCTGATCTCGCTGTTGCGATCCCAGTTGGGTTTGTCTTCCCCTGACCTCTTTTCCATGACCGTCACAGATTACGACATCGGGCCCAACGTAAGATAATCCCTTTTAAATTGTAATCTAATGCAAATTCCTATTTTACAGAACCAGTTATGGCCCTGTTTAAGTTCTGGGGTGAACATTTTTGTATCCTGTTTTGATATCTTTCCCAAGAGAGTGTTTGAAGCGCCGCCATCAAGCCTCGCTATGTTTGACTACATCGACAACTTTCCCTCAAGGCGCCCCGAGAAAGAAAAAGAAAGGAAAAGTCATCCAACATGTGGAGCTGACAAGCAACAATCTGAACCTGAGAATTCCTTGCTCAGGTAAAACAGAGTACACACGCACACGCATGCAACCGATTTTTTACATCCTAACATTTTTTTTTTATTAAATGTGAGAGACCCCACAAATGACCGACCTTCATGAGTCTCCTCGTTCCCAGTTTGGATTCTTGACTTAGTTTAGGAAGTAGGTCACCAAAGTCTCAAATTGGTCTGATTGTGGGAATGCTTCAGCATGTTATTGTGATTTTTATTCTCCTCACTTTTTTTGCCAAGAAACAACTCCCACATTTTACTTCCGATTTGCACCGTTCAAATTTCAACTTGTTTCATCACTCCATGCTTTCCGGGGTATATATGGTGGTCTGATTCCACATGACTTACAGTAATCGCACAATTTAACGTTAAATATCAACTTTTCTCCCATTCATTTTCAATGGGACTGACATTGTACTTTTTCTAAGTCCCACTTTCCACGCCCACTTCCATACATACAACTGATCATTATTATCATTAGTAGCTCTGTGATACTGTTAAGTGTGTCCAGGAGAGGTCCCGGGTTTGAATCCCACCTCCGACTGTACATTGCAAATATATCATTTGGCAAATTATTAAATGCTCGTTGGCTTTCATCAGATTGCTCTTTTTAAAATACATACGCCACGAGCCATTGAATTTTAAACAAGGCAAGTTAGCTCAGTCGTTAGAGCAACTGCTTCCCCCATGGAGAACCTGGGTTCAAACCCCGCTTGGACCACCTTTTAGTACATTCGATGGTTTGGCACCAATTGACTATTATATCAGGAAATGGATTATAATTTCTCTGAAATGATTAAATCCCACATTAGACAGATTGCAGTTCAAGTTTTCTTTTTTTTTATTTTATTCATTTATCTATCATTCAGCTATTCAGCTTTCAGCATTCCCACGCAATTTCTCCAGAACTTGCACTTAGTCTAGTTATTATTTGTCTGAATGTTCAAAACGATCATCCTCATCGAGATTGAACTGCCGTTGTAGGTTCATGTCAAAGAGGAGGCTGCTGATCATCTCTGCTCCATCTGAAGACGACTATTCTTTTCAACAGCAGCTGTCTGCTCTCAATGGACAAGAATGCCACCTTGGTCAGTGACACGCTCAAGCTCATCAAGACTTTTAACTTTGTTAGTTTTGTTGTTTTGAAATCATGTTAGCTAGCATGATGCTAGGATGTCCAACTTGCAATGACACTGCCTTCTATATCTTTGCTTTTCTCAGGTATTCGTCACTTTGCCATGCTAAAGCTAACCGGCGTTGGAGACAAAGCCTCGGGGACTGTTGAGCTGTTTCCTCTCAATGGTGACTGCATGCGTTTTATGGTTGGCATCACTTTTTTTTCTTCTTCTTTGGTTATTACATACATTTATAACCATCCCTCCAGGTCGCAGTCAGAGCGAAGTGGAGCCGTTGTCCCGCGTCATGGTCAACAACCTGCGGGACCAGCTGAAGATCAGCAAGGACTACTTCAGCATGCTGGTGGTGGGCAAGGACGGCGATGTCAAGGCGTGGTTCCCCTCGCCAATGTGGTCTCTGGATAACGTCTACGATCTGGTCGACTCGATGGAGTTGCGTCTCCAGGAGGAGAAGCTGCAGAGACAGCTGGGCATCCACTGCCCGGAGGGGCATGGGAGAGGAGGTGGCGACGGGGAGCGTTACTATGGTTACGGGGAACATCATCACCACTCACAATGAATGGGCCTTGGATCATACGTGAGATATATTATGGAAAAAAAATGTTTTTCACATTGTTTTTCAATGGATGCTGACTTTGCGGTAAGAACTAATTACTGTATTTCCACAAATTTTGGAATAATGTGTAACATACGCTTGAGATTAATAAACACTTTACTCAAACGCCTCCCATTTTGGAGCAAGTAGAAAAACAGTCAACTTTAATCACATAGTTTCATAGCTATTTTTCAAAAAAGGTCATTAAAGAGTGAACTAATGAGTGAATTTGGACACGGTTGCTAACCAAAACAGAAGCACATAAACAGCCTCTCAGAAGAAGTAAAGTGTGACGTCTTACTGCATGTTCACTTTGCAGAATTAAAGATAAGCTTACGTTATGTTAACTCAACTTTATTTATAAAGCACTTTAAAACTTTTAAAAGTAGGAAATTATCATTTACTCCTTGCACTTTTTTTGCCATGCTTCTACTTTGCTATTTCTTATCCGATTCTCACCGGGCCAACTTCAACATATTCCATAAATCCCCGCCTCCCGGGGTTACTATTTTTCACATCCAAAAATTCTGCAGTTTTCTCACAATTTCACATTTCGCATCGCACCGAAATTTCCCATTCATTCCCAATGAGACATTCGACAAGCAGGTTTCACTTCTATCAACTCAAAATTCAGAATATTCTCAACACTTCAATAATTTCACATTTTTCACAATAATATTCCTAATGTTTCACCTAAAATGACACTAATTCACATATTCTACATTGTTCACTTCTTTCCCTACATTTTTTTCATTGATTCACAACATTCGAACGTCAACATCTTTCTTCGACATTACAAAAATTCCCATATATAAATATTTTACATTTTTCATCAATTCATATATCAGCTAAGTGACCTATTTGCATCTGGAAATGAGCATCATAGGGAACCCATTGAAGAGTTTCCAAAAGCTACATGTGTGATCAAAGAATAATTACACAGCGCTGCCAAATGTTGATACTGGAACTACATCTGTTCTTGCTAATAACAATAATTCTGTCAAGTGGTATGTGAAGGACGCTAAAATTTCACCAGTCAGATTGTTTTTACAAGGCGGAACTCTCACACAGAGAAGAAATGCGGCAATACGGGGATAAATAATATTATCTGAATAAATGCCTAAAATAAGCGGTAATGTGTGACTATCTGGCAATACATAATCAAAATGCATGCAAGAGCTTACAAAACATACAATGCTCTTGGAAACTGAATATACCCTTGCCCTAAAAACATTCATATGCACGGTACTGTATACAGTATACACAGTGTATGTTTATTGTGGGAATGCTTCAGCAGTCCCACATATGTTATTCTGATTTTTATTCTCCACACTTTTTTTTTTGCCGCGTAACAACTCCCACATAATATTTCCAATTTACATTGTTCAAATTTCAACTAGCTTTAAAAATCCACGCCTCCCAGGGTATATATATCGTCTGATTCCACATTACTTACAGTATTTGCACAATTTAATATTTAACAACTTTTTTCCCCATTCATTTTCAATGGGACAGACGTTGAACTTTTTCGAAGTATCACTTTCCACACCCACTTCCATATATATAACATCATCATTACCAGGTGTCTGATACTGCTCGGTGGCACAGTTGGTAAAGTGCATTGCCCAATAACCAATAGGTCTTAATTTATCTCTTAATTTACTTCATAAGCATTCCACATGGCTGCAAATCTTAGCATTCAGCTTTCAGCATTCCGATGCAATTTCTCCAGAAATTGCAATCAGTCTACTTATACTAATTTTTTTTTTAGTCTTATCCCTAGTCCGTGAGAAGCAAAGTTGCCAGTGACAAGCAAATCCATGAGATCAACACATCGAGATAATAGAAAGTGTGACACACGCGCACTCACACGGCACAGAGCGAGAGAGGAAGTAGTCGACACATAACCCAGAGAAGTTCACTCGCACACTCAAAAGCTTTATCACGGTTTGACGTCCACTAACACTGTGGAGGATAATTCTATTTCGGCAGGTATACGAAACACACGCATAAGACGCTTCAGACGCAGCAGAGGTCAACGGGACTTGTTGCCATCAACATGGTGAGTACCTCAAACTACATTAAAAACAATTGGCAACTGCTAAGATATGTAACTTGTTTTTATTATTAGGTCAGCAGCAGTCGTGAGCTACAAATACATCATTAGACAGGACTTTTATTTTTTAAGTATTGCATAATTAGAATCAATGAAATCATCCCTCGATTATTTATTCATTGAATATTCAATTTGATCTGAAAATTGAGCCACTTTGTTTCACTTTTGTGTCTCTTGCTTGTGCAACTTTGGCCGTCACCTCTCATCAAACTGGAAATAGAAAAGTTTGCTTCCTCTTTGCTTTGGCCATGAGACCTGTCTCCTATCTCTATATGGCACAAACAGCTTCATTTCAAAGCTGGGTTCAAAACGATCCATTTTTTTGCAATAATTTGTCATCTTGAGTATTTGACCAATGGGCATAATGGCCGTAAATGTCCTCTAATATATACGCATCCCGTTGCTGTGTGCATATCTGAAAGAAAGAACATTTAGGAAGGTGTTTATTGTCTTGTGTACGTTATAGTTTGTGTTGAAGTGTGTTGCATTAGTCCAAGAGGCACTTGCAACTTTGTGGAGCAACACGTGTTGGGTAATTTTAGCTTTTTTTTTCTGGTTGAGAAACCAACACGTGACAGAGGGTATTTTTTCGACTGATTTTTTTTTTTTTCCCAGCTTGCTATGGTGACGACGCTGGAAGAATTTTTGCATCAGGGGCAGGATTCTGCCCGCGTGAACCATGTGCAATTATTTCAGTTTTTAGTCAGCAGTCAGCTTGTCTCATATTCCTCATTATTAAACTCCACTATAAACTTCAACTTTACGGATCATCACTTTTATGTCATTTCAGCATAATAGTGTTTTTTTTGTTGTGTTATGTTTATTCCCCTTTTTATATTTCCCACAATAATTAATATAACGCCATGGCAGCAAAATGAAACATTTATTTGAGGTGAGGTGTTTGTTTTCTACACGTGGAAGATCAACCTGTGTGCCAAGTCGAATCGGGCAGACCAACTTAGACATGGAATGTTTACTCTGAAGTGCGGCGCGAGTTATGCGAGGGGATCACACACCTGGCAATAAATTGAAGGTGAGGTGTTTATTAGGGGTAAGGTGTTTAATAATTGTATAGTTTTGTTATAATAATATTAAACTAGACTAAGTGCAATTTCTGGAGAAATTGCGTGGGAATGCTGAAAGCACATTGAGAGATAATTTATGAAATTATAACCTGGTTACTGGACAATAAGCTTTGCCAACTGTGCCACCGAGCAGTATCAGGCATTATAAAACTAGACTTGAGTGCAATTTTTGGAGAAATTGCGTGGGGATGCTGAAAGCTGAATGCTAAGATTTGAATGCATGTGGAATGCTTATGAAGTAAATGGAGAGATAAAGTATGAAATTATGACCTCCTGGCAATGCATTTTACCAACTGTGCCACAGAGCAGTATCAGACACCTGCTAATGATGATAAGTTATATGTATGGAAGTGGGCGTGAAAAGTGATGCTTAGAAAAAGTTCAATGACTGTCCCATTGAAAATGAATGGGGGAAAAAGTTGATATTAAATGTTAAATTGTGCAAATACTGTAAGTAATGTGGAATCAGACGATATATATACACCCTGGGAGGCGTGAATTTTTGAAGCCAGTTGAAATTTGAACAATGTAAATTGGAAGTATTACGTGGGAATTGTTAGGCGGCAAAAAAGCGTGGAGAATAAAAATCATAATAACATATGGGGGAATGTTTCAGCATTCCCACAATTATGCAAAGAATACATGGGGATAAAAGTCATTGTGCTATCAGGTCATGTCAGCCACATATGGAAGTGTTTATTTGGGGTGCGGTGTTTATGAATGCAAGTAGATCAAGCACATGGCAGTTCATCGTGGCACAGTGATTATTATTACAACTTTGTTTTTTTTCCAGAAAAGTTTGTGTGTGCTGTATGCCTTTTTTTTAAATAATCATTTTTTTTTCAGTTTTGCAAATATATTGAGGCCGCCAGGCGGCTCTATGGTTAGCACAATATTATGATTGTTATAAACCTTGCTTTGACTTGAACGTTTGATTGTTGCTTTTTTGTTTCACGCTGCTTGAAAAATAATGAAAAACAATGATAGTTCAATTCAGTGATTTGTGTTTTTATGAGAAAAAAGAACCCCGATTGGAGTAGGACAACTGACTTGAAAATTACTCTCATGAAACACACATTTTCTCCATGAATTATAAGAGTTGATTTATTATGTTGTGTACTGTATTAGTGAGTGCTTGCAGAAGTGGGAATATTTTGCAATGACATTGCTGCCATAGCAACAGCAGCAGCTTTTACGTCCTTGACTTTTATCTGCACTTCCTTGAACTGTGTGTGTATGGTTGTCTGTGAGTTTGGTTGTTTGCATTTTGCCCAAAGTCCACGACCTAAAAAGGAAAAGCGCTATACAAAATGAATGGACAACTGAAACTCCAAATTGTAGTTTTTGTTTTTTTTTACTCCACCTCCATTTTTCCCCCCGTTATTTCCAGGAAAACAAGGCTGACGTCAAGGCCATCATGGCTCGTTTTCAAGCCAACGCTGGGGCCACCGATGAGAGCTCCTCGCCGTCACCAAAACACAAAGCACCCGTCAACGTCACCCTCTCATCGGGTCCCGCCATCCCATCCAAGAAACCAGTCCTGGAGAGTCTCTCGGGCGGCACTTTCAATCTACCGCCCAAACCTTCCTCCTACCTTAAAAGCACGACTAAAAATGACACAGATGCGCTCGGGGTACACAAAACGAAAGCTCTGGCGAGCAGATTTAACAACACCCCGGATGAGACTACGAATGCAAAACCTTTATTTGACAGAGGGCAGAAACCTCTGAAGCCACCGGAAGCCAAGTCACCTGAAGTAAAAAATCCTGAACTCAAGCCCACTCTCAAGCCTCCTCTCAGCACAACCCTTTCAAACCCCAAACCTCCTGGTCCGAAACCACCTCCAGCGGGATCCAAACCAAGCTGGGTTAAAGAAGAGAGCGGCGGAGGCTCACCTACTGACCCCACGCCGCCAAAAGTGCCCCCCTTGCACCGAAAACCCAACAGCAGCATTGTCAAGTTACGGCAACAGAGTGACACCAACGGCGACAAACCGCCTCTGTCAAACTTCACGGCAGCCCAAGAGACTTTCAACAAGCCCGAGTCAGACCTCAGTGCGGATGTGGACGCCAAACCGCCGCTCAGCGCCAATCCCGTCGCACCTCCTCCAAAACCCCCATCTAGTAAAAAGCCCAGCTTGAGAATTGCGCCCAAAGCTTCTATTCCGAGCACCAACACTAATAGTGATTCCACTTCGGACCTGAAACGCAACCCGCTCCCGAACACGCTCACTTTGGGCCCTGCTCCTGCTAAACCTAAACGACCCCCCAAAGTCGACCTGGATGACTTCAGAAAAGCGGCCGGCATTTTTAATGGTAAGATGGAGTATTTGCAAGTGCAAGTTGGTCCATTTGATTGGATTTCAAAACGTTTTTTCCCATTGAATATACAGAAATGGCTTAAAAGGCTTTATTAACTAATTCACTCCCAAAAACGTATTTATACGTTTTTTTGTTTTTTTTAGGTTTTTGTATGCTGGAGCATTATGACGGCTTTGATGCAGTTTCTGACCTGAAGAGGTCACTTAAAGCAATGGTAGTTATAAAATTAAAAAAAAAAATAAAAATAAAAAAAAGGAAAAAAATGGCCAGCAGGTGGCAGCAAAGTATAAAAGATCAGCCAGCGCCATGTTGCAACAAGCTCTTTTTCCCAGTATTTTCAACAGGTTTGTGAATAATGAATAATGATGAAACTTAGCTAATTCTAATGCTAATTGCTGCAAAATGTAAAAACAGATACAAATATACTTTTTTTTCCTGATGAAAGAAGAGACTTTAATCTTTATTTTGGTAGGTTCCATGTTTTTATAGCAATAGAACATGAAAATGCCTGGGAGTGAATGAGTTAACTGTATGGGTAAAAATAAGCCAACCAATCTTAAATCTCAAGTAAAAAAAAAACAATTATTATTATTTTGTATTTTTCCTACTTGCTAAATGTTTTGCCAAATTGTGTTGGCTCGGTTGACCCTAATTCTGGTTTTACTACCAACACAAGTCATAAACGCTGTAAGGAATTTATAATGTGACTGAGTGACTTGACAGCCGTTCAAAGGTTTGCATTAAAGTCGCATATTGACTTCCTCTATTAACCCTCGTCATGTTCACCGTCCAGTTTCTCGTTAGGCTGCGCCCCCACTGGCTAAGTTTGTTTTGTCGCATGGGGAAGTTGTGTAGAAGGAAGCATGGAGAGTTTCAAGCGAGATACAGTGTGCTGTTCATAGACAGATGAGATAAGGCCTTACGCGCTCACTCACACCTTCATCGGCTCTTTTTTTTTTTTCCCACCTGCCATGTGTTAAAGGGGAAGTCAACCTTAAACATTTTGTGATGTTAAATGTGACCTCACTAGTCTAAACATGACATTCTGATTAATATTACACTGGTGGAATATTAGTGATGCTGCATTTATATCAGGGGGCGGCCATTTTGCCACTTGCTGTCGACTGACGATGACATCACAGTTGCTCAGGCAACGACCAATCGCTGCAAGTCGAAAAATTAGTTTTTAAAGGTATTAATTGTACAAGAAAAATAATGAACTTATCAAATTAATTCTGGACAAAATATTACTCTTTTAATGCATATGTACACTAGCAAGGCTACATAGAACATATTATTGTCAAGAAAACCACAGTTTAACTACAGCCCATGTTCATTTTAGTTGTAGTTAAGTAAGATAACTCAGAAAATTAATGCAGGATCTGGGTGAAATTGGTGCAATCAGTAGTACAACATTGCTACTTTTTGCGATATCGGTCTCAGAATACTTTGTAATCTGTATACAAAAATCTGAATTGGTCCAAAACGAGCCACAAGATGAAGTTGGTTCAAATATCGATATCACAATGTAGCATGATCCCTGCAAAGGAACTTAAAGAGATTCTTCTCTTATTTAGCCCATTATAGCAATAGAAAGTTTTTTTTTTTACTCTAATTAATTTGATACTTTCATTATTTTTCACAAGGGCTCGGGTAACCAATCACAGCTCACCTGTTTTCTAGGTTTGGTCATGTGACATTCACAAGCTGAGTTGTTATTGGTTACCTGAGCCCTTGTGATGTCATTTTCAGTCGACAGCAAGTTGCAAAATGTGTTTCGAAAGGTACTAATTGTACATGAAAAATATCACATTTACTACAGGCGAAATATTAATGTTTGACTGCCAAAAATGGCTAAATAAGTAAAGTATCCCTTTAAAAAAATAAAATAAAAAAAGCTCATCTGTGGTGAATGTTATTTGTCTATTCCTGAATCAACATACTTGCTTTTGTTACAGGAAATAATACTTTCAACAAAAAATTGCCCCCGACTCCCTCAGCCTCTGGTAACCTTGGCAACCACAGCAACCGGCCTCAGCCGCCTCAAAGTGCAGTTCCAAGTCTGCCGCCACGACCTTTGGGAACCATGTAACGCGCGCGCACGCACACGCACACGCACACGCGTTTCTAGCAATCTTAAACTGAAACTTTTACCTTCCAGTGTGCATCAGGAAGAATCCTATGACGATGTCGACGCTCCTGTTCCCCCTCCTCTACCGCCGTCCACAGGTCAACACTAGATTACATCAAATGTGTCAACATGTGTTGTCAAGCTAACATATTTCTAGTAAAAGACAAAAATAGGTCCTTTAAGTTGAGTCTTACAAAAATTTTTGGCTCCCTTTAGGTCATCCAAGCCTGAGGCCAAAGGTGACAAACGCTTTATTCCTAATTTCACTGCTAATTCAACATGTGTTCACTGCATTGAAGTTAAACAGAAATTTGCTTCCCAGGAAGAACACGACAGCGACAGCGGCGATATGTACGAGCCTCTTGACGACGCGTGGTAAGAGAACGTTTTCGACGAAGACGGCCAAGTTGGACATTTTCTATTTATGTTCTGCCCGTCACATATTCTCTCGCGCATTCGTCAAAAAGGGACGAACACGAGAAGAGGAAAGAGAAAGAGGAGAAACGGCAACTTGAGGCCGAGAAGAAGGAGCAGAAGGGGCGAGAGAAGAAAGAACAAGACGCTCGGAAGAAATTCAAGGTGAAATTTTGACAACTTTTTTTGGACACTTTTGGAGACACATTCAACTCTAATGCCGGTTTGATAATATTGCATGTCAGCTTGTGGGCCCCGTGGAAGTGATCCAACAAGGCAAAGCTCGCGTGGACTGCAGAGGCAGTAAAACCGAACTAGCGCTGAAGCGAGGCGACTGTCTGGACATCATTCGAGTGCAAGGCAACCCGGAGGGGAAATGGTTGGGACGAAAACAGGATGGAGCCAGTAAGTTGATTTTGTCACATACGAGTACACTATATTACCACAACTATTCAGGTAGATTCAAACTTATTTTCTGCGATTGGCTGGCGACCAGTTCAGGGTGTACCCCGCCTACTGGCCGAAGCCAGCTGGGATAGGCTCCAGCACCCCCCGCGACCCTTGTGAGGAGTAAGTCAAGTAAATGGATGGATGGATAAAACTTATTTTATAAATTAAATAATTATATAATTTAAAGTTAATTTAAAGTTCCTTTAATGCCACTATTGTTCTTTTAATGCGCAATTCATTATCCCAGAAAAAAAAAAAAAAAAAAAAGTCTGTACTGGGGGAATTCCAGTCACAAGCAAGAGATACGTCCATGTCAAAATTTAGCAGTAATAAATCAAATAATAATGCATATTTGTGCAGACTGAGGTCAAGTTGTATTTTACAATTTTAAAAATGTGCAAAAAAAATCACAAGTTAAAGATTAGATAGTGCTTCATATGAAAAGAAAATAATGCACTGAACTGTCACTGTCTTACAAATGCAATTATGCCATCTAGTGGCAGACAAAATGACTTGTTTTTTACAGTGCAGTACATCTTTTTAATTTTAACTAAATTTTATGAATTATTATGAAATCATTGTATCAATAATTAAAAGATGCAGCCATAGTTCTTACTTTAACATTCCCCCCCCCCCACCCCCCATTTTTTTTTGTAAACAAGAGTATGAAAACAGAGGAAAAAATGTACATGTGTATATATATATATATATATATATATGGACTTTTTCATAAAAAATTCAACAAATTCTTGTCAGAATTAAAATTTTCTTAAAAAAAATATATATATAAACCTAAAAATGTAATCTCTTTTATTTGTTTTTAAGTAAAATTCTGATGCAAAGTTGCTTGATTCTTTGTCAGTTGGCTATGTGAAGACGACCTCAGTGGAAATCGACTTCAACACTTTGAAAACTCGTCAAGTTGCTCAGCAGGGCTCCAGGTGTGACGTCTACGACGACGTGGACGTGGGCTCATCGGACAGCAGGTGGCAAGCAACTTTCAAACTATTCACGCATTTTATTTATTTATTTATTTATTTATTTAGGCACCCGCCAGTCGGGGGAAGAAGTTAGCGTAAAAAAAAAAAAAAAAAATTTTTTGTTTTTTTGTTTTTTTTCCCCCCCACCGGCGGTTTCTGGCAGTGTTAAAAAAATACTAATAATAATAAAATAAATAAATAAATAAAAATAACAAATTTACAAAAAATCGGCCAATGGTGGAAACGGGCTTCTGACAGTAAAAAAAAAAAAAAAAGGGGGAGTTTTATTTATCAAAAAGCAAAACAAAAAAAAAAAGGAGGAGGTTTTGGGATACAAAAAAAATACTAATAAAAAATACAGATGAAAGGAATAGATTACAGTACTTGGGCCCTAATAATTAGATATGATCATTTATGTTAGTAGTTTCACAACTTTTTTTTTTTTTTACGTGTGTTATAAAACTAATTCTTCTAACTAATTCCAATTCTATAATTCTAATTCTTGTTTTCTTTCCACAGTGGAATCAGTGGACAAGGAGGTAACACGCATCAACATTTGACATTGAACTGAATTGTAATATATTCAACTCATTATAATAACCCACAATTGTGTTATTGTTAAACTGTGACCGATCCTGTTTCTTTCCCGCAGTGTTTTTACCGCCTCCCCCAGAGGAGGATGATGAACTATATAACGATGTCATTGATCCGGACTTGGATGTAAGGTAGGTGATGCCAAAAAAAAAAAAAAAAAAAGATACTATAAAGAGTTGAAATTGCTAAAAATAAAATACATTTGGTTGTTTAGTCGCCTCCAGTCCAGGTTGTCTGTTACAAAGTCGCTGGGCCTCCTGAAGATTTTTGAGCGAAACAGACGTCCAGTCAACACTAAAGTGTAAAAAAATACGCTCAAGTAGTAAGACCGGTTTCTCACACGTTAATCCATCAATCTTCAACATAATCTCTCAAGCCGCCAAGGCCGACAGAAGAAGGAGATGATTCCTTCTTGCGTTGATTTGTCATCTTCTCTTCATTGTTGATGTTATTAATATTGCATGAATCGGATCTATGTCTAATATTGATGTCTGTGCGCAATCGACGAAACGTGTTTGCTGTCACTAATCCGCTGCATGACGCTGCTCATCCTGAAATTGAGGCAAAACGGATCAAACCCAAATGACGGGATGATTTTTCAGCATGTGCATGCTCAGCACATATTTTTACAATATGTCTCGTATTCTCATTTCTTCTCATGTGCCAGACTGCCACCACCCAGCCAGTTTACAGCCGAGGAAAATGCAGGTATTTCAAAACAATTCATCAAAAAAGAAAGACAATGCAGATGAATTTTTTTGCTGTATTTTATTAGATTATTATTTTTTTTTTTTTTTTACTGTTTTACTGGATTTTGACTAATTTTGCAAGGCCCATACAATATTGTGTTCTATTGCTATAAAAACATGGAACCTACCAAAAGAAAGATTAAAGTCTCTTCTTTCATCAGGAAAAAAATGTTTATTTGTATCTGTTTCGGTTTTGCAGCAATTAGCATGAAAATATAGCCAAGTTTCATCATTATTAACAAACCTGATCAAAACACTGGGGAAAAGAGCTGTTTCAACATGGCCCCGGTTGATCTCTTATACTCTGCTGCCACCTGCTGGCCGTTTTTGTAATAACTACCATTGCTTTAAGCGACCTTTTCATGTCGGAAGCTGTATCAAAGCCGTTTGTATGCGCTAGCATTAAAAGAAATAATAATAATAAAAAAATAAAATAAAATAAAACGTATAAATACGTTTTTGGTAGGGAAGAACAAAGTATTAAAAACGCATTTACACGTTCTTGGCTTTTAATGGCTTAATATGTAGCCTACCAATGTGAAAAAAAAAAAAAAAAAGTATACATACGTATTTGGGAGTGAAGGACAAAAAACGCATTTATACGTTTTTGGGTTTGAATGAGTTAATCAAAAATGAAATGTCGGGTGTTTTTTAAACAAGAATGTAAATACAAAATGATGACTGTGTATATTTCATGAAAAAAAATACTGATAATTCCAATATTTGTGTTTTGTTTTTTTCTTTGGCATTTGTGTTTAAATTAAAGGAACGGGGCGGAGCTACATGGTGGTAAAAATTCTGTAATTTTAAAAATAAAATAGAACAATATTTAAAGATAATCCCTACATTTAATTTAAAAAAAAACTAAATGAAAGGGTTATTCAGTCCGTTTTTGTTTGGTTCGACAAATAAGAGGCTAATTGAGGTCAATTTGTATAAAGGTAGACTGAAGGGATGATTTTGATATACATGCATACTTTGGATTTACTACATTGTATTTGATTAAAACTAAAAAATCACCTTGCTGGCTATTTTGTTTAAAGTTGATGATGAGCTCTACTACGATGTTGACACCCAAAGTCAGCCGCCTCCTCCACCCATCAGCAGGTACAACAGTAACATTCTACAGTTTTGTTTATTTTTTTCATAGTTTCACGGACAGCCTTTTCGAGTTCTGTCGTTTCGTTTCCGCAGCATTCCAAGCCTGAGCGTCAGGGGCAAAGCAGAAGAGACAGACCCAAAGAAGACGAAAAAGTTTGAGAAAGAAGAGAAAGACTTCAGGAAAAAGTTTAAAGTTTGTATTTTGTTTGCATTTCGACTTATTATATTAGGGCACACATTGAAAAGTCCCAACTGAATGTAACAAACGCCACTTGTTTTTATCCATCTTAGGCGGCAGCCATTTTGTCATTTGTCCACTAGAAATGACATGACAGTTGATTAGGGCTCAGGTAACGATCAATCACGGCTCAGCTTCAGGAAACAGGTGAGCTCTGATTGGTCGTTACCTTCGTCATCTTCAGGATTAACTTGTTTTCCACAAACACAATATTAATCACGTGATCGATCGTTACCTGAGCCCCAATCAACTGTAATGTCATTTTGAGTGGCCAACAAGTGACAAAATGGCTGCCCCTAAGATGAATACAAACAAGTGAATTTTGCTGCTTAATTGATTTTCCACATATATTAATCAGAATGCTGTGATTAGACTAGTGGGGATGCATAGAATATATTATTGTTAAAAAAAAAAAAAGTGTTTTGTTTCTTAAAAATTTGGCCTTTAATATCAAAAGGACACTTTTTTTTCTTTAACAAATACAACTTTTTTTTCTTTTAATATATTTTTGTCTTGACAATAAAAAAATCCCAACTACAATTTTTCTTCTCAACATCACAATTCATTGTGTGATTGTGACTTTTTCACTGAGAAAAAAAAAATCTTATTAATGACAAACTTGTATTAAGATGATTTGTTTTCTTGATTTTTTGTGGGAATGCTTCAGTTATGTTATTGTGATTTTTATTCTTCACACTTTTTTGCCGCGTAACAACTCCCACATAATTTACTAGCTTTAAAAAAATCACACCTCCCGGAGTATATATATAGTCTGATTTCACATTACTTACAGTATTTGCTAAATTTAAGGTTTAATATCAACCTCCCCATTCATTTTCAATGGGACAGACATTGAACTTTTTCTAAGTATCACTTAATAATCAGGAGGTCATAATTTCACAATTTATCTCTCAATTTACTTCATAAGCGTTCCACATGCATTCACATCTTAGCATTTAGCTATTAACGTTCAGCTTTCAGCATTCCCACGCAATTTCTCCAGGAATTGCACTTAGTCTAGTTTCTTTTAATATTGTATTTTTCTAAAAAAAAAAAAAAAAAAAAAAATGACGTTTGTTCTCCCTCTAACAAATGGATGTCCATGTGTTGCCATGTACCTTCAGTATGACGGTGAGATCCAGGTGCTGTACCAGGTGACCATCAGACCCGCTGTGGTGAGCAAAAAGTGGGGCGGCAAAGAGCTGGCGGTCAAAGCCGGGGAGAAACTCGACGTGATCGTCAAGCCCGTGGACAACAAAATGATCTGTCGCAACGAGGACGGAAAATGTGAGTGTACAAAAGAATATCATGGACAACAATTGGACATGTCCCACTATTTTTTTTTTTTCATACTGTACCCGTGCTACTTATCTATTATAATCAGTTTGTGTTTGTCCCTCACAGTTGGTTATGTTTCAACGTGCCATATTTGCATGGAGTGAGTACCACAAACATTTTCACATGGTTCACAAATAGCAAAAATAACAAACACAGTTTGACATGTATTTGGTTTGTTTACAGCGACGGCGACATTTATGATGATATCGGTGATGGTACGCCTTTCAATAAATCCTATCTTAAATTTCAAAAAAACAAAATGGTATTTTAATCACGGCGACATGTTTCCCTTCAGATTGCATCTACGACAATGAATGAGGAACGACCCGCATCCTGTGTATATACCTGGAGTTGAATATTTAAAATGTTATTTCATTGTTTTTGGAATCATAACTCAGCGTTACATTTTTATTATTTTTTTGATAACGTAAGACACAGCAGTATTTACTCACTTTTCATTTTTATTTATGTGAAGGAATTTTATACTGTTTTCTTAGCTTGCATAATACTTTGGTAACTTTCCCAGCAACATAGCATTACATATTTAAATGTGTAATAGCCTCTAACATAATGTGTGTAGACGTATGTAACATCTATAAAAGTTTTTTTTTTTTTCTGCTTAAAAAAAATTACATTATGATCATAAAGTGTATTCCTGATAATTTTACTAGTATATAAATAAACTATTTTCAGACTTTTTTTTTCTCCTCTAAATTTTATTGGTGTCAGCATGCAGCCTCAAAGTTCTCAGATTCATGGATGGATGTTTCCTTAACCTACTAATAATGACAACACCAGATGGAAACGCCCCCAAAATGGCCATTTTAAAAATAAATATATGGCAGATTTAGCTTGCAGCATCACTTGAAATGATGAAAGTTTTAGTGATGGTCTGAAGTTTAGTCTTTTTAAATCCCTTTTTGACTTATACACAAATAATCTTACACAGTAAGAGCAAGAAAATAAAACAAGCATGAGTGACGTAGTCAGTCATACCTCGTCACCTTTAGCAATTACCTCCACACAGGTGTGAGGAATTAACATCAAACTCCAATCACAAACATAAATGCATTGACAGAAAAGCACAAATATTTACCTTTTTGCCATTTCCAAACAACCTAAATAGTTTTAAACTGTTGTATTCGTCGTACGTTGTTCTTTCTTTACATGTTGCACTTTTTTTTTAAAAAACCAACATCATGCAGTCAAATACCGTCCATTTCAAATCAGCAGTTAACCTTTTCTGTATGCCTTCAAAGTAAAACTAGTACAACAGGAAGTTGAAAATAAAAGGTACAATACTGTAGCAAAGTGTAATGATTGAAGTTGCACTGCTTAGCGTATGGGGGCGCTGTGACCACTTCGCAGAATAGAAGAAGAAAAGGCGGAAGTGAACGTCCTTCACCATGGTTCCCCCTGTAGCTGTCTCGCCGCTCATAAAGGTAAATAAAAAAAATACTTCTTCGTTTATTCCAACCTTACGGTAATATTTAGGTCATATGTCATGTTATGACGAGTCGGGTAGTCAAATGTATTTTTTTTTCGTTGCATCGTGACCTAGTTTAAGTCTTCTCCAGTAGGCTCATGCAATGACATTGAGGTGTTTTACAGTGTAAATATACAAAAACAGGTGGAAAATATCTACCATATTCTGTCATGCACGACTTCTTTAAGCTCCGTGTATATTTTTTTGTGGAAAATTTTGGCTTAGTTTGAAACTAATCAGACGGAAGGTCAGAGTGGACTTCGTCATTGACTCTACAAGCCTGGTTGCTTCGATGCAGGAGATTTCTGAAAGAAGAATGTGCAACTTTGTAGTGGTATTTCTATTAACATAATGGCGTGGGTGATATTTTCAGACGACCCGGTGGTCTGCACTCTTCCTCGGCGTCTTGTATGGCAAAATGAGGTTTGGTAAGTTTGTTAACCACTTCTCTTCCTTTCAATACAGTGTATAGTGGAAATCTGTACTTAATGATAAAAAAAATAAAAATGTATTGCACATTTGTAAAATTAAATATTGTACCTACATAAATAAATAAATGACATCACAATGCTTAAGAGCTTAGTTAATGGCCGTCGCAGCTCACCTGTTATCTGGATTTGGTCACGTGACATTAGCAGGCACTGTGATGTCATTTTCCGTTGACAGCAAGTGGCAAAATGGTAAATGGATGGATTTTGCTGCTCAATTCATATTCTACAAATGCAGTATTAATAAAAATGCTGTTGAGACTAGCGGGGGCACATATTGTCAAGACTTTTTTTTTTTTTTTGACATTTTTTAAAGTTCCCATGGTGCTCTAGCTCAGTTGTTGTCACAAGTCCAGAGTTCCTTTCTCTGCTCGTCATCCAAAATGTTCATTATTGTGAGATAGCAGTTTATGACATTGGTAATATTCAGAGTACCTGAAGCCCATCGCAGCGGAGGAGCGGAAGGTGGAGGAAGCCGAAAAGAAGGTCCGACAGGAGCAGGAGCGCATTGCTAAACAACTGGCTGAAGGTAGCACACAACGGCAATATCATCACTCCACAAATGTATTTTTTATTTCTGATATCACCTTTTTTTTTTTCCCCTTTCGCTCTCCTGTCTCCACAGCTAATTCAGACACCATCCTCAAGTGAGCTATCGCTTACCCTGTTATGTTCCAAACGGAATAAAAGCAGATTATTTTTTACGTGAAGTGTTGGTGTGTCCTTCATTTTAAAAGGCCAGTTGTAATCCTGGGCCACGTTTAGTCGCAGTAATCCCAGGATTGGGGTCAACCGCCTGTAGTAGAAAGTGCAGCGTGGACAGAAGCGCTCCTCGCTAAACGCCTTTTGTGTCATTACGCTAGCGACTCTGTGACATTTTTCAACACATTAAAAAAACATATTTGCTTTATTAAGATCTTTGTTTGTGTTATACATGAAGCATGCAACATTTTAAATGGTATATTTACATGACTAGCAACCCAAAAGTCATCTGTACAATTGGGAAACACATAATATATATATATACACTTACAGAGTCCGGGTATGTAAATATTTGACAAAAACTAGAAGATACTCTCTGCTTTTTCCCGGATAAGCACCAATCTTCCTGCAGAAATTCTACACCACCATCTCCCTTTATCTTTTTGTTTCCTTCTTTGTTTTAGCACACCGAGCAGGTCTTGGAGCCTCCGCCGCCGGCGTTATCCGCTGATATATGATGATGAGAAATATGTTACGCATTGAATCACACAAATATGACCGTTCATCTTGTAGTAGCACCTTTACTAGCCGCGGCCGCCTGCTTAGCGGCCTTCTGGTCCTCAATGGCTTTGAGTTTCGCCTCGTACTCTTCTTTTTTGGCGTTCCACTCCTTCCTGTTGTTCAGGATTCCGTCGAGCATGGGTTGGATTTGTGGGTGGAAGCGGGAGAACTCCTGTGGGGGAAAAAGTACAATTCATACAATTGTCTTTCGGGTTCAGTCCAAATGGAGGGTCACCTTGTAGACGAATGTGCAGACAAAGTCGATGAAACCACATTGGAGCTTGGGGAGCTCTGCTGCTTTGTTCCTGTCCATCATGGGCTGGTGGATGCAAAAGTAAACAGAAATGGAAATTATTATAACTTTCACATGTTGGCTGATGTGGTTGCGCTGAGCCATATGGACACATGGTAATTTTCTGACTCTTATCGCTTTTTTGACATTTTATGGTTATTTATCTTTTTTTTTTTTTTTTAAGTTTTTTTTTCGGCCTTTTTTGCTATCATTTTTTGGCAAGTTTACAGACGTTTTTCATGGTAATTATCAGGATTTGTTTTATGGTTACTTTTTGAACGTTTTGCGCAATTCGCTGACATTTTTGGCAATTTCATGAACATTTAATGCTAATTTTCTGCTTTTCGTCTTCCTTTTTGGACATTTTTAGTTTTTCAATTATTTTTTTATTTACCTTTTGCCTCTTTTTCCTAACTTAAAAATTTGGACTGACACTTTTTGAATGTTTATTGATTTTATTTAATCATGAACTAATTTAAAGAATACATTATTAGACTTTTTTGTTTTTGTCAAATTTCTGTCATTTTTGACAGTATTATGGACATATATGGTAATTTTCTGCCTCTATCGCTCCTTTTTTTGGACATTTTATGACTATTTATTTTAGCTTTTTTTTTGCTATAATTTTTTTTAGACCATTCTATGGACATTTTATGGTAATCTTCACAATTTCTTCTTTTGTTTTTGGTTACTTTTTGAACATTTTCTTTTCTGCCTGTTTTTGTGCGAATCTCTGACATTTTTGGCAATTTCATGAACATTTAACGCTAATTCTCTGCTTTTTGTCTTCCTTTTTGGACATTTTATGGTCATTTTTGGGACATATTTAGTTTTTTTTTTTTTTAATCTACCTTTTTCAAACAATCTCTTTTCCCAAACAACTTAAAAAAAATTGACTGGCACTTTTTCGATGTTTAATTATTCATTTAATATAATTATGAACTAATTTAAAGAATACACTAATCTAAAAAAATAATAATTTCTACATTTTTTTATTTTTTATTTTCAATAGCTCAACAGGGAGCCACAGAAGAGGGACTAAAGAGCCAAGTGTGGCTCCGGAGCCACAGGTTGCAGACCCCTGACATAGCCAATGACTTACAATGGGTTGTTGCTCGAGCACCGTCCTCTCCAGGTCACCTTGCTCCCAAAATTCTGCCGCCACAGACAAGGCAACCTACATGATGCAAACACACAAATAAGTACTGCAGATGTATTTCCCGAGTTACGCAACACTCTCACCTTGCTTTGCACCTCCCAAGGCTTGGTGATGGCGGACAAGTCGCAGGCGGTCATCATCATGGCCCTGCAGTGACAAACATTAGTAGAAGGCTAACAGAAACTAGCAGACGTACATTTTACTGAGTGTGCTCACATGACGATCTCTTTCCTGGTTGTTTCTAGAGACATGAAATCAACCCACTTCTTTTCGTCCTCATACGTGTGCGAAAGGTCGACAATCTTCTGGAACATGGTCCTCTTTCTAGCACGCAAGAAATAAAAGAACCATTCATTCCTGTGCATTTTTTTTTATGTTATAATATGAGAAGGGAGTAAAGACAACAACAACTAACTTGAAATAAAGAGCGAGATCGGTGGCGATGATGGCGATATCTGTGAGGTGAATGACGTGGTCCACCTGTCGCCTGTTCAGGTTCTGGTAAATGTTGAGTGACTACGGGTGAGAAAAGAGTTTTTTTTTTTTTTTTTAGGTTCAAAACATGCACATTTAATATACCAAATATGTATTGGGATCACACTAAATAAAAAATAAATATATTTCCCTGCTCCCATATAAATATTCAGAACCTACCGGTATACTTGTAATTCTAGGCATCGCAAAGAAAACAGTGATAGTAAGATTTAAAAAAAAAAAAAAAAAAAAAAAACTATATCCATATCAGCCAATGCTAAATCTTGTGACAGAATACATAACAGCAGAGAAATTTTCAGTGAAACATGGTTAACCATTTGGAAAAATGGTGACCCTAGATCAGGGGTCTGCAACTTAATAGTCGCTCTCTGTGGATATATATATATATATATATATATATATATATATATATATATATATATATAAATAAATATATACACACTATTTATTTATTTTTCTAAACATCTTTTAGATTATTTTAGATAAAATATTAAATGAATTAATGATTTAAATGAAAAAAAATGTTTTTTTTTTTTTTTAAATGTCAGTCCAAATTTTTAAGTTGTCAGAAAAATAGAGACGAAAGGTAGATGAAAACTTTTTTTTTTTTTATATTACAATAAAATGTACCAAAATAGAAGCGGGGAAAAAAATAAAATTAAAAATGTTCATGAACTTGCCAAAAGTGTCAGAGAATTTAATAATTAAAAAAAAAAAAAAAAAGTCAGAAAAATTCAAGTAACTATACAATTTCCAAAAACAAACGAACAAATCCTGAAAGTTCTCATAAAATGTCCACAAAATTGTCAAAATAGTAAAAAAAAATATATAATTAAGGGCAGGAAAGAAAATGTTCAAAAAGTAACCACAAAATGTCCAAAAACAAAAGAATAAATGCTGCCATCTGCTGGCCACAGTTAATGAGTGTTTTTGCTTCCACAATACATTGACCAGGCAGCGGTGCACTTAGACATTGCACTGCACATTGATTAAAAAAAAAAAAAAAAGTAGTTGACGTCATTTAACGTTTATGGCGGCATACATCGTGATTTTACTAATCGTTATTAAACGTTTTTGGCGATCAAAGAGTTAAAACGAAGCATTTATTACTTCAGCCTCAACATAAATCAATTTTGTTTTTGTTTTTTTGGGTTTAGTCTAAAACGATGCACTATACGTTTCATCGGACATTCTCACCTCATCAGACAAGAGAAATTTTCCAAACTCGAGATGATGTCGTTCCAAGACGGAAGATCCGTGCAGCTTGGCTAGAGGGTTGCCTGACCTGTTGACGTGACAATCGCAATTACCTTGAAAAATAAAGCAAGCAAACAGTTAATAATAAATCACGCAACACTTACTTGACCTGGTACAAATTATTGGTCCCTCTGTGGTCGATGTCATGAAGGAAGCCCGCCGTAATCATGGCCATGACCTCCAAGTCAGTATAGTAGCGCTTCAGCATTCCCGTCTGGCCCAAAAGTCACACAATACTAATCAATCCTGCTTGCGTTTTTTTTTTTTTTTAGGCCGAACATGCACGCCGATAAATACCGTCAAGAGCGTGAACATGGTCTGTCCCACGTTGAAGCCGTGGCGCCAGTTGTGGTAAGTGATTCTCCTGTAGCCTTTACTGACAGAGTACATGAAACGAACCAGCACCTGAGGAGAACCGACGGGATACGCTTAGAACTGTCGGGTCGGAAATACGCGGGAGAAGACAATCACCTCCTGCGGGATCTGGAACTTCTTGACGACGCCGACTTCGTAGTACATCTGGATTCCGCACTTGACCAGTTCCGTCTCCGTGCAGTTGAAATCCGAAAAACGGAACTCGTAGATCTCGAATTTCTTGATCAGAGGAGGAAGGTCTTTTTTCTGCAAATCGAAAAGTCCGAATTGACGCGCCGCATTCAACCCGCTCAACATTCGGTGCGTGAATATTTTACCAAGATATCGAGAAGTTCTTCTTCTTCACACTCCCATGGTTCGCAGTCATAGACCTCTTGGGTGTTCTGGGAGGGGGGTCAAAAAGCAATAGGGGAGACCGGGGCTAGTTGTATCACTTTTTATACTTTTACATACTACTACTTAATGCATCATATATAAACAAAACGTATACCAGAGAAAAGGCCAATGTCTTGGGTAAATTTTTTTGTATTCATGTCATTTTCGTACTTTGAGTCAGTGCAGAGTTATAAGACATCAAATAGAGCAGGGATGTCAAACATAAGGCCCGCGGGCCGGATCAGGCCCGCAATGGGGTTTAATCCGGCCCACGAGATGATTTTGTAAAGTTAAAAAAAAAAAAAAAAAAAAAAAAGGGAAGCGTAATGTCGGACCAATTAACTTATTTGCTCCCAATAACGTGTAAATATGTTTTTTTTATGTTTTAAGTGTCCCAAAGACGTATTTATACGTTTTTTCCCCACATGATTTGCTGCTAGAATTTGTCTTTGTACGACGCCTGTTTCAAAAACTATGAAGTTGAAAATGTTTACTTTTGGTTGTGCAAAACAGATAACTGGCACTAGTGTCAGCTCACAATGTGCGAGTCTCTTCTCAGACAGAACACAACACCTTGACCGTTTATATGAAGAAAACGAGTATCTGCTTTTTCATTGCGCCCTCTGGTGGAGAAGAAAATTGCAATGTGACATCTTAACCGTGACGCAACAAGCCCCGGTCTATCCTACGTTACTACTTAAAATTAAAATAAAATAAATAATAATAACAATAGTAATAAATAAATAAATAAACAAATACATAAATAAATAAATAAATTAACTAATTAATTAAAAAAAAGAAAAAAAAAGAGGAAGAATCCTTCTAAACATAGACAAAGTACTGACCAGGATATTTTGAATTTCATCATTCCGACATTTAACGTGGTAGAGCACCATGTCCTGCGCAATATCTTTGCGGTTCTCCAGCTTGTTCATCTTGTCGTACGTGTCCGTGTTCAAAGCCGACCAGCCCAAGAACTGGGTCAAAGCCTTGGGAACAAGCAGCACCAGAACATCAGGGGACTCGTATAGAAAGTTCACCGGATTATGGGATGGCGATGTACCTCCATGAGTTGCTCATCCTGATCGTCAAAAGGCTTTCCATCTTTTCTGTTGTAAAATGTGGCCACGCCTACAATCTCTTCCTTCTTGTTGACGATCGGGAGGGAGAGGACGTTCTTTATGGTCCAACCGCTGCTGTCCAGCGCCTCAGTCTGGATCAGGAGAACAACAAAAACATTGCGTTCATTGATGACAAGCTTCACTTTTTCACCACTAGTCATCTCCTACCTGGAAGTCAAACGTCTCGTCCGCCGCCGCATTCATAATATTGCAAATCTGAGGAGGACAAAAACCAATAGATCGCGTTTTGATATGCTCATGAGAACACAGACGAGGGCACATGTTGTAATGACCTCAAACGGAACTCACAAAGCCACTTTCAGCGACATAGGTCGGCAAGCCACTGATCAAGGCCCAGTGGTCTGCTGGTGGATTGCTACATAGCAAAAAAAATAAATAAATAAATTAAAAAAATAAATAAATAAAAAAGTTTAAAAGGTGAGGTTTAATTCAATTTGTGCAGTGGGTAGCGCCCTCTGGTGGTTAGTTTATTAGTGCAGTTTAATTTCAATTAGGAATGTTTTGGCCACTGTGGTTTCATATAAATCATGTTGCACAGCTTGCTTATTTATTTATTTATTTATTTATTTATTTGTTGGCAATAAGTAAGTTTTTACGTTGTATTTAGAGTTTTTTGTTGTTGTTTTTTTTTAATATATATATCACTAACCTCCCCACAATATCGTGATAATTATTGTATTGTGATGTTTGGATATCGTTCCATCCCTCTGTTTGAAAGGCTGCAGCTCAATAATATGTATTTGTCATCATTTCAATGGAACTCCAATAGCATCACGGGATGTGGGGGAGTTTAGACTTATGCTATGATATAAAACATTTTGTGTTTCTAACAACTATTGGAACGTTCTGGCCTCTATTTTTTTGATTAACTCAGAACTCCAAATAAAAAAGGATTTACTTACGGTATTACTTTGATTTCTTCCTTCCCGTGTAGTATATAATCAATTACTTTGTAGAAATTTATTTCCTTGGGAAAAAAAAAAAAAAAAAAGAGGAGAAATATTGACTTTCACAGAATAATTGTCTTTCTCATTCTGAAAAACAAAGTGATTACCCTTCCATCAGGAGTTACAGGACCAGAGTAAGGTGGCTGTTCTCCCATTAACACGGGCCACACGTCAAAGAACTCCTGAAAAACAGAAACAGAATTACGTTACATTTAAAAAAAAAATAAAAAATGCCATGCAAATACAAACTTTAAAAAAAAACTCGCCTTCTCCTTGGTCATGTCAAGTAAGCCGACAGAGTAGCGGTCACAGTTGAGGTAGGCTCGCACCGTGTACAAGGCCTTGTGGAACTGTCGCTCAATGTCGGTCAGCTCTTCGAACACTTTGTTGGCCGACCACAGCAGCAGCTGGAATACACACACAGGGTCAACAATCACTCGGTTTCTAGAATGAAATGGTGTAGAATGCTGATATATAGAACCTCATAATAAAAAATATGCCTTTACAAAGATTCATCATCAGATCATTCACTTCCAGCTATTTTCACCAAAGCAACTGGAATTTGACTGATTTTGCAAGGACCATAGAATAATGTGTTCTATTGCGATAAAAAACAAAAAGAAAACTAGAGTTTTTTTTCATCAGTTAAAAAAGGTATATTTGTATCTGTTTCTGTTTTGCAGCAATTAGCATTAGAATACAGCTAAGTTTCATCATGAATACACGAGCAAAAACAGCTTGTTGCAACATGGTCCTGGCTGATCTCTTATACTCTGCTGCCACCTGCTGGCATTTTTTTTGTAATAACTACCATTGCTTTAAGCGACCTCTTCAGGTCAGAAAATTCATCAAAGCCTTCTGTGTGCTTTAGCATTAAAAAAAAAAAAAACGTATAAATACGTTTTTGGTAGGGAAGAACAAAGTATTAAAAAACATATTTACACGTTCTTGCCATTTAATGGCTTAATATGTAGCCTATCAATGTGACAAATTTCTTTTTATGTAAAACACCACTTGAGAGGCAAAATTTTAGTAACACCCGCCACTCTTTGGTTCAAACATATAAACATATTGTTAGTTGTTACCTTTGTGAATTTGTGACAGTGTCAATCAAAACTGAATGTGATTTTCATCAACATGATGTGCTTCACCTGTCCTTTACGTGTCTCGCAGTTGTGGAGGTAACTCAGGTGGTAGATCTTCAAGTTCAATGTGGCAATTTTCAGATACTTTAAAAAGAGCTGAAAAAGAACATATGCATTATTAAAAATGTTTGAAAGTACAAAAGCGTTTTTTTTTTTGTTTTTTGGGTTTTTTTCGGGAGGGACCAACATCTTCATCATCATCTGTGAAATGCGGCCCACTGGTTTTATTGAGGGCCGAGATCACGGCCACCATGTCTTTGCCGTTGAGAATGGGCGTGGCCAGAACGTTCCTGGTCTCATAATCGGTCAGCTCATCCACGAATGGGCTAAAGTACTGGCTCTGAAACACATAAAAATACACACTAGTTCAGGGGTGTCCAAACTTTTGCATTTGAGGGCCACATGCAGAAAATCAGAAGGAAGCAAGGGCCACATAATGTTATGAAGAGAAATTGTGTTTAGGAATAAAAATTTTACAAATAATTTATTTGTGCTTTTGCATATTTAGAAAAATACTACAGTATATAAACCAATTTATTTGTAATATGGCAGTAGGGTTATTATAGTTTGGGAATTTTTCATTTTAGTTTTTATTTAGTTTTGAGTTTGTTTGTTTTTTAATTTAGTTAGTTTTAATTAGTTTTCAGGGTGGTTCTGTTAGGTTTTTTTTTAATTAGTTTTAGTTCTTTAATAAATGCTTAGTTTTAGTTTAGTTTCAGTATTAGTTTTAGTTTTTTTTAAAAAATGTGTATTACTTGTGCATTTATTTTGTTTGTTTTATTTTAGTTAGTTTTGTAAACATAAAATGTAGTTTCAGTTAGTTTTCTTTTTTAAAAAGCATCTTCGTTTTTATTTTATTTTGTTAACAAAATTGTTTTTTTTAATTTTAGCTTTTTTGCTAGTTGTAGTTAACTAAAATAAACTTTAATAGCACCTGTTTTTCGACACCCTCCCTTCTTAATTTGACCATCTCCAAACATTTTTGTGTTTATTTTCTTTGAACCGAGTCAAATGCCATTTTTAGCATATGTCTCGAAGCCACTAAAAAGTGGACGGCGGGCCGCAAATGGCCCCCGGGCCGTAGTTTGGATAAAAATGCACTAGTTAGTTAATACGGTGGTATGACACGTTCATGTAGTCAACACATTTTTAGTCTTATCAAAATGAGACCATGAACAATTTAAATGGTGCTACTAAACATGCTTTGCTAATCTCAAGTTTAAAAACAATGTGACAGTCACAGTCACCATTTTCAACAGACTACACAAAATTTTGAAAGCAACCACCATTTTCTAGCACCAATTCATAATGTATACTTGTATAGTATAAAGATGTATGCAGACACTAAACTGGATCTGTTGTCCATTACTGCTGACTAAATACAAAGGCCGTGTAATCCACTCCAGCAGAGCTGCAAATAAATGGATTGTCTGACAAGTGGATTAAGGCTTCACTTGGTCAAATCTAGCTGCATTCACTCACCACTTGGCCTGAAAGTGTTGAGTGGCTCCTCAAAATGATGACCACGGTGTAACACGTATAGTTCTTCTTTGCCTCTCTCTCTTGGAGAGAAAAATCGACTTCATTATGTTAGCATTTTAGCCTTATTAGGTTTATACGTATCAGCAACCTTTCCTGTCAAAAGGCCACTAAAAAATAAAAAAAATCTGTCTGGAGCAGCAAAACATTTGAACTTGTGATGAAGGAAACAGTGTGTTAGTTAATACTGAGGGCCCAAGCAAATTAGAGCTGCATCATAACAGAAAAATATGCAGCATCCAGTAGAGATTCATTTTCTTCTACCTTTTATCTTCCATTTTTTATATGTATTTTTTAATTTTTCATGCTTTGTTCTTCATACATTAGATTTTCTGCCTTTCTGTCAATTTCTGACATTTTTTGCAATTTCATGGACATATGGTATTTTTATTTCCTTTTTTGAACGTGACGGCTATTTTTTGACATTTTGTTCTGCCTTTTTTCTGACATTTTAGCTTCTTTTTTTTTCATGGTAATTTTCGGGATTTCTTCTTTTTATTTTGGACATGTTATGGTTACTTTTGAACATTTTTTTTCTGGCCTTTTCTTAAATCAAATTTCTGACTATTTTGGGAAATTTGTGGACATTTTATTGTAATTTTCAGGATTTCTTCTTTTGTGTATGAAATTGTATAGTTATTTTAGTTATTTTACGTTGGGTTTTTTTTTTGTTTTTTTTTTTAATTCAGTTCTCAGACACTTTTGGAAAGTTCATGGACATTTTTAATTTTCTGCTTTTCCTCTTCTTTTTTTGTACATTTTTTTGGTCATTTTTTTGGAAATTTTTAGGTAATTTGAAAACTTTTTCATGCACCTTTTACCTTCAATTTTTCTGACAACTTGAAAATTTGGACATTAAATATTTAATTTATTAAAATCAAAATCATGAATCCCATTTACAGTACATATTTCATCGGGGGCAAAAAATACGTAGAAAATAAATAAATAAAAATAGTCATTTCTGCCATTTTTTTTAAGGGGTCCACAGAGAGTCACAGGTTAGAGACCCCTGGCCTATATTTCTATCGTTTTTTTTCTTTTGATTTCAAATCTTGCTGATGTCGGTTTGCTGCCACCTGTTGGTCGCACTAAGAACTACATGCAGTTATATCGTCGCGATTGTTGGCCCCCTCTTACCTCTTTGACATCTTTCACGTTCACCGTCTTCTTGGTCTGGGCGACGTGGCCGACTATCCCCAAGTCCAGCGGGTAGACGATCTCGGAATCGGGCGGCACGACGCACTCGTCCATCTCGGACTGGGTGTTGACGTGGAAGAGTCTGGTGGCCAGCTCGCCGATGCCGTTCCTCTGCCGGTACATGAACAGGCTGCAGCGGTCGGCGTGGATCAACGCGCTGATTCTCTTCAGGATCTTGAAGACGACTTTCTCCATGTTGATGTTTTCTTGCATGTCTGTAATCAGGTCGTACATGATGCGACTTTCCTCCACCTGGGGGGGACAAAGACGAGAGTAAGCTTTTGCGATTTGGGTTCATATTTATATTTTTCCCATGATGTGATACCGACCTGGCTGAGTTCCTGAAATTGGCTGAAGTCCACCTGTTTTTCCGGGAGTCCTGACACCTTGGATATGGCGCTTTGGGTCATCTTCTTGGCAAAGTACTCCTTAGCAAAAACCGGGTTTTCTTTCAGGAACTTTTCCACATCCTCCTTTTCCGTGCCCATATTTCCCCCCTACCTTGTGTCCGCTTCACCTAAATGACGGTTAAGCCTCTTCAAGGCAACAACAGAAGCTCCGGCTTTGACCTCAATTGCTGCCAATACGCTAACTTCCAAATATTAACAGACAAAGCGAGCTGAAAACCAACCAAAAGCTGCCGCGGCGGGATCCAGTTTGGGCCTCTGTCGTAATCCAAAATGGCGAAAACAAAAAAGGTTAGCAGTAATAATAATAATAATCCCCCACTGTGTACTAGTTGGATGGGAAGGCAGAAGGCTGAATGCAAGCAATCCTCCTGCCCTTACTTGTGAAGGTTAGCAGGGGATCTGCCTAGTCAGGTGATCATCTCCTATAGCCCACATGGGGCCCCCAGTGATCCCGGTCAACACAGATGCATCACAGCCCATGACAACCAATGACTTAGACTGGCATTTCATTTACTAAAAATGTCTGCCAAGGCTTAGCAAGACCTAATTTGGAACTGAGTGTTTGTTTACCCTCTCCCTAGCTACTTCTTCCGGGGAATGGGGACAATAGCTATCGTAGCAGTGCAGATATTCGTGTTGTATTTACGTTGATTCTCTCAAATTGCCGCCTTGCTGTTTTGCTCTTCTTTTCCGGCCATCTCACACTTAACAGGCCTGCGCAAGCTCTTTAAGTGCTTATTAAACAAGACCTCCTCAAGCATATAAGCCTGATTTAGTTCGGACACGGGTTGATTATCTCTGCACCACAACTATCACTAGCTTGTTTAAATGCCAACTCTGTTGTTGTTGTTGTTGTTGTTGTTGTTCACACCTTTGCACTGTAAAGCTGCGATAATGGATTGTGTAAGTTTTCCTAAGCACTTTTGAAAAGGTCATATTCATAATCTGTTTCCACTATATTTACCACCACTCACCATTTGCAGTAGAAATAATGGCCACCAGGTGGCATAAAAATCATACTTTAGTACTTTAGCTTTCCTTCTTTGTCCACTTCTTAACATGTGTTGACATGTCCTTCGATGCGATATACATCATTAAAAATATATGTTATACAAGATTAGGGTGATCAAACGGCCTCTTTTGGGACGACATTTGGGAGGTCAAACCATTTTTTTTTTTTTTTTTTTTTTTTTTTTTTTACTTTACACCCTGACCGGGTTTCCGGGAGGTTTTTATAAATTTATGAAAATGTCCAGTTTTAATTGTCATCCTGGATCAAGGTTTGGCGTTTGGTGGCTCCCATTAAAGCGGCACGACGTGCTCACTGCTCAGTCTTTGTCCCAGCGCCAGCCGGCAAATGCGCACTATCTACCCGGAAGTAGATTTGGCTAAGGCACGTCTGCAGAGCGCGCCCATGGCGACGGGTCCGGAGAGGCATATAAAGATTAAAAAGTATTGGGCCTAAAATTCAACCTTGGGGAACCTCACATTTAATTCTATGATAGGAATAAACCCAGTTAAAAGCAGTACCAGAGATGCCCACCAGGTTTCTCTATTTAACAAAATGTGCTGATCTACTGTATCAAAAGCAGCACTTAGATCGAGTAGCACCAAGACTGAGTTTTTTCGACTACACTTGATTATCCATCATCATCATTGGCGCTAATGGCCAGCTGAAGTATTCGCAGAAAATCCCCGTTGAAAAATTAACACAAATAAATAACATTGACCAAATTAACAATGTATGACAATTCTAAGCATGTCTAATATTTCTTTCCTGAACATATTACATCCAACAGCTTTTTTTATTTATTTTTTTATTCAATAGCTGCCGTTGCACAGTGAATCTATTTGTGTCTGTGAGCCGTTTCAGGCCACACAAGACGGATTAGAGCCCAAGAGGAGAAAATAGCTCGTCTGACTTGATTGGCTTGTGTGTCATCTGTCTCGCTGAGGATGCTGTCTACTATGTTTATGTTGTTTATGTGGCTAGCTTTAATCAGATATAAGAGAGACACGCACGGCAGCAGACGGTCGGGAGACAATTTTGGATGCTTCTTGTCAGGCTGCTACATCGTGACAGCCGTAATCGCAGGTGACCGAGGTTAATCTGGGAAGTTCGTGAGTTCACTTCGGGGAGAAAATGAGAGTGTGTTTATTTGTGTGTTGTTCAATCTGTGTAGAAACATTTGAGGGACATTGTAAAAGCTTATTCCTTCAGGAGATAACAGAAATCGGTACGTAACTTGGGTTTAAAGGTTATTTGATTATTTTCTTTCTAGGAGAGTACAACAATAGTTTTGTGTTCTTCTTTTAAGATTTTGGATTTGTGCGATGCTGTTTGAAGTATAATGCTAGCCATGGTATCTGCTAGCTTGAAGCTACAATGTGTTTACAGACGAGTCATGTGACGTGAGTACAAGGTCCTTGTCCTTTGCCACGTTCCACACGGGAAGTCTAATAAATCGCGCCATCTTATACACAGTAAATTCCCTGCATTTGATTATCATCATTTTGAATAACTAACAGAAGTCAAGGAAAACCGCTGCAAATTTTTTGCTGGCCACAACCAATGAATGACCTGAAGGTCCACAGGTCTTGAGTTTGCAAGTGTTTACCCCTCTAGTCAGTTACATAAAAGTCTAATTGTTTATTATGGTAAATCTTTGGCAAGTTTGAACGCAGAATCCAGCTTACAGTAAGGACTTCTAGCCAACGAGATTACCTCTAGATTTAAGCACCTTATTTAGTTCCCAGCAATGAAAATCAGTTGTAAGCTGGTCTGCGTGTAGCTGTATATAAAGGAGGCGGCGGCGGACGCCAGACCCAATCTGGTGTTTGGACGCATACGCTTGCAGAAACTTTGGCATAAATTAGGTAAGACACTTTTTTTTTTGTCTCATAAGGTGGTAACACTCATTCAGTGCCATTGACGGCTATTGACGTCAAAATTTTCATTTTAACAAATGAGCCGATTTCCGGGATTGTTTAACTGAAACTAGCACTTTTCTCCCCCAAAAGTGATGTTGTGTCTATTTTCCCCAGAATGGCATCCACCAAGCTGGTCCTCCTGCTGGTCGTTCTGTCCTGCATTGACAGCTGTCTGTCCACTTCATGCATGGTTGACAGCTTTTCTGTCAAACAGGATTTTGATCCCACGAGGGTAAGCACATCCTTAAAGTCCTCAAGGGAAAAAAAAATTGAAAGCAAGTCTGACATCGCTGACTGACTAATCTTCGATAATCAGTATGCCGGGAAGTGGTACGCTCTGCAGAAGAAGGATCCGGAGGGCTTGTTCCTGCAGGACAACATCTCGGCGGAGTACACCATCGACGACGACGGCAGCATGACGGCTTCCTCCAAAGGACGCGTCACCCTCTTCGGGTTAGTCGGACATTCAAGTTCTCGGCATTCCTAGACTAAGTGCAATTTCTGGAGAAATTGCGTGGGAATGCTGAAAGCACATTGAGAGATAAATTATGAAGTTATAACCTCTAGGTTACTGGACAATGTGCTTTAGAAACTGTGCCACCGAGCACTATCAGACACCTGGGAATGATAAGTACATGTATGGAAGTGGGCGTGGAAAGTGAAAGTAAAAGTTCTAATGACTTTCCCATTGAAAATGAATGGGAAAAAAAGTTTATATTAAATGTTAAATTGTGCAAATGCTTTAAGTAATATGGAATCAGATGATATATACCCCAGGAGGTGTGAATATTTGAAGCTATTTGAAATTTGAACAATGTAAATTGGAAGTATTACGTGGGAGTTGTTAGGCGGCAAAAAAGTGTGGAGAATAAAAATCACAATAACATGTGGGAATGCTTCAGCATTCCCACAATTAGGAAGGAGTGCAGAAGTTGGTTTCCACATAAGAATTTTCCATGTTTTTACGTTGTAGCTTCTGGGTTGTATGCGCCGACATGGCCGCTCAGTATTCCGTCCCCGACCCCGCAACACCCGGAAAGATGTTCATGAACTACCAGGGTCTGGCCAGCTACCTGTCTAGCGGAGGTGAGTGTCAAAAATGTCCACGAAAAACCAAATCCCTTTTTTTTTTGCGCTTTCCTAACACTACGTGAATCGTAACCTTCCCCAGGCGACAATTACTGGGTGATCGACACCGACTACGACAACTACGCCATCACCTACGCCTGCCGCACCGTCAAGGAGGACGGCAGCTGCGATGACGGCTACGCCCTGGTCTTCTCCAGGAACCCCCGTGGACTGCCCCCCGCCATCCAACGCACCGTGCGCCAGAAGCAGGAAGACATCTGCATGGTGGGAGAGTTCCAGCCTGTGCTGCAGTCCGGAGCTTGCTAAGAAGGGGAAATGGCAGCGGACAAACCAGGCGAGAAGCACCTAGCTGCAATTGTTGCGGCTTGAAACGGTGTTTGCAAGGACTGATGTAATAAAAGCAGAAAAAAAAAAAATGACCATTTTCATGCCCCCATACCTGGAGTCCGAGTTTTTATGAAGTTGCTGTCTCCTGTGGTCTTTATTAAATAAAATATTTTTTTTCTAAAACCTGAAAAATCTGTCTTTGTTTTGTGAATACGATGCCTGAGACTTGAAAACGTGCTGAGCTCTTGATCGTAAGAATAAGAGGCTTTCTGGTGGTCTGATGTTTTCACACTTTCGTCACGTCATGCTCGTTCAAATGTAAGCCAGAGGGCAAGGATCATATTCGTGATTTTGAATACAACAGTAATGACTGTGTTTACATGCAGTCAATTTGGGCTAAGGTCCAAATTCCAGGTTTCTAAAAAATTCGGGGTAATCCGTTTTCATACATATTTCCAACTAAACCTCAATACAATGACAACATCTTTACACAAACAAACGTCATTTCTTCTTTTAACGTTCTATGCATAGTCAATAAAAGACATATTCGTATCAGGGTTATTATTTATAGTTTTGGAATTTTTCATTTAATTCGTTTTTTTTTTTTTTTTTTTTTTCCAATTTTGAGTTTTGTTTTTTAATTTAGTTAGTTTTAATTTGTTTTCCGGGTGGTTCTGTTAGTTATTTAGTAGTTTTAGTTATTTAATAAATGCTTAGTTTTAGTTAGTGTCAGGTTGACCTGTTTGACATCTATTAAACACGATACAAAAAAAAAGGAAAGAAGACAGTTCAAGGCTCGCGAGGAGAGAGGAACTGACTGATACAATTCACTCCTGCACTCCCTGAAGATTCCTCTCCTCACCCTCTCTATTTACTTGGTTTTCCACACCCCTAGTTACATGGGTGTTCCAACCCTAAAATTTTCTGACTTATGTCTGTGCAAGAAAAGGACCAAACAACATGAGAAATTTCTGCTTATATTTGAAATTCAAGTACAGGAGTGTCACCATGACTGACACTGTTTTAGTTGAGGACCTTTTAATGGGTTTGAATATTTTTCGGTCATGACTACCTTTGACACTTTTGTTTGTCTTTATGTATGGGTCCAGTTATGAGTATAATAAAATAGATTAAAATAAAAGTTATGTCAGCTTGAAACAACTTACTGTTATTGAGACATATTGTCAGCCATTTTTAATTTGGACCAAATTAAGTCTGTTTTTGAGCTGGTATGATCACAAACAATGAGATATCATTTCAAACCATGTTCCCACCAGATCTGATCCAGACTGCATTTTCATTTGGTTATCATTTGAATGTTAAATGGAAAAATCTTACATAACACTTTAATAAAATTTGCATTGGCCACATTATCATAAGCGGATCAAGTCAACATTTATTGAGTGAAACAATAATACAGAATGACTTAAACATTAGACTTGCACATGCTTTAGGTACACTACGGTAAACTTTGCTACCCTAAGAAATATATATCCCGTCACGTCAAGATACAAAGTTTTCTTTTGTAAAACGCTTAGCTTAGCTGCCCTTTTCACCTACAAGTCTAATAATATAAGCATTAGCATTAGCATGCACAGCTATGTTAGATTACCTTTCAAAAGACTGAACATTGAAAGCCAAATAATGTATCCACTAATGAATAATGATTCATATTCTAATACTTTTGTTGTTGTTTTTCAATTCTTTCAGCAGTCTTTGAAACGCACCTCCTATTTCTTGGTCTCTTCGATTTGCTCCACCTCGCTCGATTCATCCACCACCTTGCCGTTGACCATCGTCTGCGTCACCACCCTCACCAGCTTCCTGGTGCGAACATCAGTTTCTTCTGTACACGTGATTATGAAAAGAAATACAAACAAGTGGGTGAAGATGCTGGAATAAGGTATTATCACTTAACGTTGTGTGTGCTAAAGAGCGAAAGGATTTCTCCACAACGCGGTTGTAATATGAGAATAAGTTGGTGCTTTGCAAGTAAAAGTTGGGTTATTATGAGAATAAAGTTTGTTTGTTTTTTATTTATAAAAGTTCAATTAATATAGGAATAAAGTTGTAATATTGCAAAGATAATGCTGTATTTTAACAAATAAATGTGATCATTCCCACACAAACGTTAGCACAGTCATTAGAGCTTGAACAGAAAACCACAAATTATTTTATATATATATTTATAAAAAAAAAAGTACAACTCTATTCTTGATGAATAATTAGGACTTTATTATTTTTAATTCACTTAATTTATTGTCACAGTGCTCCATTTTTTTGTGATGATCCTAATTCTCCATAATACAGTATAGTGCAGTGCAAATGTTATCATTAAACAATATACTTAGTGTTGCCACTTTATTTTATAGGTAAATGATTTCAAGTACTCACTTTTTGGTGGAGGTGGAACTTCCTTAATGCTGAAACACAAAAACAAATTTACTTGGAACACAATGAAAATC